>NC_050573.1:9159012-9459012 GCF_011100635.1 Trichosurus vulpecula
TCTACACACACACACATCTCTCTATCACACACACACCACATGCACACACATCTCTCTCTCACACACACATGCACACACATCTCTCTCACACACACACACCTCTCTCTCTCACATGCACACACACATCTCTCTCCTCAACACACACCTCTCTCTCTCACATGCACACACACATCTCTCTCTCTCTCTCTCACACACACACACACCCACCCACACATCTCTCTCTCTCACACACACACACCCCACACACATCTCTCTCTCCACATACACACCAACACACCACACACCATCTGTCTCTCTCACACACACATCACACACACACACATCTTTCTCACACGCACACATACACACACACCCCCGCAATCTCTCTCTCTCTCTCTCTCTCTCTCTCTCTCTCTCTCTCTCTATCTCTCTCTCTCTCACACACACACACACACACACACACACACACACACACCACATACGCACACACACCCTTGGGCTGCCGCTGCATCTCTCCTCTCCCCTCCCCTCCGCACCCCACCCCTGCTGCTTGTCTCACCTTCATAGCTTGGCCCCAAACCAATGCCAGGTCCTGGGCACTCGCTAGCCCATGTCCTTGTCTTCCTCTAACAGCAGACAGAGATTCCATGGGTATCCACCACCTACACCACCGTCCCACCCATCACCACCTATGCAGCCACACACAGTCTCAGGCCAACCCCGGCTTCTTCGATGCTCAGTGGTAAACCTGAGCCCCTATGAGGAGAGGAACACCATGCTGGAGCTGGAGCAGGCCAACCAAAGACTGGTAGGGGCCCCCCAATCCCAAAGCACCCCAAAAGTGTCCCTGTGCAAAACAGTACTGGGTAATGAGCAGAGAGTAGAGTCAGGAAGTGCTCAGTTCAACTTCCCCAGTTCTCCGTGCCTTAGTTTCTTCATATGAAAAATGAGAGGATTTGGCCTTAGGGTTCCTCATGTCTCTAAAGCTAGTCATTTAAGACCCTGTTGGGACCCTGGGATGTGGGAAAAGGAAAATCCAAAAAAGCATACTCTGCCCTGACGGAAGTATACCAATGAACCAACAAGCATTTATTAGGCACTTACTGTGTGCCAGGCCTGAGTGAGGTAGATACAAAGTCAAAGGTGAAGCAATTCTGTCCTCCAGAGCGTCTTTTCTGGGGGGGGGGGTGGCACCGTATAGATATGTGGGTAGATACAGAATATGTGGTAGTACAAGGAGACCCGGGGCAGGGGTGGGCACTGCCAGCTTTAGGATATAGGGAGGGAAGGCTTCTTCACGCAGGATGTGCTATTTCAGCTGAGGCTTGAAGGAAAGCAAGACTTTCCGGAAGTGAGGGTGAGGAGAAGGGAGGGCACTCTAGGCATATGGTGAGTCCTGGGCAAAGGTACATAGGTGGGAAAGTGATTATCTGTTATGAAGAACAGTGAGAAGACCAGTTTGGCTAGACTGTAGAGCACCTAGAGGGAAGCGATGTATAATAAGGTTGGAAAAACAGTCTGAGGCCAGGTTGGGAAGACCTTTAGATTCCAAACAGAGGAATTTATTATATTCAAGTCGCAAGGCAATAAGAAACTGCTGGCATTTATTGAGTAAGGGGGTGCAATGGTCAGTTCTTCAGTTATTGGCAGCTGGGGAGCAGATGGAGAAGAAGAGTCTGGGATCTGAGTCCACTGGAGAAAGTCAGTGGGGGAGGGAAAGGGTGCAGACACAATCTTTGTCATGAAGGTAGAAACAGCAAATCTGGCTGGTGTGAGAAAGGGTGAGCCTGCCATGGAGGCTATTGGGAGGATCGTGGCATCACTGTCATCATCACACTTCAATAGCGCTCTCAAGTTTGTGAGGTAGGTGCTACTATTAGCATTCTCCCTACTTCGCAGGTGAGGAAAACTGAGGCAAAGAGATTACATAAATAGGGGAAAGCGCATGAATCTGGGAGTCATCCGCTCTGAGATGCCTATTAAACCTTTGGGAGCGAATGACGTCACCAAGTGGAACAGTGTTGAGAGGAAGGAGAAGAGGACCCAGAACAAGGCTTCGGGCAACATACAGAATTAGGAAATATGACATGGGAGCATAATGGCAAAGTAGGGGGAGGAACAGGGAAGAGGGAGAACCAGGAGGCACCAAGAAAGGTGAAAGGATCCAGGAGAAGAGGGCGACCAACCGCATCAATGGCTTCAGAGAGCCCAAGAAGGATGAGGATTTTCAAAGGCAATTAGATAGGCAATGAAGAGATCTTTGGTTAAGTTTGGAGAGATTTCTAGGTGATGAAGTGGATAGAGCCCTGAGCCTGGAATCAGGATGAACCTGAGTTCAAATCCAGCTGCAGATACCCACTAGCTCTGTGTGTGGCCCTAGGCAAGGTAGCCTTTTTTTTCAAGGTCTTTGGCTAAGGAAGGAAGGAGAGATATGGGATGATAACTAGCAGGCATGGCAGGGTCTAGGGAAGGATTTTTAAGGATAAGGAAAATGAACTTGTAGGCAACAGGGAAGGAGCCAATAGAGAGGGAGGAGGTATTAAAGGTTAGAGAGGGGAGAGGAGGGAGATAGTGGTGGAGAGATGTTCTGAGGAGACAGTCTCCCCTCCTGGTTCATCTGCCCCCTTCATAGCCTTGCTGGGGGCGGGGAGGGTCCCAGACCCCACTCTGAGGTGGGGGCTTATTCAGGGACAGAGATGGGATCCAGGGCTCCTATAGAGGAGACTGACCTTGGTGAAGAGAAGGGCCGTTTCTCCATCAGAGATTAAGGTTAAAGAGAAAAGAATGGAGGATGTGGAGGAGTCTCCCTCTCATTCCCACAAATCAAAAGACCAGGGCTCTAAGTCCCTGCCACTGACCAGCTGTGTCATCTTGGGCTAGCCTCTTCACTCCTCTGGGACTCAGCTTCATGGGGCACAGACAGAAGAGCTTGGGACTTGGAATCAGAGGAGCTTAGTTCAAATTCCCACTCTTACTATCTGTGTAACTTTGGGTATGTCCTTTCCCTTCTCCAGGCCTCAGTTTCCAAATCTGTAAAATGAGAGACTAGGTGAACTCTAAGGTCCCTTCCAGCTCTAGACATATGGGTGACCTCAAACATGCCTGATGATGTTGTCCAAGGAATTACACACAGAGATGCACACACTCACACTTCTGTGAGTGCGCTCGCGTGCGCACACACACACACACACACACTCGCATGCGCGCACGCACACACAATGAAGAGAAGACTTTGGGCTCTAGTCTCTGGGTCTGAAGGAACCTTTCTTGACTTTAAGAGTTCATAGATTACCCAGACCTAGAGAAGACCCCCCTCCTTATTTTACAGAGCAGAATAAGTAACTTGTTCAAAGTCCCACAGCAGCGAGCTGTAGTTCTCATTCTGGTTTATTCTGGGGCCTTTCTGGCGTCCTCAATGATACAGATGAGGAATTTTTGTTGTTCTATAGGCTGCAGGGAGCCCTTGAAGGACCCCTGAGCACAGTCCCACCTGGGTCATAATAAGAACCCATTTCTCCAGTGCTGTGAGGTTTTATTTATTGTTTCACAATTGTTCTGTAGGGTGGGATGGCAAATATCTTGGTCCCCATCTTAGATGAGAAAATTGAGGCACAAAAAAGCTAAGTGACTCCATGTAATTCAGCCAGGTGGCCAGGTGGTCAGGTGAGCAGAGACAGGATCTGGACTCATTTCTCCCTACCCCTAGTCCAAGATTTCTCCCCCTGTACCATGATGGCTCCATGTCAGGAGCCTGTGATAAAGGGGCAGCGAGAGGGGAGGGCGCTGGATCAGGGATGAGAGGACCTGAGACACAGGCCCTTATTCGCTATGCACTAGGTACATGCCTTTGGTCAGTTTACTTAAGTTCTTTTACCTCAGTTTCCCCATTTGTAATTGTAATCTTTCAAGTAGGGATTTTTTTCATTCTTGGCATTTGTATCCCCAGCACCTAGCACGTACTAGCATACACCAGGTGTTTAATAAATACTTGTTGATTGAGTAATTAGCATAGATTCCCTGTTTTAAGGGCCCTCCCAGCTCTGGCATCCCCTGTTCTGAGGCCCCTCCCAGCCCTGACATCCCCTATTCTAAGTCCCCTCCCACCTCTGACATCCCCTGTTCTAAGGTCCCTCCCAGCTCTGACACACCCTGTTCTAAGGCCCCTACCAGCTCTAAGTGCGCTCTCTGTATTCATAATATTGGCAGATGAAGAAGGGGGAATTGGGAGCTATTTCCTCTGAGTCTGGATTCCATCCCAGTTTTCCCAGGCCTGGGCATTCTTGAGACTTACGTCCCTCACAGACAGACAGCCCATTTCATATGTGCAATAGTCCCTTTCTCCTTTTCCCAACCCTTAATAATAGCTCTGGAGACTCCCAACCCCTCCTCTTAAAGTAGGGTTCACTGACACACAGAAGGGCTGCTGGTAAGGGGACAAGGAAGGGATAGGACCGAGTCTGCTGAAGGTCCCTAAGCTCAGGTTCAGAGCCCAGAGTCAGACTTTGGGCAGATCTTAGAGCTGGACTTTCTGGTTTTGTCCTAACCACAGCCACACGGAGAAATGCAAGAGAAAGTACGGATAGAAACAACTCCTTGTCTGGTTGACGGTAGAGGCCAGGTTCAGTGTTCCCATCAGAAAAATGAGCCCATTGGGCTCCTTCCAATTTCATGGGCTTTAGAGATGAAAGGGACCTGTGGTCATCTAATCTAACTCATTCATTTTACCACTGAGGCCCAGACACCCTACGGGACTTGCTTCTAAGATCCAGTGGATAGGGGGGAATAGAACTAGAAAGTTAACCTGGGTCCTCTGACTCTACCTGGCCTCCTCTCAACCTCTCATTGTAGAAGGATGTGAACCAGGAGCTGAGGGGGCAGCTCGAAGATGTCATGGAGCCAAGGGAGATGAGGCAGGACTTTATCCCCATGTGTCCCAACCATCAGCGCCAGTTACAGATCCTGTCCTGGGTGAGGGCCTGGGATGCCAGCAGCCTGTGAAGGGGGGCCAGGACTCTTAAGCCAGAGGGGGAACATAGAGGGGGGAACACCTGGGAGAGGAGGCAGAGGTTGGGGGAGGAGGGACAGCGGGTCAGAATGGGAGGGCTCCTCCCTCCCCTGGCCCAGTTGTGGTAGATAAACTTTGTTGGGGGCTCCCTGTGATGTCTCAGAAGAAGGATTGTCCTCAGACGATGGATGACCCAAGGATGGTACAGGTGCTAAAACAAAAAATCTGCCCTCATGAGGATCCCTTCACAGAAAAGTCCCAGGTAAGACAAAGAGGAGCCACTTGTCCCAGCCAAGGCTAGCTTATGCTCCTGGTCCCCATTGGCCTCCAATCCCAGAAGAGTCTCTGAGCATAGAGGCAGCTCACTGGGGTGAAAAGTGCCCTGGGATTCAAGTCTAGGAGCTCTGGGTAGAAGTCATGGCTCTGAAAATACCAGGGTGATGCTGGACAAGGATCTGAGCTTCAGTTTCCTCAGAGTTGAACCACATGAGCTGGAGGGTCTCCCCCTATAGAGACATAGTCCTATATTCCTAAGGGTCCCTCCAGAGAGATGCCAGGGGAGGTAGTACCAAGGCTGAGAACTCTGAGATAGTCTAGGGAGAGGGGGATACAAGGTCCTTGTAGGCTCTCTGTGCCTCATTCCAGGCTAGAAGGACCCCACCCCATTCACCTGGAAGCAATGCCTACTGCCAGTTGTTTCCTCATTCTTTCTGATTCTCCTCTATTCCCCCCACCATTCACCCACACCTGCCTGCAAGGAAAGGCATAGAGCTTAGGATGGGGTTGGCAGAGGGCAAGGGATAATGAAGATGAGGCTAGGTTTAAGCCCAGTGATATGGCATATGGCCTCCCCTCCTTGAAACTCCTGTTCCCCACCCCGGGGATGGTGCTATCTTCCTTGGCACTGCCCCCACCTGAGGGAAGTCCACAGCCCAGGTTACTGAGCTGCCTACCTAAGGCTCCCCCTTCCTGGCCCCCAGAAAGAGCTGAAGAAGATGAGGCTGTCCTTTGAGAGAAAGAAGACATCCATCACGGAGGTAACATGCGAATCTTCTCAGGTGGGTGGGATTTCTAAGGGTCACCCAGTCCTTTCTCTAGCCTCCTGACCAAACTAACCCCAGCTGAACCCCAGCTCCACCCCCCAGACTTTGGCCTAGTCCACATGTTCCCAATGTAGGTCTGTGGGAGGAAAGTAGCAGCTAGACTTGGGCCAGGGGGCAGCTAGAGCCTGAATCCTTACTGCTCCTGGGAGCTGCTCTGCCCCTGAGCTCCTCCAAAATGCTAGCGATAGTAATGACCACAACAGCAACAGTTGCTGCTCCCTTTCTAAAGTGCTTTCAAGGTTTGCCAAGCTCTGTGGTTGTCAAAAGTGCTCGAGGCAGCAGTGGGTACCAAGAGCCTCACACAGGCTGGGGTCAGGACATCTGAGGTTCAGTCCTGGATACGTGCCCTGGAATAGAGCTGTGTGCGTCTACACAAGCCTCCCTCCTCTTCGCAAGCCTCAGCTTCCCCACCTGTAAAAGTGAAGGGGGCTGACAAGGTCTCTTGATAAGGCCCATCATGGAGACTCCTATATGTTTCTTATGCCCATTTTACAGATGAGGGAACTGGAGCTCAGAGTCCTGTGTGATTTACCCATAGTAACATCTGGCAACATCAAGTCTTCTAACTTCATTTAAGATTCAGTTTCTAAAGACTAAAATGTTCTCCTAGAGTCAGCTCTTCTGTCTCTAAGGGTTTCAGTTGCTGCATAATTCTAAGAATCTGACACTATTTCCAAAGAGTGAAACCTTTGGAAAAGTCACATGCTGTTTCTAAAGTAGTTTGTCTCTAAAAGTCTAAGATAGTATGTCTCTAAAATCCCGAGACTTTTTTCTTAGAAGGTATAATACTTCGTTTCTAAAATTCTAAGAAACAGTGTTCCATAAGATTCCAACGTTAACCTAACTCAGAAACTCAGGGCCCACTGGTATGCTTATACTAAGATACTCTGTTACAAAAAAGTTCTAACATTTAATTTCTAGGATTATTAGATTTTGTTGCCGAGATTCTAAGATACCGTTTCTAGGAATATTGGATATTTTGTCTCTACGCTTGTAAGCTTAATCACAAGATTCTAAGAGTCGGATAGTACATTTCTAAGAACTGGAAACACTGTTTTTATAATCTAAAACCATTTAAAAATACTTTGTCTCTCAGATTCTAAGATACTTTGTTACAAAAATTCTAAGATTTAATTTCTAAGATTATTAGATTTTGTTGCCAAGTTCTGTTTCTAGGGGTATTGGATAGTTTGTCTCTAAATTTATAAGCTTAATCACAAGATTCTAAGAGTAGCTAGTACATTTCTAAGGATTGGAAACACTGTTTTTATAATCTAAAACCATTTAAAAATACTTTGTCTCTCAGATTTTAAGATAACTTTGTTACAAAAATTCTAAGATACCTTGAAGCAATTCATTGATGTGATTTGGTGAGGCAGCAGCGTGGTTCAGGATGAACTACCAGGGTCTGGGGCTGGAGTCAGGAAGATCTGAGTTCAAATCCTGTCTCATACACTTAACTAGCTGCGACTCTGAGCAAATCTCTTAACCTCTGTTTGCCCCAGTTTCCTCATCTGTATAGTGGGGATATTATAAACACCCTCTGGGCTTCAAATAAGGATTCAATTATGTCTATATATCTATATGTACAATATACGTAGATGCGTGTGTATGTGTGTATGCATGTGTGTCTGCCTTCTAAGAGGAAGGCAGGGTTAGCACAGTGGGAAGAACAGAGGCTTGGTGGCCAGAAGGTCTTGGTTCAGACTCCATCATTGATCGGCATGTCTTGTACTTGCCTTTGCTTCAGCTATCACTTGGGCCAAATGGCCTCTTAGCTCCTGTGAAGCTCTGAGATCCTGTGATGCTCTCCTGACTTTAGTTTCTTCATCTGTAAAATGGAAAGAATGATCTTTGCATTACTTCCCATGGAGGAAGTATGTGGTAGGTGGTGCAGTGCCACATCTGAAATCAGGAAGACCTGAGTTCAAATTCAGCCTCAGACACTTACTAGCTGGGTGACCCTGGGCAAGTCACTTAACCTCAGTTTCTTCATCTGTAAAGTGGGGATGGTAATAGCATTTACCCCCCAGGGCTGTTGTGAGGATCAAACAAGACAGTAATTATAAAGACTTAGCACAGTGCATGGCACATGGCAAACGCTATATAAATGGTGGCCAGTATTTATTACTGTTGTTGTAGATCTAGAAGGGGCCGTTGGTATAAGTCGGCCTCTTAAGGCTGTGGCCAAGTGTGGAGTTGCTGCGCCACCTCGTGGCCATACTTGGGAACTGCCCCTCCCCCAGTTTCTTGGTGCCCTCCCAGGCCCCACCCAGAGCCTCAAAGACTTACAGAACCATGGGACATCAGAGGCTGGAAGGAGCCTCAGAGATCATCCAGTTCTCCTTTTACATATGAGGAAAAGGAGGTTGAAGGAGGGTCACAGCTCGTGAAGGGCAGAGCCAGGATTTGAACCAAGTTTCCTCTTTCTGAGGCTGCTAGGTGGCGCCAAAGTGCACAGAGCATGCAGCCTGGAGTCAGAAAGACTCATTTCCCCAAGTTCAAATCTGGCATCCGACACTTCTTAGCCGTGTGACCCTGGGCAAGTCACTTCACCCCATTTGCCTCAGTTTCCTCATATGTAAAATGAGTTGGAGAAGGAAATGGCAAACCCCTCCAGTGTCTCAGCCAAGAAAACCTCTGACAGGGTCAGGACTGAACACCACCACCTTCTTCTATGTTAGCAGCTCTTTTGTCATTCTACCAGAATGAGAAGATAGGAAATGATGGTATTAGTAACAGAGATGATAACTCCCAATTCTAGAGCAGTCTGAGGTTGAACAAGGTACCTTCCTCTGTGAGGTAGATATCCATCCCCATTTTAAACATGAGGAAACTGAGGCTCAGGGATATGTTAAGGGACTTTTGCCTAAGGTCCCACGGCTGTCAGAGCCTGACTCCTAGAAGTATCCTAGGCCAGGCCGCATGCAGGCTCCCATGGACAAACAAGTGGCTACCCAGTGTAGATCCCACCACGGTGGGTGGAGTGGGTTATGGAAAAGGCACGAAGAGTTGGGTCAACTCCATGAAATGGTCAGGGCTGCTCTTCCTCCTTGCTCAGGTGTGGGATGGCATGAGTGAAGTTCACATGTCCTTGACTGACCAGGCTGAAGGACTTCTGGTAGGCTGACCTGTCACCTGGTTGGGAACAGGGCCTGGGCGGGGGGCGCTATTGGCCACAGCCAGGCCTCTGGGGAGCCCACAGCCAGGCTAGGGCAGGAGCAGAGGCAGAGAGCGCTACAGGGGACCCAAGCTTGGGGTCTGCTTCTTAGACCCAGGGATCAGGAGAACTATTCCCCCCTCCATAAAAGCCAGGACATTCCAAGTTCATTTCCCCAGAGACTGAGCAGCTCAGAAAAGCATCACCCACACAGATCCTCAAAGCATTTAGGGCAGAGGGATGTGCCGAGGGACCAGATGACAGTGGCCTGAGGGAACGAGAGAGGAAGTTGAGTTGGAGGAGTGGAGAGACAACAGAAGGATGAGGACAGACAGCCAGCAGGGGGCAATAAAATGGAGGAAGAACCAGGGTGGGGGTGGGGACACATAGACTAGGGGAAGCAGAGGGTCAGTGTCCAGCTGGGGGTGGGGGGAGGGACAGGAGAGGATGAGAAAATGCAGATGGTCTTTCCTCTGTTCTGGGTTTCAGAATCTCAAAAAGGATATTCGAGATGTGTTAGATGAGGTAGAAGACATCCGGATGGAAATTCTTCGGTGAATAATAGACAAACAGCACCCCTACTGAGTGCAGAGATGAGCCTGCCAGAACCACCCCCTTCCCTCCTGGTGTCTCCCCCCACCCCACAGCTGGAGAGCAGAGCTGCTCTTCCTCATTAGCTTCCCCACCCACCCCAGGTTCACATAGTGAAGGAAGTGGGGAAGGCGGGAGCAGCATGAAAGACATCATTGCCACCTTCATCCCAGGACCCCCGCCCCTCCCCCAATCACACCTCCAGGGAGAGCAGAACTGTGCCCATGGAAAACTGGATTTCCCAGGGTTTCTGGAACAGTCTCTGCTATCTTGGATTTGCGCAGGGACAAGGCCCAATGCCAAACTCTGACCAGGAAAGACTCGCCTATGCAGGAGAAAAAGGTGAGCAGACTTTCCACCCCTCCCTGCCCCCATCAATGTATTCAATGGAAGCCAAATATTTTCTAAGTGAGGCAGGTGGGCTCAGGACAAAGAGCATCCTAGGCTTACTGCCTGATTTGGGGTAACTTTCCCCAGTCAGTTTTCCCCATCAGTACAATTCTGGGGCAGCTAGGTGGCACTGCAGTGGATAGAGCAATGGGTCTGGAGTTAGGAAGACCTGAGTTCAAATCCAGATTCAAGACACTTACTAGCTGTGTGTCCCTGGGCAAGTCACTTAACCCTGCTTAGTTTTCTCATCTGGAAAATGAGCTGGAGAAGGAAACCATTCCAGCATCTCCAGATGTGGTCCCAAAGAGTTGGATGTGAATGAAATGACTGAACAACAACAAATTCTGGGAGAAGGGGAGAAACTTTGGCCGTTCTTTCCCAACCTTTTCAAGTAGGAAGCCCCGGAGACCCCCTTTCAAGGTCAGGAAGTTTCATGAACCATACTCACACACAGAGAACCGAACTCCCATCACATGTTTGGTTGGTTCTGGATAAAATTGAAATGGCAATGCTTGGGTCACAAACAGCCTCTCAGACCCCTAGCAATGGCTCTACGAACCACACACACACACACACACACACACGGGTTTATGTCCCACAGGTCGAACATCACTAGGCTTGGGGACCACCACGCCCTTCTCAGCTCTGATCTATGCTCTATGGCCTGAGGTTCCTGAGTTCCAGACTGATCACATGAGTTGCCCAATATCACATAATCCCTTAAACTCTTGCACCCACGACTGTCACAATCAATTGCAAAGTTGGGGAGTGAATCTGACTTTGGACCTGGTGTCCTTTCACAGATGCCCAGTTTTTAACCTTGGCTTTTAAGGAGAAATACACTTCTTCCACTTTGGATGCTGTCCCTGTAGGGGGCTGGTTTTGATGAATTAGTAAGAGTGGTTTATAATGAGCATGTCAGCTGTCTGTATGTAAAGGCGCCTTTGCCATGCACACAGACATTCAGAGCAACGGCCAACTGGGAAGTCAAGATTAGAATCAAAGGGCCCTCATCGTTCTGAGCCCACATTTCCTGTAAAATAAGTTTGGCCTAAAAGATCTCTAAAGTCCTTCCAACTCTAACCGATAGGCCTGGGATCCTCAATCAATTTATGTCTACAGACCTCAGGTTAAAATGGAGGAGGGCGGATTGGATTCTCTTTAAGGTCGCTTCCAGTTCCCGGCCCCTACTAAGTGCCTCCCTCTCTCTTTCTGCCCTAGCCGTCTCGACCACCCTCTCCTGGAAGAGAAGACAACCGGACCTGGTCCAGGTAGGTGGAGCTAGTCTTCCTGGCATACACAAGTTCTACATTCCGTGGGAAACTCATCCCCAAGGGCAAGAACATTCAAGGGTGGTTGGGTCAGCGTCACATCAACACACCTTCCACTCACTGGAGCCATTCAACAAGCCTAGGCACCCATTGGTGATTGTTGTGCTAATAAGACACACAAATATCCATGGCAGGGGTAGAGGGAGAATATATCACTGGGGGGGGGGGGGGGAGGAATGTTTCCAGTGGAATGCCTCAGGGGTCTAGGCTCTTGGTTGCTTAACATTCTTATGGGTGACTTGGATAAAAGTGTAGATGAGATTTGCTGAGGACAGAACACTAGGGGGATGGTTAATGCACTGAATTACCGAATGAGGATCCAAATAAAGATCCTGACAGGCTAGAATATTGAGTTAAATCTAATAAAAGAACATTTAAAAGGGATAAAATGCAGTTGTATGCTTGAGGGTTTGGGTTGGGGGTTTTTTAATCACCTTCAAAAGTTGAACATAGGGAGACAGTAGTGTGCCTCAAAGAGATCTAAGGGGCTTAATGGACCTCGAGATTCATATGACTCAGCAGCATGGTGCAGCAACCAAGAAAGTTAATTGGCTTTTAGGTCGTATTGAGAGGCAGTGTCCACAAATAAAGAGGTGATCACCCTACTGTCCTCCGCCCTGGTCAGGTCACCTTTGGAGTTCTGGGCCCCGCATTTTAGGAAGGATGTTGCTAGACAGGAAAGTGTCCAGAGAAGGGCAGCCGGGATGGGGGAAGGATCATGTTATAGAAGGATCAGCTTAAGGAATTGGGCACATTTGCCCTAGACTTCCAGCACAAGAAGAGGGTCTGGTAGCTGGCTTCCTGTATTTAAAAGACTGTTAAGTGAGCAGAGGATTCAACTTTTTCTGCTGGGCCCCACAGGGCAGAAACAGGGGCACCAAATGGAAGTTAACATGTGGTAGACTTCTAATTAGCAGGGAAAAGAGCCTTCTAATGATTAGGACCCTCAAACAAGAAATGGCCAGCCTCTAGAAGTAGTGAGCTGCTTGTCACTGGAGTGATTCAAGTAGAGGCTTGATGCCCCCCCCCCCCTCCCACCAAGGAACATTTCAGAAAGGATTTCTTCACTTATTGTGGGGTTGGGCCAGATGCTCTCTGAAATGCTAAAGCTGTAATGTTCACTGATGGCAGCATTCTAAGCCATAAGTGCTTGATGCTTCTCCTAATGGGATCTCTAGTGTATCTAGGAAGTATTGGGGGCAAGGGTCTGTAATTCTTTTCTTTGGCAATTAAATTATTTTTCCCCAAACCTCACAAAGTTATAAGAGCATAGAATGTCGATGGTGGAAGGAGCCTTGGAACACAGAATGTAAGAGATAGAAGAAACCTCAGAACAAAAAATATCTGGGCTGGAGGAGCTCCTAGAACATGGAATGTAAGGACTAGAACATAGAACACAGAATGTCAGAGCTGGGAGGAACCTTATTTTATATAACAGGAGCCAGAGGCCAAGAAAGGCTTAGTGTCTTGCCCAAGATCACATAGGGATTAGTGACAAAGACAGGCTTCTTATTCATGGCCTATGCTTTTAACACCATGCTAGTGCAGCCTCCTCTGCAGAGCAATATCAGGGAGGGACTTCATCCCCACCTCCCCTCTTCTCTTCCCTCCTCTCCCCTCAGGAAATCCTGGACACCTCACCTCAGGAAATCCTGGACACCTTCCCTCAGGAAATCCTGGACCCTCTTGACCAAGGCAGGTTTGTGCCTGTTCGTCTGCAGTGTCCTGTTCTACATCTACGTAGTGAACCCCAGCCCCTACGAGAGCATCCTTCCCTCAATCATTGGCCAGAGAACAATCTGGCGCATCCGGACCTGGTGCAACCCTTTCCTCAGGGTGGAAGTGGATGACTTCCTACCGTTTTAGGCTCAGAACTTCATGCAGGGAGGTGAGTTAATGTCCCCAAACATGAGGCTGGTTCCCCCTCATGAGCCTGCCCACACCTGACTGACCCTGCCAGAGAAGTCACAGCAGGACTACCCCCTCCACTTGCCTTATGAGGCAAAACCAGAGAATTGGAGAGATTGCCCACACTACAGTGACTGCCTGTTAAGAGGAACTTGGAGCCATATGGGCCCTAAGAGGCCTCTTATCCAACCCCTTCATTTTATAGATGGGTAAACTGAGGCACAGAGAAGCCAAGTATATTTACCACAGTCATACAGGTATTGAGTCAGAACCAGGATTCAAATCCAGTTCATTGGACTCTAAACTCAGCCTTCTTCCTTCCATAACAAACACTGCCTGGAAGATCCTCCCTGCCCCCTCTAAGTCCCTAAAGCCTTGCGTTTCCTAGAGACACTATTTCTAGCATACCCTTCTACCTTCTGTGGTGACATTTGATTCTGCCATGGCCTTGTGAAGGAGGCAAAGCAGTCACCATCACCCTCCCATAAAACAATGAAGAAACTGAGGCCCTACGGGGAAATGGCTTGCTCACCATCCCACCCAGCGAGTAAGGGGCAGCAGGTAGCCTGAATACTAAGTCTCTCGATACTCAGGCTAGTATTCTTCCTAGAAGAGATTTTACAGCCAGGTCTGTCTTTGGATGAGTGGGGCCAAGGGGGTGAGGGGTACTGCCCCACCAGGGAAGCACAAGTACTGGGGCCGATGCCCGGTTTGGGCAGGGGGGGAGGGGCGAGTTGTATGGAAAGATCTTCATGCAGATGAGGACTAGAGAAAAGGCTCTAGGTTTAGAGTCAAGAGATGATGTTCACACTGATTAGCTGGGTGACTCTGGGAAAGTCATTCTCTCTTCCCTCCCCCTCTCTCCATTCCCTCCCCCCACTCCGTGTCTCTCTTTCTTCTCTGTCTCTGTCTCTCTTATCTTTCTCTGTCTCTGTCTCTCTCTGTGTGTCTCTGTCTCTGTGTCTCTGTCTCTCTCTCTCTGCCTCAGTTTCCTCCTCTGCAGAATAGGGTAACACTCCTTACCCTATGTGCCTCACAGTAGGGGAATTCTGAGGATTTGTCCTAATCACACCAAGTGCACTCTCACTAGTGGGAGGAAGAGGCCAATGTTGGCTGGGTGACCTTCTCCAAGGTCTCCGGATCTCCATCTCCTTCTCCATAAATGAGGGCTGGGACGGGATGATCTCTCAGGGGCTGGCTGGGCCAGAGTGGGCAGGGGTGGGCAGGAAAATGACCCTGGGTCAGAGAGGAGGCACAGCTGCCTCATTTTCCAGGGAAGAAGAGGACATGGCCCCACTCTCCAGGCTGCCTCTCTTTTCTCTGCAGTTGATGGGAACCAGCTGTGGACTCTGCCCTGTCCCTTCTGTTCTGTTGGAGGGCTGGGCCCTGGAAAGCATCACATAAGAGATTTCTGATATTTGAGATGATGTATGTGTGTGTTTCTCCTTGGAAATAGCCACTAGGTCCCTGCTGCTCCTCCCGTCTCCTCGAGCTCCTGACCCCCCCACTCCTGACCAGTTGTCTCTCTCTTCCTCCTCTCCCCAGTCTCCACAGAGGTTAGGTGCCCCAGAGAAGAGGCTTGGGAGGTGAATGGCCAAGGTGGCGAGGGAGGAGGGGAGGAGATGGCATTGGGAGGCAGCAACATCTGCAGGTCTTAGGAGTCACAAAACCTGGCTTCCAGTTTGCTGTGTGAGCCCAGGAAAGTCCCTACCCCTCTGTGGGCTTTTGATTCCCATGTCTTCACAAACCAAGTGAAGCCTTAGGAATTGTTGAGATCAGTCCCCTTGTTTTTCCAGAGATTGAAACTGAGGCCCAGAATGCTGAAATGCTGAGGGTCACAGAGTGAATTCGGTCCGAGTTGGAAGGTCAGGGAGTGGGGTGGGAGGAAGCCTAGGTCCTTTACATATTCCTACAGAAAGAAGAAAAAGGGAACAAGGCAGCCTCGGGCTGTTTGTAACAGGATATAAGCATCTCTCTCTGTCTCTGATTCGAAATTGGACACTATTCTCCCTCTGGAGACTTGGGCCTGTGGTCTATAAAGCTGTCGATGCCCAATATCCACCCGCCCACCCTGGACAGTGAATTCCCTGGCTCAAGTGAAGGGGTTGCTTGGAGCTCTCCTCTGGGATGGGATCTGCCCCATTCCAGCTGTCCTCCCCTCCTCCCCCTTCCCAAGGCCGAGGGAGGAGAGGGGAAGGGGTGGAAGCACTTACTTTCCCCAGGACCCTGTTCCTAGGAATCCCGGGCTTCACCATGTTCATTTTTTCCCCATCTCTGGCCAAGGCCTGAAAAGACATGTTGTTGAGTCTGGGGGGAGGGGAGGGGAGGAAGCAGACAATTCCCTCAGACCTCCAGGAAGAGAGCAAACCAACCTCTTAAAATGCCAAGCCAGCAGTTTCATTACACCTATTTTACAACTGTGGAAACTGAGGTGCAGAGAAGAAGGGACCACCAAAGCCCCAGAGCCATGATGTTTCCAAGCAAGGATTTAGGATGTGGTGACCAGGTCTGGGCTTCAGGAAAGTGGAAATGGATTTGTTTGCTCATATAGACGAATCAGCTCATGCCAACCAAGGTGCCCCCTGCACTGGTGCTCTGGAGAACACACACACACATACACACATACACACACACACACACCTGCACTCACAAAGTCACCCTCACAGACATACATACACATGTGCACACTCACACAGTCACACACACACAGTCACCCTCACACACACATACACACATGTACACTCACAGTCACACTCAAAACACTGTCACACACACATACACATGCACACTTACAAAGTCAGACATACACATGCACACTCACACAGTCACACTCATGCATACTTACTCAGTCACACACACATCACACACATACACACACACACACAGACACACACACACACACACACACAGCCTCCAGGCTTGACAAAAGGCATCCAGACATCTCTGAGTTCCCAGGGTGCACCCTGCCCACCCACCCCCTCCTTGGGAACACCTGGACTTCACATCCCCTCTCCCCTAAGCTTATCCAAGGGGGCCCCCATGGCCAAGCTGCTCAGGGAAAATAGCGGAGTCAAAGGAGGCTTGAGGCCAGCCTTCTCTCCTGCTGGCCTCCTGCTGCTGAGGGTGGAGCACATAAACAATTTTATTTCTCTAGGCAGCCATAGGGTATTAAACCTTGTACAGTGTTCAAACCGGCGTGAGAAAGGAAGGCAGTTATTTCTTTTTTCCAGTGGGAATAGCAGCCTGGGGAGAGGGGAGTCTGACAAGGGAAGTGTGGGGCCCCAGCGCTGCAGAGCCTGGCTCCAGAAAGCTCTCCCATCCCTCCCTCACCCCCCACAGGCTCAGGATGTTGCCTGGGACCCCAGCTGTTGGTTTACAATAGTTACAAAGGCTCCTGGCTTGTACCCGAGGGAGTCAGGAGCCTGGCCAAAAGGAGCTGGGAAAATCATTAAAGGGAGATGCATGGGCCCCCGGGGTGTGGGCGGAGAGAGGCATCAGTCCCCAGCAAGGGGGGTGGGGGTCCTAGATTTTGCCCATCCCAGGCTCAGATTGGAGGAGAGGCCCCTCCCCACTTCCCCAGCCAACCTTGTAATCAGATACTCTTTTATGTCCAGACACCCCAAAGCCTTGACGGGGAGGAGAGGGGTGGGGAAGGCCAGTCCAAGCACCGGGGTTCGACAGTGGGCCCTACCCTTGCCAGATCCCCCCGGGACACCGGGAGGTGGCCTCCGTTTGCTGATGCAGCTGCTGCCTCTGGCCACGGCTCTGGGAAAGCTCCCTTGGAAACCTCAGATCCTGAGGAGAAGACAGCTGGCTGTGCTTTCTCAGCTCCCCCTCCCCAGGGGACAGACTTCTCCCAACTCAGCCCCCAGCTATTTCTGCTCCAGAGGAAGGTCTGGTCTGGGCCACAGCTGCTGGCTTTGAGATGCCATCAGTGTCAGAGAGGTGATTCAGAGACCTTTCATCTCCCCTCCCCCGTGCTGGCCTCCAGGCCTGGCCGGGCGTGGGGGATGCTCATGCCAGGGGCCTGGCTGGCCTCCCAGCTCTAGAGACAGAATGAGACACAGGTTCTCAGACACGGCCGATGTGTGGGTTTGCTTTGAGTAACTGAGGACTCCAGTGGACTGGGGGAGGGGGGAGGTAACGGGTAGTCAGTCAAGTATTTGCTGTGTATCAAGTGCTTACACCTGACTGAGGCAGCTGGTGGCGCAGTGGGTAGGGTGCCAGGCCTGGAGTCAGGAAGACCTGAGTTCAAATCCAGCCTCACACACTTACTAGCTGCGTGACCCAGGGCAGCAAGTCATTTCACCCTGTTTCCTTCAGTTTCCTCATCTGTATAATGAGCTAGAGAAGGAAATGGCAAACCACTCCAGTATCTCTGCCAAGAAAACCCCAAATGGGGTCACAAAGTGTAGGACACAGACACGACCAAACAGCAAAAATGTATAACCCAGGCACTGTTCCGGCATCACAAAATGAAGCAAAAGGTGGTCCTTGCCCTCAAGGAGTTTCCAGTCCGATGGGGAGGACAACCTGCAAACATGGACAGCTCCAATGACACACCCTATAGACAGGCTCAGCAGAGTCCAGATCTTTCCCACTACTGGCAGTGACACTACCATCCTCCCTGTTCACAGCTTGAAGCCGGCTCCCTCACTGCCCATGTCCAATCTGCCGCCATCGCTCATCGATGTCCACCTTCGGAACATCTCTCATACACCTCTTCTCTCCCCTGACACTGCTACCATCCTGGGGCAGACCCTCACACATCAAGCCCAGAGTATTGGAACAGCCTCCTCGTGGTTCTCCCAGGCTCAGCTCTCTCCCCACTCCAGCCCATCCTCCACTCAGGGATCCAAGGGATTCTCCCAAAGAGCAGGTCTGACCATGCAACCATGCAAATTCAATCAATTCCATCAGTTCCTTATCACCTCTAGGACCAAATGGAAAATCTGCTCTTTGGCTTTTAAAACCCTCCCTGTCACCCTTCAGGCCTTTCCAAGCTTCTTACACCTGACTCTCACCACTTACTCGGAGATCAAAGGACACTGGCCTCCTGGCTGTTAATCAGACAAGACCCTCCATCTCCTGGTACCAAGGCCAGCACCTTCCTTGACCATCCCCCATACCTAAAACTCTCCCCCTCATCTCAGCCTCCTGGCTGCCCTGGCCCCTTAGAACCAGCTAAAACCCCATCATCAAAAGAAGCCTTTCCCAGTCACTCTCCATGGCATTGCCTTCTCTGAGATGATGTCCAGTCTGTCTCATTTGCCTTGTACCCAGTCACGTGCTCATCTCCCCCATTAGACTGTGAGGTCAGGGAAGGAATTTGCCTCTCCTTGTATCCTCAGTGCTTAGTACAGTGCCTGACTTACAGTAGGCACTTAACAAATGTTTATTGATTGACTTCTTATAAAAGGTGGGATCTCAACTGAGTCTTGAAGCAAGCCTGGGAGGCCAGGAGGGAGAGATGGGGAGGGAAGAGCAATCCAGGCATGGAGCATGGCCAGGAGTGTCCTCTGGAGACGGGTGTGCCCAGCTTCCAGAGTCCCAAGCCTGCGATTTATCCCTCTGCCGGGGAAGGTCAGCACCAGCTCTGCAGTACCTGGGACCCTAAAAGATTCTGGGACCTGCTCAAAGTCAGAAAGTGTGAGCCAGAGACAGAATTTGAACCCAGCTCATCTCAACTTTAAGACCTGCCCTCAAAGCACCAGGCACTTCAAGAAATGGACAGTAACAGTTTACAGTTTCAAACATAATCTATTTTTTGTATGTTGAAATGTTCATGTTTCTTGATGTTTGGTAAGTTCATAATTTTTTAGTTTTTTTAAGGGGAAAAAACATGTCTGAGAGGTTTTTGGCCAGTCAGAAGGACAGTCCTCTGGGCCAGGCTGGGACAAGGAAGGATAAACATCTGAGGATCTTACTTCCTCAGTCATGAGCTCAGTTTCCTAAGCTCCAAAAGGGAGGGGGCGGGGAGAGGGGGAATCTCAAAGAATGGCTCCATCCAGCTGCTAGTATCAGTAATTCTGAGAAAGCCCAGGCCCTTCTGAAAGTCAGGAAGGGGCTCTGTGCTAGGAGAACAGCCCCCTCCCCAGCTCTGGCCCTGGGCTGTGGGCTAGAGTGAGCCACAGGGAACAGGCTAAAGTTGACCCAGTCAATTAGTCCATGAGCATTTGAAAATTGTATTTTATTTTTATGAAATAAAACGCAAACATTTATTAAACACTTATGTGCCAGGAACTGTGCCCAGTGCTGGGAAGTCACACCAAAAACATAACCCGTGAAAACCAGTACCTGCCTGAGGAACTTCTCTTGGTGGTGTGAGAAATGGCACATATTTAGGCACATACAAATACATACAAGGCAGCTGGAGATTGGCTGGGGGAGTGAGGGGGGGCTGGAAGCTTGAGGGATAGGGAACTCTCGCACTGTCTTTTGTGACCTCAGTGTCTGGGTCAGCTCCTCTCACCCCACATATTCCATCAGTTACCAAATCTTGTTTCTGTCCCCACAATAACTTTCAAATCTGCAAACCAAGGTGTCTTTTATGAAGAGACATAAGAAACTTCCAGGAGAGCCAGGGCTGTGTCTACCAGGCTCTGGGAGAATGACCTTCCCTTCTCAGAGACCTGACAATGCCAGGAAGGGGTTTGGTCTAACTCTGATGCTAGGGGTGCTCCCCACCACCCTCTATCCTCTTCTCTGTCTCTCCTCTCCTCTGTGTGTCTCTCTGTGTCTCTCTCTCCCTGTCTCTGTCTTCCCTCACTCTCTCTCTCTCTCTCTCTCTCTCTCTCACACACTAACTATCTCACTCTCTCAGTCTCTCACTCTCTCTGTCTCTCTCCCACACACACACACCCCATGTTTAGGCTTCTTTTCCACAAGGTCTATGTCAGTCTTTTCTCTCCTTCAGGGGAAGAAAGGTTGTCACAAATGGAAAACCATTGATATAAGAGCCCTGTGCCAACTCTGGCCTGTGAGGAATAGAGTGTGAGAATCACTATTCCCATTTTACAGAGGGAGAGAATAAGGCCAAGTCAGAGCCAGCATTCAAATTGACATCTCTCTTTACTCCCTCAAAGGCATAACCAGTAAAATTTCACCCCCAAGTTAGGAAGCATGGGGTAAATCTCATTAAACACTTTCACAAAACAACTGTTTAAAAGAAATTAAATGGGGAACAGAAAGACAAGGCCGTGTCTGTTGTGGAGAGACAGAGCCCTGATGACATCAGCTTCCCATGGACAGACAGATCCTTAGGTAGATGGGGGTGTGGAGTAATTGGGAAAAGCCAGAAACCAGCTTATCTAAGGCCTGGCTACAATGAAGGGTAAGCTGGTAGCCTTCTACTTTACTAGATATTCTTGCTAACTAGGCTTGAGATACTCAGCTGGTCCCCACTCTGAAAAGTAGAGCTCACAAGCTCCTACCAGTGCCTTTACCTTCAACAGTCAGCCAAATGGCACAGTTAGCACAAGGCCTTTAATGAAATGGCGTTGTATAAAGAGAAATAACAAAACATCTCTCCCAGAAACCTGAGGCACACTCAGTCACAAATATAGGCCGCATC
The DNA here is from genome assembly GCF_011100635.1 of Trichosurus vulpecula. Classification (NCBI taxonomy): domain Eukaryota; kingdom Metazoa; phylum Chordata; class Mammalia; order Diprotodontia; family Phalangeridae; genus Trichosurus; species Trichosurus vulpecula. The sequence goes on from NC_050573.1 coordinate 9,180,053, forward strand.
ACAACCACATCCACACAGAAGCCACTAATAGAGAAACTCCCAGTAGGGAACTCATGGCCAGGCCAATTGTCTTTTCTTAGGATGTCCTTGGGATACTTTCTGCTGGGCACATCTCTGCTAGGCCCCTGGGCCTGTTCTTTGTTGGTCTCTGCTCCCAGGAGCCTCAGCTCTGAAACCTTGCACTCCAGGCACCAGGATCTCTCTTCTTTTACTAACATGGCTCTCTGGGCTTGTTCTCCTGTATGAGTTCCTTCACTTCAAGATGCCAGTGTGGGGAAGGAGATGGAGAAATCTCCTTTTCCCTTGCTGACCCTCCACTTTTAAACTCTCAGTGCCATCCATTTACCCACATCAGTGAGCAAGTAAAGGGATCATTATCTTTGCCGGTTAATAGCTGAGCTTCCCAAACCCTTGTCATATTCAGATGATACTCAACATGTAAAGTCCTTCTATCCTGTAAATAGGATGCTCAGAGTCTAACCTCATTGTCCCTATAGTTCCAGAGGCTTGTGATCAACCCTTCAATATTCTTTAAGATGTAGTGCCCTAGGGATGAAGGTCCGTGAGCTCCCCCATGCTTATGGCTTCAATTATATCTCAGTCATTTCGATTCCCTACAAATCCATTCCTGTTATTTGCTGTCCCCTTTGTGACTGACTTTTCCCATGTGAACCAACCCTAGAAAAAGGACTCCTGGTCTGGAGTATGGGGCTCCAGGTGCAGAAAAGGGACAAAAGATGCTGAGGCTGGAGTCAGGAGACCCAGGGATGGTGGCAGCCACAGAAGAGAGAGGAGGGAAGACAAATAAGGATCAGGTACAGCTGTTTCCTGGGGCCAGGGGGCCAGGCAAACTCCAAGGCCACAGGTCCGTTGGGGTTTAGATTTGGATTAGGTTTGGGGAGTAGGGAAAGAAGAAAGAAAGAAATCTGAGTTTCGAGGTATTGAAGGGAAACAAACCTGGATTTTAGGGAGTCAGAAGTCTCCCAACGAGCCCTCCCTCTGCTACTCGCTCACCACGTGGCTCCCAACTCACGGGCTTCTCTGAGAATCACTTTCCTCATTTATAGAATGGGAGGAGGGGTAGAATCATAAAATTTCATTAGCATGCACCCTAGAGAACTCATCTAATAAAACCCCTTCATTTTAACTGAGGCCCAGACAGGTCAAGTACCTTGCCAGAGTCACACGGGGAGAAAACAAAACTGGGATTTGGATAGCCAACCAGCTGCCACATGGCTCTGAACTAGGTCTCATTTCTCTAACAGAGGCTGCTAAGGGGTCTGAGAACAGGAGCCATGAATCTGAGGAGAGCCTGCTCCAAGGAAGAGTACCTTGGGGAGCTCCCATAGCCCCTGATCCAGGGATGGACCCCTTACACCTTCCTTCCCTCCCCATCTCATTCTGACTCAACGTTGGTAAAGCAGGACTGAGGCTGAGGGCCAGATCACAGGCCCTAGGGTTTAGGAGGCTTAAGGAAGGCTGAGCCATTAAGAGAATAATGCTCTGGCTGTCCATGTCAGACCTCAGAAAGCAGGAGGAATTCTGCAGGGCACCAGCCAATTGGGTGCTGCTCCAAATACCTCCTTTTACCCTCACATACTCGCTGCTTCTGCAGCTTCTGGGCCAGCTCCTAGCCTACTCTCTCCAATGGCTCCCATCACTCCCAGATGAGACGCCCTGAACTGCATGCAGACCTGAGACTGATCTCACCCCACACCCAGAGACCCCAGAGCCCTTGGCAGCTCTTTGGCAATGGGCAATCTGCCCCCTGGCAGACAGGCATCAGGAGGAAACCACAGCCTAGGGGAGCCATGCCAGGGTCTCGTATGTCTGCATGGACTGGGGCCGCCTCCTGGGAGTCACCTGTGGACCTGATGAGCAAACTGCCTATTGTGCCTTTGTCTGAATCACTGATAAAAACGTCAGATCTCACAGGGCCATTCACAGACCCAAGCAGCCTACCTTCCAACCAGACATGGAACCCTCAATAACCATTCTTTAGGCTGAGCCACTTAATTAGCTTCAGATCCCCCAACCATATTCTCATGTGGCCGGCATCTCCCTATGTGACACATAAGAACAAAATGAGAGACTCTGCCACATAGTATGTTCAAATCTGGGTAAATTTTATCTACAACATTCCCTGATTGACCAGCCTATAACTTCAACTAGATACTCAGATAGATCTGCCATTTATTAATTGCCTACTATAAATGAGGCAAAGTAGCTGGGTGGCACAGTGAATAGAGCCCTGGGCCTGAAGTCAAGAAGACTCATCTTCCTGAGTTCAAATCTGGCCTCAGAAACTTACTAGATATGTTACCCTGTTTGTCTCAGTTTCCTCATCTGTAAAATGAGCCGGAGAAGGAAATGGCAAATTGCTCCAGTGTCTTTGCCAAGAAAACCCCAAATGGGGTCACGAAGAGTCAGACACGACTGAAACAAACTGAACACTGGAGATACAAAGAAAAAGCAGAACAGTCCCTGCCTTCCCACATTCTAGGGGGGGGGGGGAGTGAAATATACAGTTCTAGACAAAACATAAGCGAAACAGAAGCCAGGTGAACTCGGGGGGAAGGGGAGACTTCAGCTACTAGAGGGAGGGGTATGGTGTTGGGAAGCCAGGTAGTCTAAGAGGTGGAGGTGAGTAGGGCAAAGAGTGTCTTCCAGACAAAGGCATGGAGGCAGGAGATGGAGCATCACATATAAGAAAGCGCAGAGTACTGGAGAAGAGTAATGTGTCACACATGACATTGGAAGGCTAGGGTCAGGAAGAGCCTGCTTCCACAGCATCTCCCACGTCTTCTACCCTCACGTGACAGAGTGTAAGCTTCTCTGTATCCTGAGTATTCGCCACAGGATGGACGGCACGGATTAAGTTTTAGGATTGATCGATACAGGCATTTATCTCTTCTTGCCCGCTACGAGCCTCCTAAGTTGTTTTCCAATTTCTTATCTCTATCAACTAGGTCTCACAATGGGTTGAGCCCTAGATCAGCCAGAAAGACTTGAATTCAAACCCAGCCTCATATCATTGCTAGCTATGTGACCCTGGGCAAGTCACTTAACCTTGTTTCCTCATCTGTAAAACAGCACCTACCTATTGTGAAAAGCAAATGAGATAATCAATGCAAAGTGCTTCACGAATCCTTCAGACACTATATAGATGCTAGCTATTATTACCAGTACCACGGATAATCAACATTCCAAGGAGCTGCCCAAGATCCAGCTCTGATCATGCTACTCTCCTCTGCTCAAAATCTTCAGCCCCTCCATACTGCCTGTAGAATATAATACCGACTTCTCATCTGGATGTTGAAAGCCCTCCACCACCTCGCTCCCATGTACCTGTCCAAAGTCAGTTTATATGACTCCCGCTCAGACCCTCTGCACTGCAGACCGACCTAGTCCACCCCCATTTGTGCGGCCCCCATGCCCAGTGCACATCCCTTTTTCACTGTTGCCTCTGGGAATCCCCGGCTTCCTTCCAAATTCAGCTCCTTAACCTCGAAGCCCTCCCCTGATGCCCCTAGTTAGTACTTTCTTTCTCTTCAGCTTTTCTGGTACTTACTTATCCCTTTCTGTGTTTTATCCTAAGTTGCAATAAAATGTTAGCTCTCAGAAGGCAGGTATGGTTCCTTTCCCTCTTTGAATTCCCAAATACCTTACACATAGGGGCCACTTAATTACAAGTTTGGTCCATTGGATTGGGCAGAGATTTACTGAGGCACAAAGGGTGAAGAAAGAGGATGATCAGGGACCCATAAGGTGATTCTGAGAATTGCCCACACAGGTGATAATGAATGAGCATCTTAACTGGGTAGGTGGTAATGGGAGTAGAGAAGGGGACAAATGTAGCAAATGGCGGGGAAGGATAACGGCCAGAAGGTGGGAAAGGCAATGGATAGAGAAGAGTTCAAAGGAGCACCAAGCTGCTGACCACGGGAGACTTGGGGTAATGATAGCAACACCAACAAAAACGGTGAACAATCCATTATCCCCAGAGGGACGACCAGTGACGGTAACACAGTGAGGCAGGGCTGGATCCTGAGTCATCCATCTGGGTCATCTTAGAGGCGACCTGTGAAGCTTTAGGGTTTGTTGTTCCCTGAACCACATCCATCTGTGGACAGAGAGAACCTGGCCTTATCGATTTCATCAGCCCACAGAGCTCTGGTCTGCGTCCTTCGGGGCAAATATCGATAAAGTTCCCCTTCCCTTCTCCTAGAAATTCAAGACTTTATATTGAGCGCTGGGATTTGCTTTCCTTCCTTCTTCCTTCCCAGTCATGATGCTCGCTGGCTTCCTTCTTTTCTTGCCTTTTCCCAAAGGTCACCAAAACAATGGCCCAGGATTACTGTTTACCATCATTACCATCATCAGGAAAAAACATTTGGCATGGTCCAGGCTTTGTCATCCTGCTCACAGTCTTAATGAGCTCATGCACAACAACCTCTGTTAATCCAACATGTTTAGCCTCCCGTGGGATGGGCCCCCTCTGGCTGATGTCCACTGGGTCCGGTCGAGTCTTCTATCCTGGCTCCTCCTCTGTTCCTTGAGATAACAGGCTTGTTGTTTTTTTATGAGGTTAAATAACCCTAAAATAAAGCTGAAACTAGCTAAGTTTTTGTAAGAAATTACAGATTTGTTGCTACCCGAGGCTACTTTTTCAGTCTCTGGCCCCCGACATTTTTCTTGAAGTTTTCTTTCACTCTTTAGTTATGCAACAAGACTGATTCCAACAGAGAGAGTAGGGAAAGAAGAGAGGCAGGGGGAAATATCTAGAAACATCCATGATGATGTTGGGAAATAGACCAGAAGCCAGTAAAAGAAGGAGAAGAAGCAGATATGGATGTGGCAGGAGAACTGGTACAGCGGGAACAAACAGTGACTCTAGAAGCAGAGGACCTGAGTTCAAATCCCCATTTAGTGATGATAAGAGCAGCTAGTACATTGTAGTTGTTCATCCTTCATTTTCTAAGAGGACCGATGACATCACAGGGTGATGTCCTGACTTGCTTGAGAACTGGATTTAAATGAGGCAGAGTTGCACAAAGTTGTCAGCCTCATGCTCTCTTCCAGAGTCATTGGAGTCCAGTAGCAAGACAAATGTCAGGAGGATTGGCCATGGCCTAGGATACAGTGGATGACCTTGGCATCTGCTCCGCAGCACCTGCTTCAACTGCCTCCATGGCCATTGGAACAAATTGCTCTCATCAGCCCATTCTGCTGGGGGAGGTCTTTACATGCTTGAGGTAGACAACCCCCACCCAACTTGCCAATGATTCTCCTCAAGCTGGTTTAGCCCGTCTGCCAAGACAGTTTATCGTGGGGTGACTGCTGAGCATGCTACAGCTTCTCAGAGCCACAGGTGAGAGCTGGGTGAAGGTGAACACCAAAGGTGGGTGAGCAGCCCTAAAAAGGGCTCAGCAAGCCCTCCCTCACATTGGGGGGGCTCATCCTCCTTGAACACCGTACACCTCAAGACTTATAAAGTGTTTTACAAATATTATCTCATTTTGTCCTTCCAACAACCCTGGAAGGGAGATCCTACTATTACCCCCATTTTACAGAAGGGGAGACTGAGGCAGACAGCAGTTAAAAGACTTGCGGTGCATTAAAGTGCATGCTGGAATAAAGTATTCATTCAGGGTAAAGGGCATCAAAGAAATTTAGGGCTAGGGTTAGGGTTAGAGCACATTTAGGGTTAGGGTTATATACAGCTAGTGTCTAAAGCTGGATTTTGATTTAGGCCTTCCTGACCCTAGCTCTCTCCACTCTGCCACCTAGCGGCTTATTTCTGATGTCCATTGCCAGTTGGACCGTGCACAAGCCCCCTAACATTCATGAGCCTAGGTTTCCTCAACTGTAGGATGAGAGAGTGGGACTGAATGTTCTCTGAGGTGCCTTGTAGCTCTAGCCCTCGGCCTTGTGAACCAAATGTAGCATCTCCAAAGACAGGAAAGACAAGATGCTGGTGAGAGGGTCAGATATTTCAATGACGTAAAGGGGTTAGACACAAAAGTGGGGAACCTGCAACCTCAAGGCCACATGTGGCCCTCTAGGTACCCAAGTGCATCCACTTGATCAAGTCCAAACCTCACAGAACACATAACCTTCATAAAAGGATTCGTTCTGTAAAACTTGGACTCAGTCTAAAGACTGCACCCAAAGACCTAGAAAGCCCCATGTGGTCTCGAGGCCACAGGTTCTCACCATCAGAGGAAGAGGAGACTGGGAAAGAAAGCAGCTATAACTGGTGATTAAGTGGTCGCTAGGGACTTGAGAGAGAGAGTAGTTTCAATAAACCAGATTCTGAGGCATGAAACACATGGCAGGTGGGAAGGAACGGCACAAGTGAGCTGGGATAGTGGCTAGATGAAGTGCCTACCTATTAGGTACTATACTGGGGCCCAGGGGCCCAGTTCCTGCCCACAACGAGCTTATACTCTGCTTAGGGGAAACATCGAGTGCTCGGAGAAGTTAATACAAAATGCTTCCCTTGGGATCTGATCTTTGATTTCATCAAAGTCAAGCCAAGAACTCCAGCTGAAGAAACTTCCTCCAATGATGCTCATCCGTATGCATGCCCTGCAACTTCAGCGTTTTTAGATTGCCGTCATTAGATTGTAAGCTCCTTGAGGGCAAGGCCTGTCTTTTTTCTCTTTTTGTATCCCCAGCACTCAGCACAGTTCCTGGCACTGCTATTAAGTAGGCCTTTAATAAAAGCTTATTGAATTTCTTGAATTAAAGTTGCTTGGTGTGTGGAGATCTGCCCAGAGTCCCCCAGCCAGTGTATGTCAAAGGTAAGACTTGAACTCATGTCTTTCTGATTCTGAGGTCAGTTCTCACAGCTTCCTACCAATACCAAGTAAATGTTGGAAGTTGGTTTGGAGCTGGGAGAATGAGCAAAGGTGTCTTCTTGGAACTGTCCTGGGCTGAGCTTTGGGCAGATGAATGAAGAGCCGGAAACGGAACTCCTAGCCTGCAAACCTGGGTAACTGGAAAAATCGTGGTCACTTTCCACAGAAACAGGGAATTAGCAGCGCAAGTGGTTTAGGGGGAAATAGAACAGGCTCGATTCCATTCCCTTCAATTCAACAAGCATTTATTAAGCACCTACTATATGCCAGGCTCTGTGGTAAGCACTAGAGATTCAAAGACAAAAATGAGACCATTCCTGCCCTCAGAGAGGGTAATATGATACATATCCAGACTAGTAAGTAAAAGATATACACAAAATTAATATTGGGGGGAAGGGGTGGAGACACTAATCCATGGACTAGACCTATGATTTCATTGGTATAAGGAACTCCCAAATGAGAAAACTCCGGCTGCCGATGCAGTCAGCACCTTCTGTGCTATTTATGGTCTTTAAAAGTTGCCTAGTTAATTGGGAGGTTTAAGTGACTTGCTCAGAGGCACCAAGTCAAGTGTGTGTCACAACACAAAGAGAAAACTAGGTCTTCTTGGCTTTGGGGCCAGCGCTCAATTCTCTTGCCTACCTGTAGAATTCAGGAAAGGGGTCTTATAAGGCACACCCTTGAACCAAGTAAGTCTTGAAGCAAACAGGGGAGGGCATTCTAGGCATGGGACACCGCCTGAGCAAAGGGGATAATTACTAAATAGTCTTATTTGGACAAAAGAGAGAATGTGTGAAGAGGAGAGGTCATGTATAATAATCAGCCTGGGGAAATGGGCTGGAGCCAGATTGGGAAGGGAGATCAATTGAGGCTGGGTGTGTGATTTCACTGACATGGGGAGCTCTCAGTTAAGGAAACTCTTTTTAGGGGCAGCTAGGTGGCACAGTGAGTAATACACTGGCCCTGAAGTCAGGAGGCCCTGAGTTCAAATCCAGCCTCAGACACTCAACACACTAACTGTGTGACCTTGGGTAAGTCACTTAACCCCAATTGCCCAGCCTTACCCCCTGCAAAAAGAAAAAAAAAAGAGGAAACTCTTTTTACCAATATGTTAGCCCTGTAGCTCCAGTTTAAGTTCTTAGAAAGTTTCCAAACAAAGGGGGTTGGTCGGTTTGTTTGTTTTCTTTGATCCTAGAAGCCTAGGGGACCACAGCGTCTTCTTGAGCCAGAGCAGCATGGTCAGTTCTATTTGGATGTGTTGCCATGTCTCTGGAAGATCCAGGTGAAGCTATCCAGCAGGCAGATGGTCATGGAGTCTGGAGGTCAGGAGGGAGATGAGGGCTAGACACAGAGGTCCAAAAGTCACCTTCATAATGACGGTTGAACCCTAGATCCCCAAGAGAGTGAGGGCAAAGAGAGAAAGGGGCCAGGACAGAGTACGGGTCATGCCTGCACATGGAGCAGGTTAAATCACTTGTCGGTTACATCCTAGAGACTCTTGTTCCGGTGCAGCTTTGACTCAACGGCCTCTTGGTTCCCATCTCTCTCTGAGGTTTTGTAGTTCTCGGAAAGCCACAAGGCCTTTTCTTTAATGGATTCCTACATAAAAATAACCATGGAAAAAGTAGCAAGAAGAAAAAAAAAGCAAAAAAGGATTCATTAGGACAAAGTACAATTCAGGCCAGGAAGGCAATTATAAAAACAACCAACCATGAAACAAAGAAGAGTGGTAAGAAATCTCACGTGTGATTAAATCAAGTCACAAACTAGGCCTTCCATAACTAATAGGCTGTTTGAAAACAAACACACACAAAAGGAGGCATTCTGGGGTCCGTGAGCTTGTCTTTCTTGTATTTTCACAACCGTTTTTCTTCTATACTGAATAGAGTCTAGGGTCAGTTCTAGGAGCCTAGACATGGAAGGAGAAAAGACCGTTGAACTCGCCCAGCATAGCTTCATTATTTTATTGAGGCCCAGAGGGACCACGGAGGTTGTTCCTGTTCCTACAGGCAGGAAGTAAAAAGTGAAATTGGAACCCAAGTCCTCCCAAGAATGGATGGATTTTTCCTTAACGAGAATAAAAGTGAGAGGCAGAGATACATTTAATGGAGATATATTAGAGCTTTCCTCAGTAAAACTAGGGGAAATTAATAGTTCTCTTCCCTTCACTCCTCTCTCAGCCCCCCATCATGGGGCAGTTTGTCCCTCCCCAAACCCCTGGGGCAGCCAGGTGGAAAGAGCAACATGGCTACTCATGAGGCTTACATAAGCCGAGAGTCACCGATGATGATCCTGCTGGTGAGATGGGAGGGCCACCAGGCAGGCCTCGCCATCTTGGCTGCCACTGCATCCTAAGGTTCTTTGGGCCTCCCCATCTGCCCCCCAGGTCCCTGGGTGCTGCCATCTGACCCACTGTTTGATGCACCCTAAGCATGCCTGGCCTTGCCGTCTGGCCTGATGGTGTCCGTACCCGATGACCACTGAGCCTTTTCTTCCCTCTTACAGCAGAACCTTCATATGTGTACAGTTTCCCCCTCTTAGAACGAGAGCTCCAGGAGAGCAAGGGCTCCCTTTGCTTCATAACCCCAACACCTAGCACAGTGTTTGGCACAGCTGGCACAAAGTGAGTGCATATAAATGCTTCTTCATTCATTCAAAACCATTTGCCGTAACTTCAGAAATTCAATCTATAGCAGTGAAGACAAGACAGAGAAGTCAAAGGAACAAGCATAGACAGAGACATTAAAATAGCTCTATTTGCAGAAAATATGATGGTATATATTTAGAAAACGCAAGAGATTGAACCAAAAAAATGCATTGAGATGACAAGTAGCTTCATCAAGACAGCAGGGTGTAAGATAAGCCAAAGATTCATCAGCATTTCGAGAAACCACTAACAAAAGCTGGAACGAACTGTCAGAAAGATGAATACCACCCAAATTAATTTATAAATTTAATATAACACTAATCCAGATACCAATAGGCATTCTTATAGAAATAAAATGACAACAAAATTTATGTGGAAAACACATAAGCAGATGAGGCCATTAAGGAGCACCACGGGGGGGGGAGGAAGGAAGAGAAAAAGCCTTGCCCTGAGAGATCTCACCTCCCCCTACAAAGCTATCATCATGAAAGCTATCTAGGCCTAGACTGAAGCTGGGAAAATAAATATGGGGAGCAGACGAGACATTGCAAAAAGAAAATAAGAAGTTTCCAGCAGAGTAGTACTTAACAAATCCTAGAAGACAAAACATTGTGCGGTAATATTTGTTGTGAAAATTGGCCAGCTGTGTAATGATAACCGGGATTAGATCCCCATCTGATGCTATAGATGCCAGAACACTTCCAAGTACATCAATGGTACAAATATATGTAAAAAAGAAAAACATGTTACAATTAATATGAGACAAAATGACACCTCTGTCATATGGTGGAGACAAAGGAAACTCAACCATTCAGCCAACCATAAATCACTGTAGAAAAAATGATGAATTTGATTATATAAAATTAAAGAGATTTTGACATTCAAAATGTAAAGTGAATTGGCATAAATTTACAAAAGATCCCATTTTTTAGAGGAAACAAAAAATTGTCATTTTCGAGCTCCCTAGTATGCAAACAAATGTAAATGAAAACAGCTCTAACATACCAATTAAACAAAATACAGTTATCCCTTCCACATCATAACTTTCCCCATTGTGTTTTCAACATATTGCAGGTCAGCATAAGAAATTAAATGGGAATTTGGGGGGAGTTTTACAGAAGATAATGCGAAGGCCAGCAGAGGACACAGAAAAAGCTTGGAAACTCAGAAATGCATAATATATATATATATATATATATATAGTATTGTATAATATCAAAATATTTTATCTTTTAATGCCATAGTAATTCAGACTTCTTTTCTAGTGCAAAGGGAGGGCCAAAAAATTGTATGTGAATTTTCCAGAACCCAGGGGCGCTGTGCCCCTAACCCCTGCAAAGTGAAAGGGATAACTGTAATATGGAATGTTAAAATCCAGTGCTGGTGCAGCTGTGGAGAAACAGGCCACTATGACACAATCAGACTCTAGCAAAGGCCACACAGCTGTTCATGCCCTTTGATGTGGTTCTGTACCCCAAGGGTGCTACAGAAAGGAAAGAGAGAAATCTGTCGACTTAAATGCTTGCAATTGCTTCTTTTGCAGCAGCAAAAGGCTAGAAATGACCCATGTGCCCAATGGTTGGGTCAGAGAGAACAAGATCTAACTATCCAAGTACTAACAGATAGATAGATAGATAGATAGATAGATAGATAGATAGGAGGATAGATAGATGATAGATAGATAGATGGATGGGAGGATAGATAGAGAGACAGATGACAGATAGACAGACAGATAGATAGATAGATAGATGGATGGATGGGAGGATAGATAGACAGATAGATGACAGATAGATAGACAGACAGACAGATAGATAGATAGATAGATAGATAGATAGATAGATAGATAGACAGACAGACAGACAGAAGGATAGATGGCTAGATAGATAGATGCTAGATAGATAAATGGTGAGAGAGAGAGAGAGAGATACTCATGATAGAGATTGACTTCCCAAGTGCCACTTCATGGCAACAGCAAACCCACTGGCCTTTTCTCTGTCCCCATCCTTCTTTCTCTGCAGTCTTTGCCACCATTGACCCCATCTCTTCTCAGCACACTAGCATTTCTCCTGGACAGTCTTTCCTCCCTGAGTTTCCCCAACATTTCTCTCTCCTAGTTCTCTTCTTACCTGGCTATTCCTTCTCATTTTCCTTGTCTGCATCATCACACTTGTCCCATCCCTGGACTGAGGTATCCCAGGTGGGGGGGGGGATATGTTAGGTGTTACCCCATGCAAGCCAGTCTAGTTTTTCCTTAGAAGGTATTAATGCCATCCTTGTAACATAAGGCTCAAGTCGTCCTGGTGGCTCAGGTACAAGAAGCCAGGAAATGGCAATCCCTCCCACAGACTTCTGACCAGCAGACCAGAATGGGCAACACTGAGGCAAGAGAAGTTACACCCAAATGAATCAATGTTGCATCCTTGCTGAACAGACATTCCATGCTTCAGCTGAGTAAACCTCTTTTTGATCATTGATGGATGCACTACCAGGGTTTCATTTCATTCCAATCTAGAAACTGAGCTACAGACGGATGTGACCGAGCCCTGGCCAGTATACTACCTGGACTATGGCCACAGCCTCCTAATTGGTCTCCCTTTCTCCAGGCACTGAGCTCTCCAATCTATCCTCCAAAGTTGCCAAATTGACATTCTTCAGACATGGGCCTGACTATGTCACTCCCCTGTTCAAGGCTCCCTCTGGCCTCCAGGATGAAATAGAAACCACTTAGCCTTTTAAAGTCTTTCCTAACCTGGCTGGTCTCACTTTCCAGACTTAGTTTGCTTCACTCCCCTTCAGACACCTTACATTACCCAGAATGATCTGCTTGCTGTTCCAGGTAGGATATCCCTTGAGTCATCTCCACACCTTTGTATGGACTGTCTCCCATTCCTGGAATGTATTGGTGCCTCCCTTCCGTCTCACAGGATCCAGAGCTTCCCTCAAAGCCCAACTCAAGTGCCACCTCTTATAGGAAGCCCGCCCTGATCCCCTGGCTGCTAAGGTCCTTTGCCCAAAACTTGCCCTTTTTTATAAGTAATCGTGTGTGTGTGTGTGTGTGTGTGTGTGTGTGTGTGTGTGTGTGTGTTACCTCTGACCCCTAAACAAAATGCAAAATCCTCCAGGGGAAGCAACGCTTTACTTTTGTCTTTGTATTCCCAGTGCTTGGCACAGTGTCTGGTAATAATCGGTGCTTAAGAAATGCTTGTAGAATGAATTTAAGGCCAGGGAGGCATGCAAGAGGAGAGGTAGACTGAAGAGAGAAGACTCAGGCTGCTCAGGAGGTCTAACCCAGCCAGTTTTCACTCGCTCCCCTCATCAGGTGCTTCTGGCACCAGCACTCTCTGGCATCTCAGGTATTTCCCCTCGTGCCTACTGAGAGATTGTGGTGATTTGGAAACCACAAGTCCTGTACGTTGGAAATAAAAAGGTGCTGGGGTCAGAGAAAACCTCAGAACTCAACCCTAGTCCTTCCCTTGATTCTGGGAAGGCCCAAAGGGTCATACGAAGGACCCCTGGGAGGCTGCTTTGTGGTCTGATCTCAGAACGATGGGGAAATGGATCACAGCCTAGATCTGGGGTTTAGATAGAAAATTGATTCATATGCCCCAGGCCCAGCTGAGGGGATGGGCACCTACCACAGCTCTAGCCAACTGTCCTGGGACTTTGGAGGGAAAGCTCTGACCTGAGGGAACAGAGAGTGGGAACAATACAATCATATGTCCACTTTCCTTTTATACAGAGCCAGAACTCACCTGGCCATAAGGAGAAACATTCTGTCCCATGGCCACCCTAGGATTATGAAGCACTTCTCTCTACAGGCCTAATAGTGACTACTAAACAATGGAGAGAGCCCATGGCATTTCCTAAGGAAGGAAGCAAAGATGCTCCAGTTCTGGGGCCCAGGCCCAGCTGTTCTTCCCCAGGCAGACCAGGTCCCTGTGGTTCTCCAGCATCGGTCCCTGTACAGCAACTTCTGAGAGGGCGTAGCCACCCTCACTCCCCGAGGTGAGCTTCTCCGCCATGTCCTCAACTCCTAAGAAACCAGATCTATTTGAGCATGGTTTATGGCCAGCCCTACCTCACACAGAGCTGAAGCAGGCAGGACAAGTGGAGCCAGGGTCTCACCGTGCCTGGCTTTGCCAAGACCCTGAAAGTGGCCTGTCCTGCTACTGCGGATGGCAGAGGAGCTTCCTCACAGTTACCCTGCCTGGCAGGAAGGGCCACTATCCATGACCCCAGTGAGAAGCCAGACCTTAGAGAGAACCAGATGAGGAAACAGAGGCTGGGTAAGGTTGAATCATTTATACAGTGTCACACAGCTGGGAAGTGTCTGAGTCCAGATTTTAACTTAGATCTTCTTTACTTCCAGTGCATGGCACACAGTAGATGCTTAATAAATGCAGGTAGGCGCTTAATAAATGCTAGTTGACTGGATGGGTCCAGTCTTTGGTCCACTCTTCCACCTGGCTACCACTCACAGGTGCTTAATCAATGTTCTTCCTGACTTTGAGCTTCAATTTGCACCTTTGTAACCCCCCCACTGCCACCCAGAACACGTCTCACCCCTTGTCCACATACCAGGCCCTCAGATACCTGAAGACAGAGCTCACGCTCCCATGCCCCAGCCCGTCTCTTCCTGGGCTTGTTCCTTCCCAGCTCCTTCACCCAGGCTGTTCTCCTGGGACTCTGCTGTCATCCATCTTTCCTCCGCAGTGTACGCAGTCCTTGAGATTTGACCCAACCAATGGAGAGGGGGCAGTAGACATCACTTCCCCCATCCCAGGCTCATCTTCCATGTCCTGTACTTAGGAAATTGATCTTTTGAACCTGAGCATAGAACTTTACAATGACCTATATTAACCCATTCAAGCCACAACACTTACTTACAGCACCTTACTGTGCCCTGGATCCAGAAATACTATCTGCCTGGAGCCCGATATTCTGCTGGGGGGAAGGGAAAGGAAGAGAGGAAGGTCTAAGCTCCATTGAGATCAGGAAAGACAAAATAATCTGAGAAGGAAGAGGGCCCTAAGAACTGAAGGCTGAATGCTATCTTCACTTTATTTCTTCATAGTTTTTTTCCTTTTGTTCTGTCTCTTCTTATACAGCATGACTAACATGAAAATATTTTACATGATTGCACATACAGAATCTATATCAAGTTGCTTACGGTCTCAGGGAGGAGGGAGGGAGAACATTTTGACCTCAAAATTTTATTTAAAATCAATGTAAAAACTCTTTATGTGTAGTTAGAAAAAATGAAATACTATTTAAAAGAACAAAAAAAAACTTCAGGCTGAGGGTAAAAGGCTTCACCTGGGGAGTAAACGCTCATGAGCTAAACTCTAAAGACGCTGAGCCCCGAGAGAGGCAGAAGTGAATAGTGAACACAGCCTCGCTTGGATTTCTTCCTTTGAAAAGTGCCTATTCACATCCTTTGACCATTTCTCTACTGTGGAATGGTTCTAAGCCTTATAAATAGGAATCACTTCCTAGGCTGAAGCCAATATAAAATTTAAGAGGGCGAAACATAAATTCTTATGCTTAAGGTAAAAAAATCAGCTTCATAAATCTAAGATCACTGCAGGTATCTCAAGACAACAATTCACCTGAAAAAGATCTGAGGGCCTTAGTGAACTACATGCTCCTTGTGATACAGCAGCTAAAGAAATGAACTTGACCTTGGGCCATACAGAGAGACTCATCGTTCCCAGGACTAAAAAGGCGATAGTCCTGTGATTATCTGACCTGGTCAGACCACGTCAGATTTGAATCGCCTAGATCAGGGCTGCAGTGCGATTTATGCGGTCCACCTACAAGCACAGAAATGGACATAAATGCTTTAGTAAATGAAGCGGAGCCACCGCAGAGCTCTCACTAAAATGGCAACAAACCACATTGTCTATTGTTTCAGTAAGAACCTAAGGTTGGACAGCCCTGTTGTGTGGGTTAGAGAAGGGAGAAATGAGAAGCAGGGAATCCCGTTAGTAGATCATTTCAACAGCCATCTTCTATATGGTAGGTGATAGAGATGGCCTCCAAGGTTGTGACGGAGAAAATGGTGGTAGCTTCAATGGAAACAGGGACATCCGGAGGACGGGGGCAAATAATAAAATAAGCCTCCCCAGATGCCCCCTTTCTAGTGCCCTACCCTTCAAAATTACGCGGTATACCGTCTTTACTTTTGTGTTTATATGTTGTCTCCCCGCCAATGAATGAAAGCTTCTTGAGAGCAGGAACTGGTTCTCTTTTATATCTGCATCCCCCGCGCCTGGCACATAGTAGGCCTCAATGTTTGTTGGGTGAATGAAGAACATATTGATAACCTATGGAAAGGGAGTTTTCCTACTGAGAGATCCAGACCACGCATGTTATAATCCTTTAAATAGCAATGAATACTGAGAAGGGGGGTGGGGTGAGAGAGGCAGGCCTTAGCGGCATCTTGCTCTTCCTCCAAGGTCAGAGTCGAGGAGGCAAACAACAGCCCCTCTTCTGATTGGACCACATATGTAGCCCCACCCCCACACTGTTCAATGAGTGCATGCCAGCTGTAAAGAGTCATGGAAATGGACCTACACCTGGGTGGGAGTATGCAGGCCAGAGAGAAAGAGGTTGAAAAGTAAGATAGTTAAGAGGACCCCACATCCCCATAGAACTCTACCTCACGGTCCAGCAGGGACAATAGGAACCTCTGCTAGCATCTGAAGGAGGAGGGGGATATGTGATACATAATAATAGCTAGCATTTCTAATGCACTGATTTTACATATGGGGAAACTGAGGCAAACAGAAGCTAAGTGACTTGTCCATAGTCACACAATTAGTAACTGAGGCAGAATTTGAATTTGGGCCTTCCTGATACCAAGCTTCTGTTCTAGATAAGTATATACAAAGTAAATTCAAATAATGGGGGGGGGGGGCGGTGTCAGAGAGAGAGCACAAAGATAGAGAGCAGTCACACCTGGGGGACCTGAAAACATCTCATAGGACCACAGATAAAGCACACGACCCACCTAATAGAGGTAATGGACTAGGTGTGCGCTACGAAGCACACATTTCTGGTCAATATGGGAATCTGGCTTGCTTGTCTATGCATATCTGTAACAAGGATTCTCTTTTTTCTTTTTTTTCCCCAGTTGGAGGAGAGGTAGGAGAGAGGGGAAAAAAACCCATAAATACTTAATCATTGAAAAAATCGATTCAAAACAACAATAAAATGAAGTGGCCTCAGGCAGCTGGGGTGAGACTCGCAGGTAACTTAAGATTCCAGAAGTCGGGCAGCTCTGACCACTGACAGCGAGAAGACTAAAGACTCCGCTACCAGCGCAGGAGGAGGGCAGGAAAGTCTGCGTGACTTTCAGAATGCATCATCTGCGATGCCATGAATGTGACCTAAGCACAAAGTAGGGAAAGGCAGAGGAGGGGATTAGCTTTGCTACAGCTCTTCCCTGTGCCAGACAATGCGTTAAGCACTTTTCTTTTAAATAAATATTATCTCATTTTATACTCATAGCCAACTCTGAAAGGCAGGTACTATTCGGATCCCCATTTTACAGTTGAGGAAACTGAGGCAGAGGCTAAGTGACTTGCCTAGCGTCACACAGCTAATGTGGCCTCAAATTTGAACTCAGCTCTTTCCAGCTCTCTCCACTGCACCACCAGGTGCCTCAGTACAAGTACAAAGTACAAGTTGACCTCCTTTCTAAGGATGAAGGTGAGGGGATGGAGCTCTACTCTCCACTACTGTTTGGGTGGAGGTAGGGGGCACTTCAAGTGGAAATGAGAGGCATCTAAGGGTCAGAGGGAAACTCCAGTCCACGTCAGGAAGTTGTGGGGTGGGCCAACCTGACAGTGAGGGGTGGGGAAGGGAGACCAAGAGGCACCACTGAACAGCTGGAGTGAATCGGTAGGAGGCTTTAGCCGCATGACACAGATGGTGGAATGTGGTCCATAACAGGCCGGAGTTTACAACTGGCTGATGTGGCAGCTCTGGCCCAAGACTGGGACTAAATGAGGGCCTGGAAGATCATCACTAGCCACAGCAAGGGAAGAGCATTCAGAGCAGGGGAAGATTACTCAACAAGGATACAGCTTTGAGCACAGATCTCCTCTATTAGAATCCTGGGGGAAGACTGACAGCCCCGGGTGTCCTGGATGGCTTTGTACAAAGGTGACTGTAAAGTTCTATCAACAGCCAAAGACTCAGTCCCCTGAGAAAACTACATCGAGGACGGTGTCAATAACTCCTAAGGCAAAGCCGGCCCAATCTGCCTGGGACAGTCTTAGGATGTTATTCTCACCACACACCTACATCATTCTTGTATAATTTTTTTATTGTTCTTGTGGTTTGGTCTTTGACCCGCTCAATACTTGTTATTAAGCTCCATTTAAATCTACATCCTTTGTTCATATTTCAACTTGTCAGTTACAGTGTTTTAATTGTGTTATGATCTGAAAAGTGTTCTGAGACAAACATGGATAGAGAGACACCCCTAGAGTTAAGACCCGGATTCAAGTCCTACATCAAACACACACTGAGTGACTGAGCAAGTGCTAAACTCTGCCTCAAGGCAACTAAGACTACAAACTACAGATGAGTTGCCAGTCGGCATTAGTGGAGGGAGTTTATACACAAAGGAATTCCCTAAGGAAATCAGAAGTCCAAATAAAAAAATCTAAAAAATATTTTATATTTCTACTTTTGACTGAGTTTTTTATGTGCTTGAAGATGAACATTTTTTGCCTTATCAAAAGTGATGATTGCAACTTCTGCTCCCTACAATTCAAGGTAAAATAGATTTTATTTAAGTATTATTTGTATGTATAAATCCCTGTTTTAGTTGTGTTATTTTTAGTGTTGTTTTCTTATACATCCTGCAACTTGCTTCATTTTTCAGGTTGAATCCAGACCATTACCATTCACGGTTTTAAAGTGGTTATTTTTCACCCATAAAATCCTATTATTACTGGGTAAATCAACACAATACTAACACATAGCCCACGCTACTAGTAATAATTCAATCTTAATCTCTGTGAACGAACACAAAGACATCCATCCCTTCCTGCCCTCATTACACATAGCTATGAGGATTCAACTTTTAACTGATATCTTTTTAAAATGCATGCTTTTTGGTATAGGGGACAGAGGACCAGGGTTCAAGTCTTGCCTCTGACACATACTGGCTGTATGAACATGGACAAGTCAGTTATATATTCAGCATCCCAAGCAACTTTCTAAGATTATATATTACAGAAGTATAGTAAGAATTTCAACAAGAATTTCTCACAAGCAGGAAGTAAAAAGTTCTCTGCTGAAAAGTGAGAGGTGAACTTCTGAGATTTGTTCCTCCTTAACCATGGCACTGGAGGTCAGGGAATAATGTAGATGAACCCTAGATGTATCTAAGAACATGATTGGCCCACTTTGCTCCAGCAGTAAGGAACAAGTTTGCAACATAAAACATACATAAAATTCCTTCTTCTAGAATACAGCACTTCATATTCAGTATTCTCCACCATTCCCACAGCATCCACAGGCATGGCTCCTCCCTAACCACTCCCCAATCTAACTCAACAATACAGGACATCCAGCTTCTGTTGCTTCTCACAATTAGAATATCCCTAGCATACACCTGCATAATCTGGGATTTGCCCAGGCTGCTTTCAACAATACAACTTCTGCTATGCTGGTCAGTAGTACTATATTTGTGCATAGTTCCCTCAGTTCAGTCACTAATAACCCTAACTGCTCCCTACTTTATGGCAGTTGGACTCCTGGGGGATAGAACTTTTCCCATTGATAACCACCGAGTCTGGTCTGAAGCTTCACTTCAAGAAGACCAATCCATCATCTGTATTTCCTGAGATAAAATACTTCTGACAGAAATTTTAAAATGGCAAAGCTTGGAGAAAACAATAAAATAGACCCACTTTCCTCCTCTTGCTAGAGAGGTAGAGGGGTTGCAGGTGAAGAATGTAGAATGTGCCATCAGAAGCATTCATTTTTGCTTATCATTTGTTACAAGGGTTCAGTGTGCAGTGTGTTGAGAAATTAGTGCAAAAAGGCATCAATGAAACAAATTGTGTGTGTATGGCTAAAGTTGGAAAAGTATGAATTATTATATATATATGTAACAAATATAATGTATATATGTTATATATTTTTATATATGTGTGTGTGTGTGTGTGTGTGTGTGTGTGTGTGTGTATCATCCAGCTGTTGTCCAAGCCCCCTTTCTTGATTTCTTCTCCTTATGCAAGTTTTTCATTAATACCTTGGTGACCTTAACTAGGGGAGAGTGTCAACAGAAAATACAGCAGGGCTAGATGCCAGACCTTAGGGAATTTTTACCTCAAGGGAATGGGGAAATGAATGAATGAATAGCATTTATTAAACACTAACCCTATGCCAAGCACCATACTAAGCACTGAGGATATACACAGAAAACAAGAGACCCTGCCTTCAACAAGCTTACGTTTCAATGGGGATATTGAGAAAGCACTATAGTGAAGCGGTGGCCCACAGAGGAGCACCTTGGTTACAGCAGTGGTAAATGGGGCCAGAGGGGAGCAGACTGACCCTTATAGGCCACAACAATGGCAGAATTGATTCAATTATGGTTCCAGAATCGGCAGAGGATTCATGCTAGGGACAGGAGGGAGGAGCCTGGAAAGAAAGGCATGAAGCGGAGGAAAAGAAAAAGAAGCAAATGAAAAACAGCTCTACTTCTCTGCTCAGCTCAGAAGATAGGAGCAGTGTCTACATGTGCCCACTGGTCTGGCAAGTAAACAAGGAAGACATCAGGGTCTTGCTTCCTCAGCAGACAGCAGGGAAGAAAAATGAAGTAGGGCCAAAGAGCAAAACTACAGGCCCTACCTATTGCTTTTACTCAAACTAGGTCACATGCTTCTAGTCACCTACTTTAATGCTAAGGTCCAAAGCTGTAACTCAATTCCATAACTCCCTCTCAGCATTATGCAACCTCCTGCTAAGAGCTCTGCCAGTAGGTAATACAGGAAAACCACAGAGCCTGACAGAGAAGTCAGACTCTTGTGAAGCCAGTCCACATGATCCCTCAGGGATATCCAGCCACATACATCCCAAACATTCCTATACTAGCAGGAGATAAGTGGGGGAGGGGTGAGCGATTCTACTGCTTCCTCCCATTCAAACAGCTAGAAATACTCAATTGTTAACCAAGGCAGGCAGAACTAGGACATCCTGTAACAAGACAAAAACATGTCTATTAGCAGCTGGCAAGGAGCTAGTGGAGAGACACTGAAGATGCGTGAGACAGGGAATTATTTCTAGAATAAGGTCTACAATGAGGGAGAAATTTAATCAAGGGCACAGGCAAAGAATAAAGCCTTACCAAAGAGAAGGGGCTGTGTAGTACCATGGAAAGGTCAAAGGCTGTCAGAGGACCTAGGGTCAAAACCTGACTCTTTATCACTTATTGTATAACCTTGAAAAAGTCACACAAACTTCTGGGCCCATGTCTTCAATCGTAAAAAGAGAGGGCTGAACTCCTGCAATCCCTTCCTACCTAGATTTAGGAATTTAAAACATCTTCCTATGTGATAAAAAGGGGAAAAAAAACAGCTGGTGATTCTGAATTTATAGAGAGAAATTGAGAGAGAACTTGTGAGATTTACCATAATTTTAAAGAACATAGCTTGCCACCTGAAATAAGCATTGGAAGTGTGGTGCTTGAGGACTTGAGCAGACAAAACCACTATGGAACAACCACAATGAAAAATCTGGGATTTATCTCTGAGGTTTCATTTTACTAGAGTACTCTAATGGACTCGTTTTAGCTAAGTGTGTGCAATGCCTAAAATCCTTCTGACATTCATGATCTTCAGAAGACTTTACATTGTTAAGGGTTCCCTCCAGTATTAGATGATGTCAAATTCCCATATTCATTATACATTCAAAAGATTTCTCTCCAGTATGAACATTCCAGTGTAAACATAAAAACTATACTCCTAAAAGAAGGCTTTCCCCACCCCATTCATTATTTATAAAACTCTCAAGTGTGAACTTTCTGGTGTTTAGTAAGATGTGACCTCCGGCTAAATGACTTTTCACATTTATTACATTCATAAGGCTTCTCTCCATTGTGAACTCTCTGATGTCTAGTAAGATGTGTCCTCCGAATGAAGGATTTCCCACATTCACAACATTCATAAGGTTTTTCTCCTGTGTGAACTCTTTGATGCGCAGTAAGAGCTGTGTTCAAGCAGAAAGCCTTCCCACATTCATTACATTCATAAGGTTTCTCGCCAGTATGAACTCTCCGGTGTAGATTAAGAGCTGAGCTCTGACAAAAAGCCTTCCCACATTCACTACACTGATAAGGTTTCTCTCCAGTGTGAACTCTCTGGTGTATAATAAGATGTGTCTTTCGGAGGAAGGACTTGCCACATTCTACACATACATAAGGTTTTTCTCCAGTATGAATCCGTTGGTGTCGGGTAAGTTCTTTTTTCTCAAAGAAGGCTTTCCCACATTCTGTACATTCATAAGGTTTCTCGCCAGTGTGAATTCTCTGGTGTCGAACAAGCTCCTTTATCTGAAAGAAAGCTTTTCTACATTGTGTACACTGATAAGGTTTGTCTCCAGTGTGAATTCGCTGATGTTGAGTAAGGTGTGTGTTCCTGTTAAAGGCCTTCCCACATTCATTACATAGGTAAGGTTTCTCTCCAGTATGAACTCGTTGATGCTGAGTAAGGTCTGTGCTCCGGCAGAAAGCTTTCCCACATTCATTACATGCATAAGGTTTCTCTCCAGTATGAATCCTTTGATGTCGAGTAAGTCCTTTTTTCTGAAAGAAGGCCTTCCCACATTCGTTACACTGAAAAGGTTTCTCTCCAGTATGAACTCTCAGATGTCGAGTAAGATATGTTCTCCAAGTAAAAGACTTCCCACATTCCTTACATTTATAGGGCTTCTCTCCAGAATGAACTCTCTGATGCCCAATTAGAACTGTACTATGGCGGAATGCCTTGCCACATTGATTACATGTATAAGGTTTATCTCCAGTATGAATACTCTGATGTCGAGTAAGGTCTCTTTTCTGAAAGAAAGCCTTCCCACATTCATTACACTCATAAGGTTTCTCTCCAGTATGAATCTTTTGATGTCGAGTAAGTTCTTTGGTCTGGCAGAAGGCCTTACCACATTCATTACATTGATAAGGTTTCTCTGTAGTATGAATGCTCTGATGCCGTGTAAAATTTGTCCTCCGGCTAAAGAACTTCCCACATTTACTACATTCATAAGGTTTCTCTCCAGTATGAATTCTTCGATGCAGATTAAGAGCTGTAGTCAGGCGGAAGGTCTTCCCACACTCATTACATTCATAAGGTCTTTCACCACTATGGATAGTCTGATGTCTAGTGAGGTCTATCTTCCAGCAGAAGGCCTTCCCACAGTCATTACATTCATAAGGTTTCTCTCCAGTATGAATTTTCCTGTGCTGAGTAAGATGTATTCCCTGGCTGAAGGCCTTGCCACATTCATTACATTCATGAGATTTTTCCTCATTACTCTGTTTCCCATCTAACTGGGCACATTCCCAGGCTTGTCGCAACTTGGAGGCACAGGTACCATCCCTCACGAGGCTTTCCTGGCATAATCCATCCAAAGAAATGTCCAGCTGTGGGACTAACTCTTTGATTTCAGGCCTACTCTCCCAACCTGAAAGAGATAAAAACATAAATATTCCATTTCTTCCTGCATTACACTTAGTTCTGTCTTCCATCTCCTCCATCAATAGAGAATATCAAACAATAAAATATACCGCATATAACACCATATTATTTTTGTGCATTATAATAAGCTATTACACTGATGCTTAAACCAACACTACAAGAAAGTCAAAGACAGAAAGGAAGTTTCAACATTCATCAAAAAAGTCATACTAGCACTTTTCTGATGGAGGAGAATTAGGTTCTACTGGGAAATGGCTAAGGTACATTCCTATAATGGGATATTATTTCATTTTAAAAAATGACAAATATAAAGAATTCAGAGAAGGCAAGATTTATGTGAACTGTTAGAGGGAAGTAAGGAGAACAAACAAAATATACAGTGACTACAAAAACACAACATAAAGTGTAATTATAATGGCCAAAGATGGCCCCAGAGAAGAGTTGAGAACATGTACCTCTCCCTCCATTGCAGAAGTAGGAGTTTCCAGGTGTGGAACATTATATACATACCAAAGGGTGAGAATTTGTTAGTTCTGGACTACTTTTTTTGCTTCCTTTTTTAATCTTATACGGGAAAGCTTGTTTGGTAGGAGAGTAGGAAGAGATATATTCAGAAATAAATATGAAGTAAAAATAAAATGGATCAATAAAAATAAGATGATTGCTTAAACTTTACAAGATTCCTTGAAGGATATCACAGAGAGGAGGTCTTTTTTTTTTTAAGTTAGAAAACTCATAAACATACATTTATTCAGGAAATGCAATTATTAAAGAGTTGGCTACTTGTCAAGCATAGTGAGATCTCCTCTCCCAGATGCATAAGAATAAATGGTTGCTGAGGTCCCTTCCAATTCTGAAATTCTGCGAGTATCAGAGCAGGCATAAGAGAGAGAATAAAGCTTGTCAAAAGGGTTTTCTACTATTGTGGGGGAGATCCAGGACAAAGAGCAAGTTGAGGAGGGATTTTCCGTATATAGTGAAATGCTCCAGATGCTCGTTTTTTTCATATGTGCTTACTTCATCAAGTCCTAGAACACTATAGAGACTCCTGGATGAGATCCTTAATCATTTAAAAGAGTTTGGCCTATCTATTCATGCAGGGAAAACCAGGTGGATGAAGAATGCCTATCATCTACACCCTAACATGTGGTTACATGGGCAAGCTATGGAACTAATCCAACAACATAGCTTTAAAGCTTAAAACTACAGTAAGTCTTTTGGGACTTTATATATTTACTTACATCTTGGAGGGATGGACACAGCAAAAGGATAATAAGTTGGCCAATAAATGAAAAGGCTGAAATGCCTTTGGGAAATGAAAAGTTCTCTTAATGTCCCCAAATGTCTCCCTGAAACAAGGTCCCTATCTTAGATACCAATATTTTATCGATAGCACACATAAGAAGAATAATTCCACATATAAAATATATAAAGTCAATATCTCAAAGACCTGTGACTTCATCAAGTGTGGAAACTACTTTCCTCCACCAATACTGACTGCAACCCATCTATAATTTAAAAGCATTGGTTGCCTAAGGCTGAGAAAGAATAATTGATAAAGCCCATAGTTACATAGTTAGTAACTGTCAGAGGTAAGGTATATGGTATTATTAAATGCATAAGGAAATATTAAAAATTTAGAAGGGGTACTGCCAGTCTACAATGGATAAATGGTCAAAGAACATGAACAGAAAATTTCAAAAGGGGAAAGAAACTTAAAAGTCAACTGAAGAACTACTCAACTTTATTATTAATCAGAGACATGAATTAGAACAGAACTCTGAGGCTCCTCAGGCCCAACATACTGACAGAGATAATTAAAAGCAACAAAACTCAATGCTGTCAGGGTTATAGAAACAGGTACACTCACTCATTTATACTAGAATTTAAAACCTGTAGAAACTGTATGGCGACCAATCTAGCAACATTCAGTAAAAGTGACAAAATTATCATACTCTGACTAACATACCATTTGGTATGTAACAGGGTTTTCTGAGCTAGCTATATAAAGATTCTCAGGACTACACTACTTGTAAATCTGCAGGGGTGGAGGAGATGCAACATCAGTAGTTTCCTAGCAAATGAAACGAAAGGTCTGGAACAAAACCAACACAAACTGCTGGTAACTGGAAAAAATGTTAAAGTAGGGAATGATTAAGTAACATAGGCAAATTATTACTATAAAATGCTAGTATATAATTCTCACACTGACTAGTTGGAGAACACAAAGAAATCTGGAATAGCCTTTATGAAATAATGCGAAGAAAGAGAACTACAACAAGGCCTTATGTTAGTACAGACTATGAACAAATAACAGGAAAACAGTGAGAATGAATGGAGTTCTAGGATGGCTCTCCTGCCAGAGACGGTCAGCTCTCCCCCACATTCCTGGGGAGGGACTCAAGGGTAATTTCCTGCCTCCACATTTTAAAAGTGCTTCCTGTTAATGACCAATTGTGATGTTCTATACCATGGCTTCTCCTCAGCTGGTTTTCACTCACTCATTCACTCACCTAGACATGTGCTTCTTAAGACATCTCCCTCTGGCATCCAAGGTTTTTCTCCTTGTTCCAACTGATATATCATATCTGGTTTAGAAATCATAAGTCCTGTTTATTGGAAATAGAAAAATGCAGGGCTCAGAGAACCATCTCAGAACTCAAGTCAATCCAATGAACATTTAGTAAGCACCTACTATGTTCTTTCTCTCTCTCAGGAAAAGTGAACATGTCAGGAAGGCCCAAAGAATGTGACAAAGGACTGTTGTGAGATGCTCGCTTCCAGTTACTTGGCAGTATGGGGAAGTGGGTTACAGACTAGATTTGCACTCAGGTAGACAATTAATTCATTTGATGCACGTGATGCTAACAGGATAGAAACCTTTCACGTCTTCAGAGAACTACACTGGAGAGAATCTTTGACCTGAGGGAACAGAGACTAAAGGAGGTACAACCTCAAGGGCCATACAAACAACCACTTTATAGCTGTACAAAACTTTATAGCTGTTTTGTATAAACAACACTTTATAGCTGTAATAAAACAAAGGCCTTTTCCCTGGCAACAGGCGAAAATACCCTGGCACTTGGCCACAAGGACTAAGAATTATTAGGCAAAACATGAAGTAAAAAACATTCAAGAAACCCCACAATATGTACCAAGGAAGAAAGCAAAGATCCTCCAACAGCAGATTTGGAGGCACACAGGAAGCTGTGCTTACCTAGGCAGACCAGGTTCCTATAGTTCTCCAGCATTACTTCCCTGTACAAATCCTTCTGATATGGGTGCAGGTGCCTCCACTCCTCCTGGGTGAAGTCCACAGCCACATCTCTGAACGTTAACAATTCCTGTAACATCAGACACATTTTGGGTACTCAAGGACCATCCTAGAGAAGAAACATGTGGTTCCCCAAGGAACTGGTAGAAGTGGTTCTCAATGTTCAAACTTCATGTGTTCCAAGTCAAATATTTCCTGAGAACCTCCCATGAACTAGATGGTCAATCACATATCATTTGTTCACTTGTTCATTCAGTAAGCATTTATGAATGCTGGTCTGGCCTGAGTGCCAGGCACAGAGCTAAATGACAAAATAACCTAAAAACTGTCTGCAAGCAGCCTCATCTCCCTGGAGGAGAAGGGGAACGATAAATACCAACAGAAATGAAAACCAAAAAACTCAGTATTTCAGAGGGGAAACACTAGCATCTGGGGAATATGAAGAGGCCTTAAGCAGAAAGCTACATGCACGTAGAGGAGGTAGAGCCTTGAGCTGAGTGCTGAAGAAAGATTCTAAGAGGTGGAAGCGAGGAGGGAGGGACATTACCCTTTGGAATTCTTGTTGGAACGCAGACTTCGTCAAAGGAAGTCATAGGAAAGAAGCATCAAAACATGAAGAGAAGCCACTAGTAGATTGTACTTTGGGGTTTCCAAAGTCCTTTCTTGACAAGAACCTTACAAAACAAGGGTGTGGGTGTTCATTCTCCCAATGAACAGTTCAGAGGCCCTCTAGTCTAACCCTACCAGGACTTCTTCAAGAAATGGCCCTGCAGTCCCTGCCTGAACGGGCCCTTTGATTGGACTGCCAACACTTCCCAAGTGCCCACTAAACCTCTGGACAGCCATAACTGTGGGGATGTTTATCCTGATTTTAAGCAGCCCAAATCTTTCACCTGCCTCTCCACAACTTCCTACCTACTGGGTTTCTAGTCTCTTGCTCTGGAGTCCAGGAAACCAAGTCTCATCCTTCCACATGACAGCCTTTCACATACCAACTGTTTGCCTATCGTGCCCTCCACCAAATCTTTTCTCTTTCCTAAAATTTAACACCCTGAAACAGATGTTCTTAACCGTTTTTTGTATCCTGGACCTCTCCTACTTTGGAAAGCTGACAAAGCCTATGGAAGCCTTTCTCAAAATGTTTTAAATGCATAAAGAAAAATACATAAGATTACAAATGAGACCAACTGTATAGAAACAGTTCTCACAATATTAAAAAAAAATCCAGACCCCAGGTTAAGGATGCAGTTCATCAAAATGAAAAAAATATCTTAGATGTGACATGACCAGGACAAAGTACATTCTGGACGCTAAGTTTCTTAATGTATCAGAGTTAGGTTTTTTTGACTGTGTCACACTGCTGATTTATACTAATGCAGAGTCAATGAATCAATAAGCATCTATTAAGCACCTACTATGAGGCAGGCACTATGCTAATCACTGGGGAAGGGAAGCAAAACACAACCCTTGCTCTTGAGAAGCTCACCATCGATTAGGGGAGACAACATGAAAAAATTATGTACAAACAAGATATAAAGTGTATGTATGTGTGAAGAGATAGATACATACACACACATATATACATCTGCATGTCTAGATGGATCTAGAGAGAATAAACATGAAATAATTAATAGAGGGAAGGTACCCAAACAAGGATGGTTGGGGAAGGTTTCCTGTAAAAGGTGGGATTTTAGTTGGGGCTTAAGGGAACGGAAAGAAGCTAGTAGGCAGAGTTGAGGGAGAGCATTCCAGGCACTGGGGATGGTTAGAGAAAATGCCAGGAACAAAAAGATGGGAGTTTAAATAAATGTTTACTGATCGATGAAATCTAGACTGACGAAGGAACCAAACTCTTTTGACACTTCCATTGCCTCCTAAGATTTAAAGCTCCTCCTAACAGATTCCCCTTGCCCTGTGGATCCCTAGCACCTGGCACGCAGTAGGGGCAGAATACCGGCTCACTGTATGGGCTGACTGAGGATGTCGGGCTAGATCAGTTACCAAGTCTCTTCCAAATCAATGTAAGTGATTCCATGACGGCCCCAGGGTCCTTTAAGAGATCCAGGACACTGGGGAAATGACATTCCAAAGAGGAAGCTCCGCTCACCTGGTGGGCTCTGGCTGTCAGGAGCACAGAGGTCATTTCTCCCTCCTCAAAGTTCCCACCAGCTGCGGAGAGGCGACAACGCTGGGGAAGAGAAGAGGACACGGCGGAACTTGAAGTGCCCCTCGATCCAATCCACGTCTGTGATTCCCCCCAGCATGGAGACTACAGGAGGCTGGGGTTGGGGCGTCGGGGGGGGGGGGTCAGGGAGCAGGTGAGGGACTGAGGGGGTCATCACTCCGGCTTTGGTGAAAGTGGTTCCGGGGTCCAAGGGGGAGGGACTGGGGGGCCCAGGGAGGAGGGGCTCTAGGATACGAGAGGCAGGGGACGGGGGGGAGGAGCCAAAGGGGTGAGGTCGCAAGGGGGAAGGGCTCCCGGGGGAGGGGGTTCTGGGCTCATTGGGCGAAGGGAACACGGGCTGGGGAGGCCGTTCCCGGGACGCTGGAACCCCCCTCGAGGATCTTACATGCGTCCACCCCACGGGCGGCGTCTTTGAGGGCCGCCTCCTCTGGGCGGACCCTCTTCGAGGATCCCAGAGCGGCAGGATACCACGCAGGTTGACAGCTAGAGAACCTCAACTTCCGGTTCCGGTAAAAACGCGTGAAAGGAATCACGTGGGATGCGAAGTCCCGCCCCCTGCGGCAGCAAGGCCTTTCGGGAAGCGTAGTTCGGGCTCCGAGTGACTCGTGCGCATGCTCCGAAGAGACCCGCCTCGTCCTCGCAGGTTATGAGACAAATCCGCTTCGACATAAAATGAGCCGACCACGTGGGGGGGCGGAGGATCTGGGGAGTGAGAGGGGACGGGGCCGCCCCCCGATTCCTCCTGACTCAAAGAGATGGGGATAGATTGTCCCAGAGGGGTTCTCTAGGGTCCTAGGTCAGGACGGGCAGGACTCTGCGAAGCATGCGCACAACCCGCCCCTGGCTCTTGAATAGTTTCATGGCTCTTGCGCCCATTGGCCAGAGTGCGGGGGCGGACCTAGATCCGTGACCCAATCAGAGCGGGCGCTGCTGCCCGCCCATCTCCCAGCCTTCTCTTCCCTGGTCTCTTGGGACCTGATCTCCCTCATCTGACTGCCGGGCTTTGATAAGTGTGACAAAGTGGGACGAGGTCACCTGGCGAGCGTGCTGGGAGATGCCCCCAAGTCACCCTGGCTGGCCTGGCCCAAGCCCTCCTTCAGGGTGTTCATCTCTATTAGGATAGGGTCTTTGGGGAACAGTTTGGATCTTTTGGGGGACAGAAGAACCATTGGAATGGGATCAGGGTCTCACTAGAAGCTGTTGGGATCTGCTGAGATAGGGCCTGTTGGGAGCAGATTCTGATCTTTAGCGGTTTTTCTGTTGGAGAATCCATTGGTTATATGGGATCTGGAGAGATGTTGGGATTGTTTGTCAGTAAAACTAGGTTTATTGAGGGCCCCTTAGAGAAGATCTGGAGAAGAAGTTGGGTTGGGTGGGGGACAGGCATCTAGCTCTTCCACAGCTGCGGCCTTCTGGAGAAAGCTCTGTCTGAGCTGCCGTTCTCCACCTGATCATATGTCCCAGACCATCTTGGCAAATTCCTGCCCCTCTCCTGGCTGATCCAGTTGCTTCTTCCCATCCCCAGGTGATTCCTGCTTGACCTTTGTGATGCTGCAGTGTCTGCTCTATTGCTTGCTAATCTGCTGAAGATGGGAGCAGGAAGTCCACCCACATGTGCTCCCTTTCCTACCATCTACTACCAGTCCCTGGGCATGGATAGTGCTTGCCCAGTTAGATGATCAGGGTGGGAGTGGGGACTCATCTTTGAGGGAAATAGAAGGGAGTGGGGACTCATCTTTGAGGGAAATAGAAGGGAGTGGTTCATGAAGTGGGTAGAGGTCTTAAGGGGATTCGTCACAGGGAAAGGAGAGCTGGGCTAGGGCCTGGGAGAGAGGTGAAAGCAGGAGGTCCAAGCTTGAGTCCCAGGACACAAAGAACCAAATATTAAATTATTTATCTGAAAAAAATAGTATAACAAAGTGAGTGGAAAGTAATTGCAGGCAGTGCAGGGGAGCAGCCCTGGCAATGGGAACATCAGGAAAGGTGCCGAGGAAGTTGCATGATTCTTCTTTGCCCATATCATCTCCCACCTCCACACCTTTGCCCTGACTGCATTCATTCCTTGCCTCAATGTTCTAGAATTCTTTCCAACTTGAAGACATCTCATGTGAGGAGAAGCCTTTCCTAATCCTCCTAGTTATTTTTATCTCACTTCCTAACGTAACCAGAGTTTCCAGTTAAATCTGGAACATTTTGCATTAAATTGTCCTAATTTGCGTAGAGTCGTGTGTGATGTGTGTACAGGTGTCCAAGGAAGACTAGCCCCTCTGGTGTGAGGGCTGCTGAGCCCTCTTCAGGGCTGCTCATCCACCTTTGGTGTCCACCTGATTCACCCAACTCTCACCTAAGGCTCCAAGAAGCTGTAGTATGTGCAGTGCCCCCACCCCCACACTGGTAAAACCATTTCTGCAGATGGGCTAAACCAGGTTGAGGTCAGATGGTTTCAAATCTATTGGTAAGTTGGGGGGGAGGGGGTGTCTACCCCAAGCATGTGAAGACTTACATCAGTGGAATGGGCAGATATGAACAATTCATTCCAGTGGCCATGAAGGCCACTGAAGCAGGTGCAGTGGAGTGCTTAGAAATTGGTTAGACATCGAAGCCACCAAGGTCTTCCACTCCATCCTCAGCCATTGCCAGTAGTCTTGACTTTTATCTTCTTGCTGGACTGAAGCAATGGTGAGATTCAGCAGCCCCCCAGGTGTCTGAGCAGCTTATTTTAAGAACCATACTATTCACCTCCAGATGTGAGGAAGAAACTAAAAAAGTTGCCTATAAATTGTCTGCTTCACCCAACCCTGGCCTTCTTACTCCGCAGGTGAGGATCCTACCCTGTGGTTAAAAAACAAAAAAATACATACAAAAACTTTTGCAAAGATGATTCCATTCATCATCAGTACATGGAATGTGCACATGCTTATGGACAACAAAAAATCCAGTAGACTTGAAAGACAAACGGTTCTTGTTGTGAGAGAACTCAGCAGGTACCACATCCAAATAGCAGCCCTGAGTGAAATGACGCTAGCAAATGAAGGCCAGCTTAATGAAATCAGAGCCGGTTACATGTTTTTCTGGAGTGGCCTCAGTGAAGCAGAGTGCCGTGAAGCTGGCATAGGTTTTGCAATCAAAATTAATTCAATCCACAAGCATGTATGTCTCCCAAAAGGAGTGAACACGCTCATGACAATGTGATTGCCACTTGCAGGAAAGCGCCGCACCACCATCATCAGCGCCTATACTCCTACCATGACGAACCTTCATCAGGTCAAAGAATGGAGACCCTCATTATTGATGTGCCAAAAAAGGACAAGCTTATAATTCTGGATTACTTTAATGCCAGAGTAGGCACAGATTACTAGACATGGCAGGGAGCCTTTGGGAGGAATGGAGTTTGAAACAGCAACAGCAGTAGTTACTGAAGACTTGTGCAACTCATGACATTCTCATCACCAACACTGTCTTCTGTGTACCTAAATGCAATAAAACTTAGTGGATGCACCCTCAACGCAAACACTGGTATTTAATAGACTGTGTCATTGTAAGGAGAAGAGACAGACAGGATGTGAAATTGACTAAGGTGATGTGGGTACAGAGTGCTGGACCAATCAAAGACTTGTCCTGTCAAAGCTAAACATTCATATTCAACAGAAGTGGCAGCTCCAAGGAAAGACAACTACCAGAAGACTTAATGTCAACAGATTAGAGTGCTTCTTCAGGTGGGAACAGTTTGTTGCTTTAGGAAGATTAATTTAACAGGTGATTGGGGTTGGACTGGAGTGGGGAGACCCTTGAGGCAGGCAAACTCCCCCCTGCAGCTATTGCCATAATCCAGATGTGAAGTGATGAGGGTCTGCACCAGGGTGGGAGCAGGGTCAGAGGAGAGAGGGGGGTGTATGTGAGAGATCTTACAAAGGTAAAATCAGCAGGCCTTGGCAACAGATTGAATATGTGGGTGGGAGAGGGGGGAAGAGAGTGATGTGGTAAGGAGGACATTTAGGGTGCCAGCTTGGGGGACTAGAAGGATGGTGGTATTCTCAACACTAATAGGGGAATTTGGAAGAGGGATGGGCTTGGAGGAAAGAGAATAAATTGATGTCTAGTTCAAGAAATGTACAGAGTTCTGCCCCTCTGGAATACCACCTTAGAGGGTACTATTGCTCATTTTTCAGGTTTCTTTTTTCAAGCATCTATCTTCTTAACACAATGCCTGGCACATCTGGGTTATTGTTCAGTCATTTTAGTCCTGTACAACTCTCTGTGACCCCATTTAGGGTTTTCTTTGCAGAGATGCTGGAGTGGTTTGTCATTTCCTTCTCCAGCTCATTTTACAGATGAGGAAACTGAGGCAAACAGTTAAGAGACTTGCCCAGGGTCACACAGCTAAAAAGTGATTAAGGCTAGATTTGAACTCAAGTCTTCCCAACCCTAGGCTCTATCCACTTTGCCACTTAGCTGCCCACATGCAAACCTTAGGAATCCAGAGAGGCAGGATATATGTAGGTCTTAGTCCAGGTCACTATGTTCAGACTTTCTGTGGTTTGATACAAGGAGTATGCTCGTATAGGCTTCATTGAAGAATACATGAATATACAAGTTAAAATCTCTAGATGGCCCTGAATAACAGCACAATTATACCCAGCCATCTCATCCCGGCCATGTCCCATAGCTGAGGGATATGGCATCTGGGAGGGGGCTGCACCCTTGTCAGGGGGAGAGGCAGAGAAGGCTCTCTGGGCAAAAGACCACAAAAGAGAGGATGAGGCCCAAGCCCAACTTTGTTCAGGTGATGCTGACCCTAAGGTCAAACACTGGCTACGTTCCCAGGCCCTGGTGCTACACACTGTCCTGAGGGAATTAAAATGGCTCCCAGACTAGATCCACTGCCATGACAACCCACCCCCTGATCGATAGGCAGGCCATGGAATCCTTCAGACCAGCGTGACCTGTGGACCAACAAATGATGGGGTTTAATAAACAACCGGCATAGTTGGAGTTGGATTTCAGAGGGCCGAGCATTCCCTCTGAGCCATGAGAATGAGTGGGGACTCATCTTGGAGCTGGGAGGATGGGATGAGTCCAGAAGTTTTTAGCAGGGTCCATGCAGTCCGCAGGAGGGACTGAGAGGGAAGGGTGAGAGACTTTAAGGCCACAGTAGAAAGTCAGACAGGAGAGAATCCATGAAGGGCACAGGGTCCCCAACCTGGAGACACTGAGTCATCTTCACTGTCTCTCATTCTTGATCTTACTCACTTTCGGCTCCATGGTAAAATGGAAGACAAAAGCCCTCCGGCTCCCTGCGAATGGCTCCAGCATCTGAGGAAACCAACCTGAATGCTGGGAAGGGGGATGGCCAAGCTTGACCCCAGGAGAGACGTCAGTGAAGACTTCTTCCTTCGTGCAGAGGTGGGGGTCTATGAGTGTGGAGCATGGCCTCTCATGTCAGACTTTTCAATGCGTCACTTGGTCTTGCCAGACTGTTTATAATAAAGAATGATAAGGAATGGCTGTCTGGGACAGAGACACCAGTAAACATTTTATTTTTAAAAATAAACATAAGCTGGGAGTCGTGGTCCATGCCTGTGATCTCTGCTGCCAGGAAGTCTGGGGTTGGAGGATCTCTGAGAGAGCATGAGCTGAGGGGATGAGTTTGGCATCAATACAGTGAGCCCCTGGAACTGGGATCGGGGTGGGAAGGATGGCAATGGAGCAGGTCAGAGTTCAAAGGCTGTTCAGAACAAGCAGCCCCTGGGAGAGATCGGGAGACTCGGTCTTACACACACACACACACACACACACTTTAATAGATGGCATCTAGATAGTCCTTTAAGATTTGCAAAGTGTATATTATACTCTTGGAGCCTCACAGTAATCCTGGAAGGTAGGTGCTATTATCATCTCCATTTTGCAGATAAGGAAACTGAGGCAGACGACAGTGACTTGCCCTGGGTCACATAACTACTAAATATCTGATGCTGGATTTGAACTCAGGTTTTTCTGACTCCAGGCCCAGCACTTTTATAAGTTTACATAAGAAACTAAGTGTCTGCTACACATAGTTTGAGTGAATATTAATTTAACAAAGTAACAAAAATGAGTTGTTTTGTGTCCCATTCAGCTTTTCTTTCTTCCTTCCTTCCTTCCTGCCTTCCTTTCCTTCTTTCTTCCTTCCTTTCTCTTTCTTCCTTCCATCTTTCTTTTTCTTCCTTTCTCTTTCTTCCTTCCATCCATCTTTCT
The DNA here is from genome assembly GCF_011100635.1 of Trichosurus vulpecula. NCBI lineage: Eukaryota > Metazoa > Chordata > Mammalia > Diprotodontia > Phalangeridae > Trichosurus > Trichosurus vulpecula. The sequence goes on from NC_050573.1 coordinate 9,214,971, forward strand.
TTGTTCCTTCCTTCCTTCTTTCTTTCTTTACCTCTTTCTTTCCTTCCTTCCTTCTTTCTTTCTTCCTTCCTTCCCGCCTTTCTTTCTTTCTTTCTTTCTTCCTTTCTCTTTCTTCCTTCCATCCATCTTTCTTTGTTTCTTCCTTCCTTCTTTCTTTCTTTACCTCTTTCTTTCCTTCCTTCCTTCTTTCTTCTTTCCTTCATTCCTTTTTTTCTTTGTTAGTCCACTTAGCTCCAACTAATAGCTACAGCAAAGAAGCCAGTAGAATAAAACATATCAGCTTCCCCCGGGAGACACGGGTCGAGGCATGGCTTCTCTCTCTCCTCTTCCCACTATCCCGCAAACAAGGGCCCAGGATGATGAGACGAGCTCTTGGGTCTTGCCTTAGCAGATGTCTGCCACACGTGTGGATCATCCAGCATACACCCAGTCCAGACTAAAGGATATAAGCTCCTTTGTCCTGGTCAGTCACACTCCACCAGGGTATGGTCCCCTCAGGTCAGACCTGGATTGACCTGATTGCTCCCTGGCAGTGATATGGCCTTTGGGGTTCCTGGGCATAGACCACCACCTGCCAGTGCCCAGTATGGCTAGCTTGAGGCTCCACTTCAAGGCTTCCTATTCTGTCATCTCCTCCATTTCCTGAGATAAAATACTTCTGAACAATAGTGGGGCCAGACACGCTGAAAAATTGAGCTGAAGAATGACTGATATCTTTGTCTGAAAAACAAACACAGAAGCCCATTTTCCTCCCCATAGAAGACATCTGGGGGGGCTGTGGGTACAGAATGTTGAATACTCTATCAGAAACAATCAGTTTTCCCTGGCTGTTAGGGTAGTGGGGTTCAGTATATTGAGAATGTATATTTGGAAATGACTGATGTAAAAAATAAAGGCATAAATAAAAGGTGAATGTGGGTGTATGTATGGCTAATTATTATAATGGCTTATTGTTATAATGATAAATGAGGCCATCTAGCTGCCCCTCTTGTGTAAATGATGGATGTCATTATCATCAGATAAACCTCACTTATTTCTGAAACAGACAAAAGGAAGTGTGGAAGGAAGGCACAGATGAGCTGGATAGTTTTGAGAAAGTTGTAGGACTTATGTATTTTTTTTTAAAGCAAGTATCACAATATGTGTAGAAAAATGCTGTTTTTAATGTTTATGTTAAAAATAAGATTAAAATGTGTGTGTGCATACAATAGATACACATATGTACAGTATAAAAACAGGCCAGCCAATTAGAATGGGCCAAACAGAAAAAAAACAACTCTACAAAATAGTCAGTAAGCATTTATCAAGCACCTACTATGTGCTAGGCACTGTGCTAAGCACTGGGGATACAAAGAAAGCCAAAAGACAGTCCCTGCCCTCAAGGAACTCAAAATCTAATGGGGGAGACAGCAAGCAAACAACCATGTACCAACAAGCTCTTGACAGCACAAACAGGAAATAACCAATGGAGAGAAGGCACTAGAATTAAAAGGGGGTGGGGAGACACTTCCTGTAGAAGGGGAGATTTCAGCTGGAATTTGAAGGAAGCCAGGAGGGGGAAGATGAGGAGGGAGAACATTCCAGGGTTGGGGGACAGCCAGTGAAAATGCAAGAAATATTCAAATAAAATTTAAAAGATTTTAAAAAGCCAGAAGAATGTGGAAGGTAGATATTACTTTTAAAATTGACCTGAAAATCAGTCAAAGAGAAAGAATCTAAGAATCATAGGCATAACTTATAACATGTCTGTAATCAGCTGTTCAGGAGCCAGAAAGACTGAAAGTGCCTGAGAGAGGGAACCTTTGCTGGACTCCAAGGACTGGAGGAGATGGGGGAGGGATGGAATTAAGGGTCCAGGAATAGAATTTAGCCTTGGCAAAGAGACGTGGCAGTGTGTTACCATAGAAAGGCCTTAGAATCAGAGGATCTGGTGACCTCTCTGGGTCTCAGCTCTAAAATTAGAGGCTTGGTGACCTTTGAGGCCATTTCTACCAAGGATCTTATTACCCTCCTCCCTTGCAGGATTGGCAAGCTTCTCTCAGAGCCCCAGGAAGGTGACTGCCTCTGGGAGCCTTTGATCTCCCTGTGTCGGCTCTGTGTCGAATTTTCTGTTGAAGTTCTTCATTCTGTTGTGTAAATGGGAGGTAACAGCAACAATCTAATGATGCCTCTGATTCCTCCACCACCAAAAAAAGAGAATTTAGACCTTAAAACTGCCATTCTGTATCTCTAAGAAAAGGAAGAGTTTTGGGTCTCCTTCATTTCCCCTGCTGTAGTTTCTACTCTGTTAGCAATGTTTTCTTGTATTTTGTGGCCTGGTCATCGGGGCAGAGTTCTATAAGAAGAGGAAGAGTTGGTTAAGATGAATGTTTTCAAATTTTCAAAGGATTTATCTTAGGTCAGAATTCCTAAATCCGGCCAGTTGAGGATGCAGAGAAAGACCAGGATTTTCCCTCCTCCGTCTGCATAAATATATGGCATTAGAAATGAAAGACTAATGTTGTGCTTCAGGCAAAATCTCTTTAATGCAGATTTCCAAATTAAGAAATATCCAAGCAGGGTTTGGCAGAACATCATCCCAGGGTTGTTGAAATTAGAATTTGTCCAATTTGTATACAAATATACCCAGACCTCTCTTTCATCCATCCCTAAAGCATGAGGGATTTTTCAATTGCTTTAGTGTTAAGGGGAAGGAAGGGATTTGTGATGTGAAATTTGATCTCTGAGTTCACAACCACCTCTCATATTGACATTTAACACACACACACACAGATGTTTGGGTGTGTGTGTGAATAAGGAGGGCCTTGTGAATTCTAACTTGAGACTAAGGGTCTTTCACACACACACACACACACACACATGCACGTCTTGAGGGGCAGGGGTTATAGGCAACAAGAAGTTTACTTAAGGGTGTTACTGGATATCGCATTTATTCTAAAAATACATACCCGCAATAAATACTGAATTTACAATTCCCTGCGATTTTCAGTTTAGAAATAGATAAAAGGTTATTCTTAGTGAAAGTGTTATAAAATACAGTGTAGAAATTTTGATTTTTTTACAACACATTTCTGCATAATTCATATTTTTAAAAAATAATTTTTATATTGGTCTTGTCTAATCTACCTGGAAACTATTCAAGGTTCATATCCTTGTCGAACATGGAAAAGGGGGGTAAAGTTAGCTGCTCTTTGTAGTTAATAATAGTAGCAGCTAGGATTGATATCGTGATATCATGCTTCGAGATTTACAAACCCATTTACAAACATCTCAGTCGATCCTCAAAATCACCTTGGGAATTGGGTGCTATTATTATCCCCATTTTACAGATGAGAAAACTAAGGCAAACAGAAATTAAGTGACTTGCCCAGGATCATACAGCTAGTAAATATCTGAGGCAGAATTAGAACTCAGGTTCTTTCAGCTCCAAATCCTGTGCTGTATCCACTCTGCAAGTTCATGTAGTAAGCTGGCTTTCCAATTGTCTCTACTATACCTGCTCGTTAATTATTGTTGATGAATTAGAATTTAGTAAACAGATTCCTCTGGTAATTTTCGTTTTGTATAAACTGGATAATTTTAAATGATTCATTTACTATAGGATAAAGGGAAATAATAATGATATATTGGTTTTCAGGTTTCAAGTCACTAAATTAGGATGATGACTGGAGATGACCAGCATGCAATGGGAGACCCTAGCCCTTTTAGGGTAAGGCCTTTTCATGTACTCACTTAGAGTGAGGTAACACCCATTGCACCCTGGGTCATCTCCAGACATCCTGATGAATATCTGGTCACTGGATCCAGATGGCTGTGGAGGAGAAAGTGAGGCTGGTGACCTTGCACAGCCCTCCCTCACTCAAATCAAAGTCAGCTGCAAGTCACGTCATCATCTCCCTGATGCCATGGTCGTCTTTGAAAACGAAGGACAAACGCACTAAATTAACTGAAACCTAGAAAAAGTGACTTACAGAATCAATGCCTAACACTTAGTTTGAGAACTAATCACAAATAGGAGCCCATGGAATTTTGTTAAGGGGATGGCCTTAGAAATTTTGCTTATCGTTCCCCCTAACTCTTCCTCCCTCCTAGCTTACTATTGAGAGCACCACCCTCTTCCCAGTCCCTCTGGTTCCCAACTCAAAATTCATCCTGCATCCCTCACTATCTCTCACTACTCCCCCCACACATACACATCCAAGCTGGTCCCAAGGCCTGTCAGTTTCACCTCTGCAACATCTCTTGTCCTTCATCTTTTCAACATCTCCTGGATTTCACCTCTGTAGCATTTCTTGTCCATTTCACCTTTGCAACTTGTCTTGTTGATTTCACCTCTGGAGCATCTCTCATCAATTTTACCTCTGCAGTATATCTTGCAGATTTCACTTCTGTAGCATAACTTGTGGATTTCACTTCTGCAGCATTTCTCACCAATTTCACCTCTACACATCCCTCAAATCTGCCCCCTCCTCTCCTCTGACCCTGCTCCTACCCTGGGACCCTCATCACCTCACACCTGTACTATTGCCAAAACTGCTGGAGAGTCTGCCTGCCTCAAGTCTCTCCCCACTCCAGTCCATGCTCCATTCAGACACCAAAGGGATCTTCCTAAAGCACAGATCCAACCATGTCACCCCACTGCTTACTAAACTCCAGTGGTTCCCTATGATGCCCAGGATCAAATACAAAATGCTCTGGTTGTCCTTCAAAGCCCTTCATCACCTGGCCCCCTCCTACCTTTCCTGTCCTCTTATACCTTATACCCCTGTTTTTTATCCGTAATCCAGTGGCATCGGCCTTTATGCTGTTTCTTGCACAATACACTCCATCTTCTGACTTTGGGCATTTGCGCTGGCTGCCCCTCATTCCTGGGATGTTCTCCATCCTCATCTCTTCCTCCTTCCTTCCCTGACTTCCTTAAAGTTTCAACTAAAGTCCCTCATTCTGCAAACCTTTCCCAGCCCTATTTAATCTTAATGCCTTCCCTTCCTCAATTTATTCTGGATATAGCTTATTTATACATAGAGATTTGTAATGTTATGTCCCTTAAAGTGAGGGACTGGGTTTTTTTTTGCCTTGATTCTCTTTGTATCCCCAGTGCTAATTTATCACACTGCTCAGCACATAGTAGGTACTTAATAAATGCTTGTTGACTGACTGCCTCGAGAAACAGCTGCACTCTGTTCTAATTTGTAAGGAGTGGAACTTATTGTATAAGGTAGAACCCTTAGGTACTGTAATCTTTATTTGCTTTCATTTTGAATAGAGGTTAAAACTGTCTGAAACAATTGCTAAGTCATTTAAAAGAAAAAGCCAAGAGGTGCTCAAAGGGAGCGCTACTTTTGCATCTCCAAACCTTATAGTCATCCAGGTGGAAGAAGATTTCTAGGAAGGTTAAAAGAACGGATCCTAACAGCAAGTACATCCTAATTGCCTTCTGAATAAGTTTCCTTATTGTGTTCTCTCTCTTCGAAGCAGGAAAGTTTTCCTACTTGTTGGGTCATAAGATTGGTTATGAACTCTGTCAAGTAATATAAAATTATGTTACATGAATTGGCTGCTCTCAAAGTTATTTATGAAATTTACCTGAAATCAAACGGACTTGTGGGAGTTTTGTCCCATAACATTTATGATAGCTCAGCCTGTGACATTCAGGCTCAGGTCTGACAGTGTGGGGATTATAGCTGTCCAGCCTACAAGAAAAACCATGGAGGCAGAGCCTTAATTTAAGCCAATGGTACTTTATTAAGGAGTCAATGGTCCCCCCTAATGAAGTGGACCTCAGATCTTCCTCATAGTCTGAGGTGACCCCTTCTTCCAGGGGCTCGTTTTTATAGGGTTTGATACCAGATTTGATACTTCAATATTCTAGAGGGGCTACACAAAGTACAGAATCCCATTGGTTGATAGACCTTGCTTTGAGGGCCAAAAATGATGCATCAGTTGGGGGGTCATGGGTTGGGTAAAGCATGAAGCATCTCCAGTGACTAAGTGGTCATAAGACGGTCACCTGGTCATGTTGGACAACAACAGCACGGTCGAGAGGTACAAAAATAAGTTGGGGAACTTTCCATATAATCAAGTCACCTCTGCCATGATGCACTTGGTCACCATAACCAGGAAAAACAAGAGTGGTGGTCCTCTAGTTAGCATCCTATGATTAAGCAAGTGAACTTATAATCTGCAGTTCACAACTCTGGAGCCTAATATACAGAGCTTATAATCGCTAACCCTATGGAATCATATCAACTTGATCAATACTGATTGGAATAGAGTAGAGGTCCTTCTCTTCGCCCTTCAATCCATAGTGTGTGGGGTAGTGAGAGAATAAAGTGTGAAGGCTCTACAGGGAATATGTATATATATGTATTTATATCTAAAATGTTTGAGAATCAATATTTAGAGAAAAGGGAAATGGGATAAATTTGAGTCTGTGAGAATCTGATTATTTAGCCTTTAGGAATGTCTTTCTCCCCCTCCTTCTTTAGATTTATAGATGTCACCTCAGCTGTGAGTGGAATACAAGATTGTGAAAGCTTCCCTATGAATAACTCAGGCAAGCCAATATTCAAATAGAGATAGTACAAATTTAGTTAGGATGTGAATCTCACCAGGCCTAAGTTTTGTTATCCTGTAAATCGTATGATTTCAGGGAAACCAGATGATATACCCTTCTCCCCCTCCCCTAGCCTACTTACAAACTGCCATCTTAGCATTAAAGTTTTCCTATAAGGTAATTCTGTAGTTTCTGTGCTTGTATTGGATAAAAACTTATTCCTGGTTAGATTGTGAGGCCATTCATCTCCGCAAATGGGGACGGGGGTCCAGCCTCTGGGGTGGGATTTCTTAGAATTATTTGTACAAGGGCATATATCTCCCTGCTTGCCTTCTTCCCCTTGCCTCTCTTCACTGCTATCTCCACCGTGGTAGTGAGAGATGCCCAATTCTCGTAAGACTTGATCAAATAAAGCTTCTGGTTTTTTTCTGCCTTGAGAAACCGAGACACCTCTGTTTTTTTTCACTTGAGTCAGTGGTCTTTTGACCCACACAATAGAAAGATAGTCTTTCTATGGATCATTACAATCTAAATTTATAGAGGGCAATCCTCTATGGGTGACACAAAATCAGAGAGGGTAGTTAATAGTGTGAGGGGAAGGGGAGAAATATTCATCACTGCACTGACAAAAGCCATTGGGGGCAGTTCCTCCTGTCCATTTAATTAGTCCATCATATCAAAAGGTTCAGAGTCCCATCTCATACAGTTGTCCAGTCTTTGAAACATCCTCTGATGCAGGCCTGTATTCCTCTGGCTAGCTCTCCTCTTAGGAAGACTGGAATAAGTGGGGATTCAGAGCAACTCCTAGTGGATTTGCTTCTCCAGTTCAGATCACTTGCAGAGGTCCCCTTCTCTGTTAAAAAGTCTCTGACAATGGGGGCAGCTAGGTGGCACAGTGAGTACAGCACCAGTCCTGGGATCAGGGAGACATGAGTTCAAATCTGACCTCAGACACTTGACGTACTTACTAGCTGTGTGACCTTGGGCAAGTCACTTAATCCCAACTGCCCTGCCTTCCCTCCTCCAAAAAAAATCTCTGACAAAATAGATCTTAATATAATTCTACTTTGCTATTACAATAACCAGATCAGGTAGTGAGAGCTAGCTCAAACCTTAAAAGCACTAATATGAACATCACTAAATCAGAAGATTTACATTTTTAGGTTGGTAAATTCAAATAACAACTAAAAAAATTTAAAAATTTGGAACCCAAATTATATTTGGCATATTTAATTACCTAGTCTTATTACAAATATTTATTAAAAGCAACTGAAAACATTTCACTGTAGCTATTTTCTTTTAGTTGCTTATCCCCCACTTAGGAGGATGAGATTCTGCTAGGGAACTATTAACAGAACATTTTTTAAGATTGATTACCTCTGATACAAAAATAAATTCATTTAAAAGCTTCAATAATAATTTCGATGTAACAAAAGTTCTGGGATGGGACATATAAATACATTGAGTAGTCGACTTCAAGACAAGGCAGATCAAGTAAGTTATTTATAATTGAGTATGTTTACCTTTCAAGACATTCTCAGTATCCAGATGGTGGTAATAATCCCAAATAATTTTTTTTCATTTAGGTGACACAAGATAGTCTAACATTCTTTTCTTCAAACCAAAATTGAAGATGTTTCTGTTTAAGGCTTAATAATTAATGGAGCAGCTTTTTGGTCTCATAAATTATTTCATCAATACCCAATTATTCTCACATTAATTTTAGGAAGGACTAAAATTTTAGGCTAAATACCAAATCTTATACCTTTATCTTATTATAATAGCTCAGATGTGCTCCAGTTTAACAAACAAAATAAGGATTTAATATATTTATACTGATAACCTGCAGTGATTCTATAAATTTGCCATAGAAAGAAAATAGGGACGTTATACAGTAAGGGAAAAATGCTTCCCTAACTTGATGTCAATTCCAGGCTAGAATCGCATAGATAGACCATTTTATTGAGCTAGGCTTAAAAGGTGGAGTAGTTTTCATTTAAGAGGAAGTGTCATACTGGGAAAATGGAATCAGAAGAATCCTACATCAGCCCATGCCAAAAGCCATTCTCCCAACCTTCCCCATGAGAACTCTATCGTAATTCATGGGCGTCAACTCCATAGGGTAACTGGCATCATGGATCATTGGTCTAATAGGGTTCCTTGAGGACCATACCTGGAATCAGACTCAGAGGAACTCATGAGGAACTTGTATAAAGCAAAATTCAATGGAGTAAAGACTAAGTCTGTATGGTTGTAAAAAATTGAGATTTAAGTACTGCTTTGTACTTCAGCACAAAATTTCATCACACAAAACCACCTAATTGCAATGCTGTCACCTGTTTTGATTCCCTTGTGGCTACAAATGCACAGTTCATACCAATTTCTTTAAGGGCTTTTGGGCAACTAGAATTAGTTACAATCACATAATTTTTGTAAGTGATGGGCAAATACACCCCAAAACAATTCACTCAGCACAACAAGTCCCCCATTCTGGGGTGTCACAGATTTCAGTAAGCAGAAGGACTTATCTCTTTCTCAAAGTTAACCTCTTTTATGCTAGAAAGGCATTTATCCAGCTGTTTCACAAAGGAATTCACACGGCAATGACCAAGGGCCCACCTATGGCAGCAGAATGACAGATATTGGAACCTTAAAGGGTCTCTGCTACCCCTCTCACTACAGTAAGCTGTTATTAATCTCTTCTTGATTATTCACGCTAAGTGAAACACTGAACAGCTTTCTGAAAGCCACTTCCATTTTGGTGCTTGTGGATTGTAAATGATCCCAATTCCTGATTGCCTCTTTCTTTTACAAAGTTTTTATAGTTTCCAAAACTGCAGGTTTCCATGTTAGGAATTTTAGGTTTGCCTCTTGTCAAAAAAGGAGTTAATTTCCTAATGGTTATAAATGAACACAAATCCTGATTACACTCATTTAACTATGAATTCACCTAAATGAAATCTAGCAATTTTATTTAATAATTAATTTAATTTAAAATAATTTAATTCAATAATTTAAAATAATGTAACACTGTAATATAATGTTAATAATTTAAAATAATTTCACATTTTAATTTAACTTAATAATAATTTTAAAATCTCAGCTTCCACAAAGGCCATTAAGTGCCAGGATTTCAAATTTCAGGGCCCAAGATCATCAATATGTTCATGCTTTAGTATATATTTGACAATAATTTGAATTAGAAAGATCCTTTTACTTGTAGTTTAATACTTTCTTGATTTAAAGTTTCTATTTCTATTAAAATACAGTTTTGACTTCATATAGTATTAACAGGAATTGAACTGCTGGAAACTATCTGATGGAGAGCGTACTTTTCTAAGCGACTCAGAGTGTAGCCTTTCCCCTATTTCCTTTCAATTTACTCTAAAACTATGTCCATTTATTTTGTTTTTTCTTAGCCTAACCTGTCCTAAGGTATCATTTATAATTGCTGTTTGTTTTATGACTTTGAGAGCTTTCAACTGATAAGAATTTTTTTATATTGTAGGTTTCCTTATTTCAACCTATAAAATGTTTATTTATTCTGAAATAATTTGCAAGTTCTGTTTTTCTCTCTCAAAATTTCAGTATTTTATATTTTTATTAGCCATATGCTTATTTTAATTTGATCTTTTTGTAATCTGAGCACTCTCAAATAGATGTGCCTGCACTTAATTTATTCCTGTATGTAGTTTATATTCTTGATAAATTCTACCTTCAATAATTTTCCCCTAACTTATTAAAGTCTTATTTATACAATTTGAACTTATTTTTTACCAACCAATTATTTCAACACAAGTTTTACTCTGTTATAATTTACCTAAACAATTGATTTAAACTGCAGTAGCATCATGAAACTTCACTTACCTTCTGTTGCTTTCTGATTTCAAAACAAGTTTTCCTTTTTCTGGGAGCTCTTTGGGATTCACCTTCAACTGGGAAGCCCAGCCAGGACTTTCTTGGTGCCCTCAGACTGGTTGTTTAAAACCAGCAAACAACAGAAGGGTGAATAAACTCCAATTCTACCCACTTTTATTCTTTTCTGAAGATGGTCTAAAATTTCCTTATTCTGCCTTCTAGTAATAAAAATTCCTTCCTGCAGTAAATTTGTCCCAACTTTAAATACATTTTAAAGTATACCTTTATTCTACACTAAAATTAAAACCAATTTCACAGATAGATACCTGAAAACTTCAAACTTGGAGATTGACTAGCTGAAACTTCTTCAGGCTTAGCAAATGGGTTTCCTTTTTAAATTCTGATTTGTGGAATTATTTAAATTCACAAGAGTTTTATTCTAATTTCTCCTATACTATTTCTGAAATTTTTCTTATTTTAATACTTCCCTGAATTCCTATTTCATTGACTGTCTCCTGAATATATCTCATAACTAATAGGACAGTCCTTAAAATTCAAACTACAGCTTTAAATCAATCCTTAGTCATTTTTTTGGAGGGGGGAAGGCAAGGCAATTGGGGTTAAGTGACTTGCCCAAGGTCACACAGCTAGTAAGTGTGTCAAGTGCCTGAGGCCGATTTGAACTCAGGTCCTCCTGACTCCAGGGCCAGTGCTCTATTCACTGCGCCACCGAGCTGCCCCAATTCCTAGTCATTTTCAAGGTCCCTTTTAAGGAATCTGTGAAATTTTTGTTGTCATTTTCATTATACTCTCCAAAGTTTGCTAGTACCCCATATAGCTCATCAAAAGACTTTGCAAAACATACAAATTATAATTTAGAAATGAAAGAAATTTGATTATTTCTTTTTCACAAATTTGGTTTCCAATCTATTTTTGTATCTTAGTTTTCAATTAATTTCTATATCTGTTTTTCATCTTAGCACTCTCCAACATGGACAGTGTTGGGTAGACAGAAAAGAGAGATTTGTCCTCTTTTAAGGTTTTTTTGGAAGTTTACATTTTTGCAGCTTGTTTCTTTCGGTCAATCACACCAAAAGAAAAGGAATTGGTAAAACACCCATTAGCTATGGGTTAGCACGAAGCATGAAGAACATAACACAGACATAATAGACACTGTATTGCCCCTTCTTTTACTTAAAGATTTCCTAATTGTATAAAGTATCTTTCTATCTGACGTAAGGAAGCCACTATTCCTCAACTTAGTTTCATCATTCACAAAATAGACACACACACACGCAGAACATGTAACAAGACACAACATTAAATCAGGCCTGAATTTCTAAGTTTTTCTCTAGGAAATTTTGAAGTCAGGAGCTTACCAGTCTCCATAAGTATAGAATTGTAAGACAGATAACACTAGCACACAGGATGGCTGCTAGCACAGGTTCACTCTTGATCTGGTCAGACAGGAAAGACAGCTTCAAAGGGGTTAATAATCTTTATTCTAGTCTAGTCTTTTCCTTTAGTGTTAATGAAACACAAACTAAACTCCTACAGCATTACCTAATCATTCTTCTCACAGGGGCTGGCAAGAAGCAGGGGCAACTACCCCTACATCTCATGTCGATGGTGTCAGTTGAGACAAGCACATGTACATTTCCCTAAATCCCCTCAAGTCTCAATGAGGGTCAGTTGAGGCAAACACAGATTCCCCCCAGCCTTGATGGGGGCCGATCAAAGCATACACAGCATCCTAGCTTGTTCATTCAACCCTAAAGGGTTCCCCATTCACTGACTCGTGCCCACCTGCTTTATAGGGCAACAGACAAAGAAGGCATATTGCTAGCAATTGTTTCACAAGCTTACATCACCTCATCCCTATATTTCACTGCGCAGTCACAGTGAATGTTTACAATTTCAGCACACATTTATATTACTTATCATTATATAATGCTGTGCAAGCCTGGTGGAGATGTTTTGAACCATGAACCTGAGAAACAGATTGTTGTGGCCATGGATCCTGCGAAACTGAACTCTACGAAATAATAACAAAAATCTACTTTACACGTACTAAAATCCATCTTACTTACACTAAACTCCACCTTACTTACAAGAACTTATGACCATCTTGTGGCTGGGGCCCTGCAGTCAGCCTAAGACAATTCTTATGTTTCCCAATTATGTTAATGCTTTTAGAATGTCATAAAAATGTAATTTAGTAACTATATAAAACTGCTTGGGTCTAATTTGCCAATTGGCTTCACCCATTCAAAGGGCACTTTGTATTTAGAACAAGTCCCTGCTAGATAGAAGAGCTGGTTAAAGTTCCATTTTTCTAGACTTTTTGCCCAAGCATAATGACAGGAAGAAAAACTGAGGCTGATAAAGGATTTAGCAATATCGACAATTCATTTGTTCTAAGCTGATTTGGGGAGATTGTTCAATAAAATTTGGTAACTTGTTAAGAGTGGGATGATTGAAAGCTCCATACTTCAGCCGGAACCATTCCCCTAAACGAGGGGTGGGGAACCTGCGGTCTCAAGGCCACATGTGGCCCTCTAGGTCCTCAAGTGCGGCCCTTTTACTGAATCCAAACTTCACAGAACAAATCCCCTTCATAAAAGGATTTCTTCTGTAAAACTTGGACTCAGTCAAAAAGCCACACATGGCCTCGAGGCTACAGGTTCTCCACTCTTGCCCTAAACCCTTTGTAGCTTCATACCAGATTTTACACAGCTTGATAGTGATGCCCTGTCAGAGACAGAGTCCATCCTTGTCCCAGGCTGTTAAAAGTCTGCCTAATGGGGATCCCATAGGAATGCTCTTGCCAGATCCCATCTCCCCTAGGGGCGTCCCCAAACAAGAGTGGCCCTCCTCGGAAGAACTCCTGAGAGAATTGGACTAGATTCTCGAGGCACCTGCCTTTTGGCTTATTCTGTCCGAGAAGCTCCCCACTGAAGGTACCCCCGGCCAAGCATGGATCATAGGGGATAATCTCCTCTCTTCCTGAGTTCAGCCTATATGGGAGTTCTCTCCTACAGCTAATGCTTAAATGTTTAGGGCTCCATTCTGGCAAATTTCTCAAATGCTTTCACATTTTTCATTTTTAAGACCAAACCTTTAAGGCTTTAAGACCGGTCAACTAGAGCCCAAAGGTTCTTTATCAGTGACTAGAACCAGGTGGTTGGTCTCTGGAAATTCTTATGTGAAACTAAACTACTCCCTATATTTTTAGGATTTGAGAAATTGGAATCAACTCTCTTCTAGAGATCTAGTCACGGTCTTGGTGTCCAGGCTCATAAAACTAAGAAACCCCCAAGGAGGCCCTAATTGGTGGCCCCCTCCTGATCATTTATGGCTTTTCATGGCTTTCCGACTTGCCACCCGTGCTTTCAAAGCCACTATCACCACACTGTTCAAGACGGCTTTGGAATGGCTGCAATCAGCCCTGGCACCATGAAAGCTACTAAGGACCTTCTCTCGTATTAAAAGGTTATAGGGCTTCACCACTAGCCCCCGAATTTGGTAACTGGAATCAGAGCAGCTTTGCCCTTTCCCTTTTATGTGTACTGATGAGATCCGGAGACTAAGCTTATAAATTATCTTTTGCTTAGAGGCAAGATTAATGTCATTTCTCAGAGCAGAACTCCCAGATACCCAGTTTTACTACTTACCACTAGTGGCTTAAAAAGAAAAAAAAAGCAAGTAGTCTATTTCAATTCTGTCAAAAAGAAAGTCTTTTAACTAGCTTGCTGGGGTTGGGGGGCCGGCAGGGAGAAACAAACATTCTCACAGCTGATTTCACTGAGAAGAGTTTCTTTTAGCAAAGTGAAAGAAAAAATGGGGAAGAAAAAACTGGTCTTTTTTAAAAAGTAAAATTATGACCATGAGATATTTTAGCCCTCCAGAGCTTACACATTCAAGATAAATCAGCCATAAATTTGAACAGTTCCTTTCAGCTCCATTAGGAACTTTATTTAAAAGATGAGAAATTAGAAATAAATCAAGGCAGATTCACCAATCTGCAGCTTGGAGAGACTTACCTCAGGCTCAGACAATTTAGGTACAAAAGGTGAAGTGAGTCCAACCTCCCACGGCTCAAATCCACGGGGGAGCCAACAGTGAAAATTTGGCAGGGTGTGTACTATCTCTTGGGACCCATGCAGGTGGGAGAGCCGAAGGAGGAGGGAGTCCTGTTCTCCCATCCCATTATATAGATCGCCAAGAATGTGGGGATAATGACACCCCAAATGACAAAAAGAAAAACTGAGGCAGAGCTCTGAGCCTGTAATACTTTATTAAAGGGATCTGACTCCCTCTAATGAAGGCGACCCCAGACTTTCCTCAGGGTATGAGATGCCCCCTTCGTCCAGGGCCCTATTTTTATAAGACTCGATATCAGAGGTAATACTTAAACATTCTAGAGGGGGTATACCAAGTACAGAACCCCATTGGTTGACAGGCCTTGCTTCAAGAGCCAAAAAGGATGCATCAGCTAGAAATGGTAGGTCAGCAGGGAGGTAACGGGTTGGGTGAAGCAGGGAACATCTCCACTGACTAACTGGTCGTCAGATGGATGGGCTCCCTCCCACTGAGCAAGAGGAAGTGGTAGAAGTCATACATACTTCCCAAAAACAGATTGGAGGGATTTTCCATACCATGTACCCATGCTTGTTTTGGTCATGAAATTTAAGCAAAACAGGATGGAAATATCCATATTAGCATTCTATCATTAAACAAGTACGCTTCATAACTGGTAAACAAGTGGTGAACATTACATCACAGTCTGAGACTATTATAGGGGCCCTTCCATAAGGACCTGTTTTATCTAGATATTGCTACGTGATTTGTATAAAATGTGGGTTAATACATTGTTTATTCTTATACCTATTGTTAGAACAGTTAAATAATTGCTGATAATCATTAGCCTTTCTGAAATCATACTGAACTAATACTGATTTGAGTTTGAGTAGGGGTCCAAAATGAATCATCTCTCACAACAGAAATTTGCTCTGACTACAACTTTGTCCCTCTTCCTTTCAGAACAAATTCCTCTGAGCAAGGCAGGAAGACTGCAAAATGTTTCATGATGAGCTTTATTGTTATTATCCCAGGAACTGCTGAGTCCACAATGATGGAAGGCAGAGGGGAATACTCTGCTACCCTCTTTCCATCCATCTATCAATAGGTCAAAAAGCATTTAGTAAGCACCTACTGTGTGCCAGGTACTGGGTTAAGTGCTAGGGACCCAAAAAGAGGCAAAAGTAGCAGCTCTTTCTGTGTTGGCCAAGAACTGGAAATCGAGGGGATGTCCATCAATTGGGGAAAGGCTGATCAAGTTGTGGCATATGATTGTGATGGAGTACATTGTGCTAGAAGAAATGACAAGGTTTCATAAAAATATAGCAAGACCTATATGAACTGATGCAAAGTGAAGTGAGAAGAACCAGGAGATCATTGTAAGACAGTGACAGCAATATTGTAATGGTGATCAGCTGTGGAGGACTTGGCTACTCTGATCAATACAATAATCTAAGACAGCTCCAAAGGACTCATGATGAAAAAATGCTATCCACCGCTAGAAAGAGAACTGATGAACTCTGAGTGCAAACTGAAGTATAATTTTCTCACTTTCTTTTTTATTGCAACATGGCTAATATGGAAATATGCTTTGCATGATTTCATGTGTAAAATCAATATCATCTTGTTTGCCTTCTCACTGGGTGGGGGAGGAGCAGGAGGGAAAGAATCTGGAACTCAAAACTTAAAAAGAAAAGAATGTTTAAAATAAATGAATAATAAATGAAAAATTTTAAAGAGGCAAAAGGCAGTGCCTGCCCTCAAGGCACTTACAATCTAATGACATCACCAGCAAGCAGTAGGGATTCCTCATGACTGCTCTGCCCTCCCAGATGCCCTCCCTTCCTAGACCAGACCAGACCTGTTTGAGGTGCCCCTTCCAAACACAGAGCTCCAGTTTCTTTGTAATTATCACTCTGGAGAGATGATCCAGGAGCAGCTGTCTGATGACCCTAATTCCACTATACACCCATTAGCCACAGCCCTATATACAGCCTAACCCAAATCCTCTCGGTGAGACTTTTATAAAGTGGAAAAGGGCATAGGTGACTTCTTGTTTTGCCTGTAACGTGCAGAACCCCAGCAAACCTGGCAAGGAAGGATGAAGAAAGAAACAACCTCCTCATGTCCATTTGCATATCTATAATTAGACTTTTTGCACCTGCCAGCATATAAAGAGGAGTGCATTTCGGTTATTATTGTGTGTTTTCTGGTTGGGTGGAGGGCTTTCCTGTCTCAAAGGCTACATAATGGTGGCCAAGATTCTTTTCAATAGGATATTTCCTGCTCGGGGAATTCCACATCAGGTTTCCAGTGACTGGGGGATCCATTTCACGGGATAGCAAGACTTCTTCAACAGCTCCTAAATGTCTGCCATGCTTCCAACCTTCCCCTGCCCTCATTACCTTCAGAGCTCAGTGGAAAGGTAGAATGAGGGGATGGACTTCTGAAACATGAACTGGCCAGGTTACACGATGACTGTTCTCTCCCTGTCCAGACATGCTGTTGCCCTTCCTCATGACACATCTACCCCTCAGGAATCACATTGTTTGTCACGCTAAGAAACAGAAACCATTCTGTTAGCCTTTTCTCTAGGGCCTTCCTCAGTAACTGACTGATGAAAGCTGCCCAGACTAATTTTTCGGGTTTCAGATCCCTTCCCTTGGGGGCCCCATCACCAAAGGTCTCCCTCACTGATTGAAACCTGGAGCCTGGGTTAATTGGAAAAAGTACCTCCCCAAAGGGAGCCTCAGTAGAAAGGATATTGCTTCCACCTCTGTCAAACTTACAGGTGTTAGTAACAGGATACAGACTTTGCAGCACAAACCAGGCCTCCTCTTGGGAGTTTATTCAAGGGACTATCAAAGCTGGGAATTGCTTTGGGAGGGGAAGCCTCCCCCTAGGCCGTTTTGACAATAAGTAGACAGACCACCTTCTCAACATTGCAGAAAAAGATTGCTTGATACTGGATGGCTTCTGGGTGGTTGTTCTGTTTTTCTTTCTATTTATTCTCTTCATGCTTAATTTTGCAGGGTTTCTATTGCTCCCACAGCCAGGTGATTCCATTAGATTGAGATGATGTCATAGTTCATACTTCTACTGAGACTTTCCAGCTCTGCCTCGGTGTCCCCTGCCTTCACTTCATCCATCATTTCACACCTCATCATTCCTCTCTCCTCCCTTTAGTGGCTAAACTATTTGGGAAGGATGTCTGGAACAGGGGCCTCCACTTCCTCTCCTCTTGCTCCCTTAATTCTGTACAGTCTGGCCCCCAACCTCATCATCAGCTGAAACTGCTCTCCCCAGTGATCAGTCATTTCTTCATCTTGATATTTAATGGCCTTTTCTCCATCCTCATCCTTCTTGACCTCTCTGAAGTCTTTGACACTGTGGACCACCATCTTCTCCTTGACTCTCTTCTCGATGGGCTTTTGTGACATCCCTCTCTCCAGGTCTCCTCTTCCCTCTCTGACCTTGGCTCCTTCTCTGTGTTGCTGGGTCCTCCTCCAGATCAAGCCCTCTGACCATAGGTGTCCCTCAGAGCTGTCCTGGGCCCTCTGCTCTTCTTCTATTTCACTGGGTGATCTTATCAGCTGTCATGGATTTAATTATCATCTCTGTTCTGATGGTTCCCAGATCTGTTTATCTAAGCCCAAGTCTCCCTTCTTCCAGATTTTCCTATTACTATCCCAGGGATTACCACCCTTTCAAATTGCTCAGGCCCATAATCTAAGTGTCATCCTCAAATCTTCATTCTCTCCCAGCCCCCATGTTCACTCTACTGCCAAGATCTGTTGGTTCCCGTCCTTCCTATCTGGCGCAGGCCCTCATCACCTCAGGTCTG
The DNA here is from genome assembly GCF_011100635.1 of Trichosurus vulpecula. NCBI lineage: Eukaryota > Metazoa > Chordata > Mammalia > Diprotodontia > Phalangeridae > Trichosurus > Trichosurus vulpecula. Next base: position 9,233,309 of record NC_050573.1, read on the forward strand.
GACCATGGCAATAGCTGGTGGTTAGTCCTCCTCCTTCAAGCCTCTCCCCATGCCAGTCCTTCCTCCCCTCAGCTGTCACACTGGTCTTCCTAAAGAGCATGTCTCTACCCTACTCAATAAACTCTAGTGGTTCCCTTTCACCTTCAGGATCAAATATAAAATCCTGTTTGGCATTCAAAGCCCTTACCACCTGGCCCCTTCTTACCTTTCCAGGCTTCTTGCACTTTGCTCCCCTCCAGATGATTTTATAATCCAGTGACGGTGGCTTCCTTGCTGTGCCTCACACGACACCCCCACCTCCCAATTTGGAGCATTTTCATTAGCTGTCCTACATGCCTGGAGCGCTCTCTCTCTCACTCTCCGTCTCTCTCTCTCTCTCTCTCTCTCTCTCTCTCTCTCTCTCACTCTCTCTCCCCCCACCTCCTGGCTTCCTTCAATCTCAGCTAAAATGTCACTTTCTGAAAAAGGGCTTTCTCGGTTCCCCCTGAATCTCAGGGCCTTCCCTCCATTGATTATCTCTAATTTATCCTGTCTGTATCTTGTCTGTTCATTGTTGTCCCATCATTCAGACATATCTGACTCTTCATGACCCCATTATACTGTCTAGGGGGTTTTCTTGGCAAAGATACTAGAGTGGTTTGCCATTTCCCCCTCCTGGGGATTAAGGTAAACGTAGGTTAAGTGACTTGCCCAGGGTCACATAGCAAGTATCGGAGTCCAGAATTGAACTCAGTAAGATGAGTCTTCCTGACTTCAGGCCTAATGCTCCGTGCACTATGGCGCCCCCTAGCCACTCCACCTGGCACACAGTAGGTGCTTATTGCCTTGACTTGAGATATCCCTTACTACATTGGAAGAACTGACCATTCAGCTGAGTACACCCACCAACACACGCCCCAGTCCTCTGCAGCAGCTTTAGAGACTTTTGAGTCCTTCATGAAAGATTCACAAGGATGCTCATGAGGTAAAAAGGTTCAGAATGTGAAACAGATATCACAGAATGTTATGATTCTTGAAATCTTTCTACTCTTATTTAATCCATTCCCTCTTTAAACTCATATAAAAATGTAACACTTTTCCATGAAGAATGGGAGCACCCTACTCTTGTTTCCTCTTCTTTAAACAAGTCCCTTTTGGTTCATGTGACTGGATTTGCCACCTGGTTTTTGATAAGGGAAATGCTATTCCAATCTAAATGTGATTTTAAGGTGAAATATTATGTTTAGGTCTAGAAAAGAGGAGAAATCTTCCAATTGGTGACTGGTGAAAACCAACAGACAAGCAGTTTGGCACAGAAATGGTTTTGTGTGGTTCACAGGGTCTGGCTGGAATCATGACACCAAAGCCTGTGGTGGAGAGTTGTGATTTACCCCAAGCATGTGGGTTTTCCTTCTGCATATGCTTCCCTGTCAGGTTCCTGTGTGTTCCCACTGTCCTTTGCAGATACTACATATGTGGGTAGGAAAGTGGGATCCAAGTTTATCTGTGGGTAGTTTATATATACTTTAAAAAATGAGTACCTGTGATAATACTATATTTATTTTGCCTTACCATGATGCTTATGTTTAAGATGTAAGAGCATCATTATTTCATTTGAGTAAATAGAAACACATCACTAGGGACTCAAGAGCTAGTGGTGAGTGGGTTTCCATTTAAAAGGTTTACCTCTAGGATCCTGAGAGAATTGGAGTGTAACTGTGCGATGGCTGTCTGTATTTGGGAACCCACATCTGCAAGTTGAAGTTAGCAAGCCATACCCAGAGAGTAAGTGGATGTTTAGATACAAGGCAAGGGGTGCCAAGGATAAGCCCCACTAGCTAGTTTGGGTAGCTACCCTGGCATTGGTGTGGTTTCTTTCCAGTATGAGTGAACTCTCTCATGCTTGGCCAGGTCTATGCTCATGGAGAAAGCATTTCTACATTATAAAGTTTCTCTCCAGTGTGATCTTCCTGAGGTCGATTAAGATGTTTCACGTGGCAGGTCTCCTGACATTCATTACACTCAAAAGGTTTCATTATAGTATGAACTCTCTGATGTCTAATAAGAGAAGGGATGCAGAGTAAGGTCTTCCCACATCCATGACATTCGTGAAGTATAAGATCTACATTCGTAAGTTCAGGTCCTACCACGTCAGTCTCAGTAACTATATGATTCCCCATGGCCTCCAGGAGTAAACACAAAATGCTCTGGTTGGCCTTCAAAGCCGTTCCTAACCTGTTGCCTCCTCTCCAGGCTCCTCCCTTACTCCCCTACACATACCCTTCGATCCTGACTGTCCCATAAGCACGACCCTCCTCCCAACTCTAGACATTTCTCTGGCTGTCCCCTGGGCCTGGAATGCTCTCTCTCCTCCACCCTGACCACTGACCTCCCTGGTTTCCTTTAAGTCCCAACTGAAGTCTTATCTTTTAAAGGGAGTCTTTTCTAATGCCTCAACTCCAGGGCCTTCCCTATTTAACCTGGACAGAGCTTGCTTTGTATGTATTTGTTTGCATGTCGTTTCCCCCGTTAGATTGCACGCTCCTTGAGGGCAAGGACTGTCCTTTGCCTTTTTTTATATCCACAGCATGTAGCACAATGCCTGGCACACAGCAGTCACTTGATAAACGTTTACTGATCGCTACACACAGTGCATACAAAGACCAATATGTATGCCAACTAGCGCAAGGTAAACACTGATAACACTTAGACTTTTCAGCGTTAGCAATCAAGCCTTTATTAATCACACTTCAAACAATACAAACATCATCTCTTCTAGGAACAAACCACCAACCTGTTTCCTGGGGATTTCCTAGGGTAAGCCTGTTAACAGCAGCCTTCAGTCTGCCAAGGGACTCTCTCTGCTCAGGCCAAGGTCATGCGTCGCCCTCTGAGGTGGTCATCTGGCAAGTCTCCATTAAACAGCCTGGGAGATGCTCCAATTATCAAGGTGGGGCGGAGGATGGAGGAAAATGCAGGAGCCAGTCCCTAGTCACATCCAGGAGCAGGCCAAATGCCAGGGCCTCCATGGGGCTTTTCTAGGTCTAGCTGTGAGTGTGCACCAGTGGTCAGCAACACAAGCTAATGACAAGGTTATTTACCAAACTTTCCCAGTGGTGGACTGTCCTACGCGAGGATCCCACATATTTAACAGTTGTTTATGAACATACACATGTTGTTCACCAAACTATACAAACAGCTTTTGCTTTACATAAATTCACATTACACAAATTCAACTCCCAGGCAGGTGATGGCAGGGGTGGCAATGCAGCCCCACACCAAGGGTCCTCCGTCCTTGGCTGCCAGTGGCCTCAGATCCACAGAGCGGGTGGCTCCCAGTGGAGCCCCATGAGGGGAGAGGGAGGTCTGAGGAACAGTCCACTTACATTGAGAACTGGCTGTACTATACAAGTGGCTATCCCAATAGTCAAAAACAAACATCAAAACACCACCAAAGAACGGTGGCTTTATCCAAAAGGAAGTCAGTTTTATCAAGGCAGTAAACTTATTCTCACTACATCAAGTGTCTCTCCAGCATCAATTCTCTGATGCCTACCAAGAGCCATGTTGAGGTGGAAGGCTTTCCCACATACATGGTGGCTTAATCCAAAATGAAGTCAGTTTTGTCAAGGCAGTGAACTTAGTCTCACTACATCAAGTGTCTCTCCAGCATCAATTCTCTGATGCCTACTAAGAGCCATGTTGAGGTGGAAGGCTTTCCCACATACATGGTGGCTTAATCCAAAATGAAGTCAGTTTTGTCAAGGCAGTAAACTTAGTCTCACTACATCAAGTGTCTCTCCAGCATCAATTCTGTGATGCCTACTAAGAGCCATGCTGAGGTGGAAGGCTTTCCCACATTCATTCCAGGCAGAATGCTTTTCCTCAGGATTCTGCTGTCTTTCTCTCTCTCTCTCTCTCTACCTTGGTTCCAGATTCCAAGGGTTCTCCCAAACAAGAGACCCAGAGACCACAAATTGCGAGTCTTTCCCAGAATAATTCTTCCATGGAAATGTAGATGTTTGATTCAAGGCCTACTCTCCCAACCTAAAAGAGATTTTAAAAATAAGTAAATATCCTATTTCCTACTAATCCACTTAAACCTGTTTTTCATGTCATATATCAATAAAAAAGACTATGAAACATTAAACTATACAGAATATAACACTATATTATACTTGTGTAGCCATTCGTAATTTATAAACTAGATTGTCAAAACAACACTGTGAGGAAGGAAAGTTATTACATGTTTCCAAAGAAGGAAACTGAGGATCAGAGCACTTGACAGATTTGCCCAAGGTCACACTGCTACTAGTCAGGGCTCAAATCAAGGTCACGTGGGTCCAATTTGAGGACTTCTCTCGCAACACCCTGGTGTCTCTATTCCCAAGGGAAGACTTATATTCTGCACATTTGTAAAGGTCAGTACTAGAGCAAATGGCTGGAAGCTACAGGCCACTTACAACTTAAAGGAAAGAAGAAATATTTAGATAATTAGAATTTTCCAGAACAAGAAGCTGTCGCATTGAATGTGAGCACATGGAGAGAAAACAGAGATTGAAAGTTCAAACTTATTTGTGCAGACACCATAGCCTAGCCAGCTTTGGGATCCAAGCAAATGAACCACAGAGAAAAAGATCTGGTTTAGAAGAGGAAAGGGATAAAAATAAATACAAAAGGCATGAATGGAGGAAAACACAAGCCAAAGATAACCTCAGAAGGGAGTGGGAGGTGGAGCCAAGAGGGCGGCCGGAAAGCAGGGATTTGCGTGAGCTCCCTACCAGGTCCCTCCAAAAACCTATAAAAAATGGCTCTGTGAACTGTGAATTTACGTATCACCTAGGTTGTTTGCCTCCTTTTACCAAACTTTCAGGTTGACCGGTGAGAATATTCTGACCATGAAGGAGAGCATTCCAGGCACTAGGGAGAACATTCCGGCCATGAAGGAGAGCCAGGAAAAAAATACCCAGAGTTGAGAGATAGAGGTTCTTGTGCCTGAACAGCCAGAAGGCCCATGTTCCTAGACTAAGGAGTGTATGGCCCATGATTTAAAGGAAAGGGCACCTAAAAATGAAAAACAATTCCAACACCTGACAAATTACTGCTGTATTGTTGATGACAGCCTAATAAACTCCAAGGAAAAAAAGGCTTTACAGTGGGGCAAATCTTCCTGAAGCCGAAAGAACAGCAAGAAAACTACGCTTTTAAAAACTAAAAACTGCTCGTTGAGCACAAAACCAAAACTAGGGCACCGGTGACTGGAAAAAAGAAATTTTTAATGATGAAACTAGCTCAAGGTTTTATCAAAACCATTGTTGGAGGTAGTCTATAAGATCCAGGCATCTCCATCCAGACTGTAAAAGACCCCCCGAAAATGTCTTGGGGGGACTGTTTTGTTTCTTTAATCTTCAGTGACTTAGAAGTCTTGCTACCACAGTGACACCTGGAGAAGCGCAACAGTTCTGGGATGGCAGAAAGCTGCGAATGCAGAGAGGGAAACGTAATATGACCGTGCCCATCTAAGACAACTCCAAAAGACCTAGGATGGAAAACATCCACGTGCAGAGAAAGAACTCTGGAGTCTGAATGCAGATGGAGAGCACTGTTGGCTCTCTTTTGTGTTGTTCTGTCCTTCTCATGGGTCCTCCCATTGGTTCTAATTCTTACAACACGACTAAAGTGAAAACAGGTTCAATATGAATGTATGTGTAGAGCCTATATCAAACTACACGCTGTCTTGGGGTGGGGAAAGGGAGAAATAGGGAGAAAATTTGGAACTCAAAATCTTATGGAAGTGAATGTGGAAAACTAAAAAGAAATTAAAAAATAGTATGACCGTGCTCAATGACAAACATCACAGAAGTTTAAGGGATAGGATCAAGAGATGGAAATAAGCATTCTTCAAAACTTGCCTGACTTAAATCCCATTGAAAATCTATGGGCAGGGGCGGAGCCAAGATGGCGGCTGGAAAGCAGGGACTTGGGTGAGCTCCCCGCCAGGTCCCTCCAAAAACCTATAAAAATGGCTCTGAATAAATTCTAGAACAGCAGAACCCACGGAACAGCAGAGGGAAGCAGGGCTCCAGCCCAGGACAGCCTGGATGGTCGCTAAGTAAGGTCTATCGCACTGTGCTGGGAGCAGAGAGGAGCAGAGCCTAGTGCGGGCTGCGCCCTGAACAACCGGACCAGGAGCTGGGTAGAACAGGTGGTAGCACCCTGAATCAGTGAGCTGTGGCAGTTACCAGACCCCTCAACCCACAAACACCAAAGAAAACAGAGAAGGTTAGTGGGAAAAGCTGCAGGGGACAGAGTGAAAGGAGTTGAAGGTTCAGCCACCGCCCCGGGACAGCAGAGAAGGTGCAGCTACAGAACTACAGCTGCAGTGGCTTCCGGCCCCAGGCCCACCTGGTGGGAGGAATTAAGTGGCGGATCAGAGCAGGAGCTGCTTAAGATTTTCGTCAGGTCCAGGTTAGCGGTTCTTGGGGGAGGAGGAGCGCCAGTGTGGCACAACTTGCTCTCAAGCTTGGGACAAAGTACTCTCTACAAGTAGTCATATCCCAACAAAAAACTCAGGGGTCAAGTAGTTGGCTGGCAACATGGCCATGCAGCAACAATGGACTCAGATTCAGACTCAGACTTTGGAATCTTTCTTCGGTGACAAAGAAGACCAAAACATACAGCCAGAAGAAGTCAACAAAGTCAAAGAGCCTACATCAAAAGCCTCCAAGAAACACATGAACTGGTCTCAAGCCATAGAAGAGCTCAAAAAAGATTTGGACAAGCAGGTTAGAGAAGTAGAGGAAAAATTGGGAAGAGAAAAGACAGTGATGCAAGAAAACCATGAAAAACAAGTCAATGACTTGCTAAAGGAGACCTAAAAAAATACTGAAGAAAATAACACCTTAAAAAAATAGACTAATTTAAATGGCAAAAGAGCTCCAAAAAGCCAATGAGGAGAAGAATGCCTTGAAAGGCAGAATTAGCCAAATGGAAAAGGAGGTCCAAAAGACCACTGAAGAAAATACTACCTTAAAAATTAGACTGGAGCAAGTGGAAGCTAGTGACTTTATGAGAAATCAAGATACTGCAAAACAGAACCACAGGAATAAAAAAATGGAAGACAATGTGAAATATCTCATTGGAAAAACCACTGACCTGGAAAATAGATCCAGGAGAGATCATTTAAAAATTACTGGACTACCTGAAAGCCATGATCAAAAAAAGGGCCTAGATAGCATCTTTCAAGAAATTATCAAGGAAACTTCCCTGATATTCTAGAGCCAGAGGGTAAAATAGAAATTGAAAGAATCCACAGATCACCTCCTCAAAAAGATCCCAAAAAGTAAACTCCTAGGAATATTGTTGCCAAATTCCAGAGTTCCCAGATCAAGGAGAAAATACTGTAAGCAGCCAGAAAGAATCAATTTGAGTATTCTGGAAATACAATCACAATAACACAAAATCTAGCAGCTTCTACATTAAGGGATCAAAGGGCTTGGAATATGATATTCTGGAGGTCAACGGAGCTAAGATTAAAACCAAGAATCACCTACCCAATAAGACTGAGTATCATGCTCCAAGGCAAAATATGGATTTTCAATAAAATAGAGGACTTTCAAGCTTTCTCAGTGAAAAGACCAGAGCTGAACAGAAAATGTGACTTTCAAACACAAGAATCAAGAGAAGCATGAAAAGGTAATCAAGAAAGAGAAATCATAAGAGACTTACTCAAGTTGCACTGTTTTGTTTACATTCCTATATGGAAAGATAATGTGTATAATTCATGAGACCTCAGCATTAGGGTAGCTGAAGGGAATATATATACAGACAGAGGGCACAGGGTGAGCTGAATATGAAAGGATGATATCTTAAAAAAAAATAAAACCAAATTAAGGTATGAAAGACGAATATACTGAGAAAGGCAGAGATAAAATGGGGTAAACTATCTCACATAAAAGTGGCAAGAAAAAGCAGTTGTGTTGGGGGGGAAGAGGGAGCAGGTGAGGGGGAATGAGTGAATCTTGCTCTCATTGGATTTGACTAGAGGATGGAATAACATACATACTCAATTGGGTATCTTACTCCACAGGAAAGGAGGAGGAAGGAGATAAAAAAGGGGGGACATAGAAGGGAGGGCAGATAGGGGGAGGAGGTAATCAAAAGCAAACACTTTTGAAAAGGGATAGGGTCAAGGGAAAAAATTGGATAAACGGGGATAGGTTAGGAAGGAGCAAAATATAGTTAGTCTTTCACAACCCGAGTATTGTGTAAGGGTTTTACATAATGATACACATGTGGCCTATGTAGAATTGCTTGACTTCTTAGGGAGGGTGGGGTGGGGAGGGAAGAGGGGAGAAAATTTGGAAGTTTTAAAAGCAGATGTTCAAAAAAAAGAGTTTTTGCATTCAACTAGGAAATAAGATATACAGGCAATGAGGTATAGAAATCTATCTTGCCCTACAAGAAATTAAGGGAAAAGGGGATGGGGGAGAGTGGGGTGACAGAAGGGAGGGTTGACTAGGGAACAGGCCAATCAGAATATTTGCCATCCTGGAGTGGGGGGAGGGTAGAAATGGGGAGAAAATTTGTAATTCAAACTCTTGTGAAAATTAATGCTGAAAACTAAAAATATTAAATAAATCAATAACGGTTAAAAAAAAAAGAAAACCTATGGGCTATAGAAAAGCTAGCATTTATATAGTTTGCAACGAGCTTATATTAACTCATTTGATCCTCATGACAACTCAGTCAATAAACATTTATTAAGAACCTACTATGTGCCGGGCACTGGAGCTAAGTACATGTCTAAAGCAGTATTTGAACTCAGGTGTTTGGGACTCCATTCTAATATCCAACATAATTAGTGAGGTTTCATAAACAAGGAGTTAAAGAATATATGTCAAAATCTTGTGAATTCCCCACCAATTGGGAAATGGCTGAATAAGATGCAGTATGTAAATTTAATGGACTACCACTGCGCTGTAAGAAATTATGAAGATACTGGTTTCAGAAAAAAGTTACACTTACCCAGCATGAATGTGACGATAGTCGAGCCAGATTATGAAAAACAAGCCAAGAATTGCTAGAATGTAAAGATTTGAGGCAGACATTAATACAACCTGGCTATGTGATAGAACCTTATGGATGGAACTGAGTACAGTCCTATCTGTAAACAACGAATGTCTCAATCTGGGGAGATGGGTTGGGGTGGAAGCAGGTATGAGTTTCATAGGGCTAGCCTAGGGCCCCAATATTGTTGGATAAGTCCTCCAAGGAAGCACCTGAGTCAGAGACTTCCCTTCAGTTGTAGGGTCTGGGCATCAGACCGCTTTGGGAGACAGTAAGACTCCTAGCCCCTAGTAAGTGACCAGTCAGTATGTGAAGGCCCCTGGGGCCATTAGGCTGGGGCCAGGTGCAGGGCTTCATCCAGGAAGTGAGATTTCACACTGGGCTGCCAACCAGGCTCTTCCAGGGATGTGGGCAGCAGGGGCCTCTGCTTGGCCCCAGGGCAGCTGTGGCTGGCTCTGGTGCATCTCAGGGCTGGGCAGGACCGGTTAAAGACCTGGCCTCCGTACTTGTGTAAACTGATGTGAAGCGAAGTAAGCCTACAACAACAAAAACACCGGACAATCAGCTCTGAAAGATTTAAGAACTCGGATCAAAGCAATGACCATCACGATTCCAGAAAAGGGATGAAGGGGAGATGGAAACCAGGACTACCATGGACAAGCACATCTTCCAATGTGCCTACTGGGGGCATCGCTTTTGCTTGGCCAGGCATGTTTGTTACAAGGCTTCTGCTTCTGTTTTTTCCCCATTTCAGGGGAGGGGATGGGAAGGCTAGAAAACTTATTTTTAGTGAAAAAGTCTTGTGAGCTCCACGGCAAATGGTGTAAAAAGAAAGGGATTGAAGGAAACGTTCTGAGGTTTGTTGCGTAACTCAGCTACATTGTTTAATTGGTATTTCACAAGTAACGCCCACCGCAGGGTGGAAGGTCGGGCTGTGCTGACCCACGGGCTGACCCACAGACTGACCCAGGCGTTGGTCTGCAGAGCTCCAAGCCCCCTTTGCCTTAAAGCCCATCATCCCGCAGTCTATGCACCCGCACAGCGTTGACCTCCAGGAATGACACTGCGGAGTTTCCAAACTCTTACTCACCTGGCGAGACCTGACCCTCGAGGCTCCAGGAGCCATGTCTTCCGCCTCAAAGCTCCCGTCCACTGGGACAGCTGGGCGGTGTGGCAGATGGAGCGCTGGGGGGGGGGGGGGGGGGGGGGGCGGGCGGGGGGTAGGGTTCAAATCCGGTCCCAGGCGCTTCCTAGCCGGGTGACCCTGGGCAAGGCACTTCACGCCGCGGGCCTCAGTTTCCTCATCTGTACAGTGAGCTAGAGAAGGAAATGACAAACCCCTCCAGCATCTCTGCCCAGAAGATTCCAAAATGGGGTCATTCCGAGTCAGACACGACTGAAATGACTCGGTAAGCACAAAGCTCCCCTCCCCACCCAGGCAGAGCTGGGGTAGTGGGGGCACACGGGGAGGCACATGCTCCACGTGACCCCACCCCCCATCCCCGCCTGCTGACGCGGGTGCTGGAATACTTACAAATCACTCCACTTCAGAGATGGGGGAACGACAGGTTGGGGAGGGGGCTCCTCCCCGTCTGGCTTCCGCTTCCTGGGGCGACTGAGGCCGGAGCCCGGCCACGTGCCTTCAAGTGCACGAGGGAAGCAGGGCGGCCTGCCCCTCCCCCGCTTCAGCTGCTCCCGTTCTGCTCCGGGAGGGGCTTCCCGCGGGACAGGTCCGCGGTGACGTACTTCCGGCCCCCTCTTTCCCCTTCGCCAGCGAAGTCTGGGGAAAGTAGCGTGCCGAGGTGAAAATGCGCGTGCTCTGGGGGGGTCCCCATTCGACCCATCTCTTACCCCCAAAAGGTGGCATCTGTAACAGGCGTCTCCCGGACTTCTCCCGGCCTCGGGCGAAAAGGTTCGGATAGGCCAAAGAACGTCTTGCGATGCCCCCAGGATACTTGGGTAGACGGGGTACTGTGGAGCATGCGCACAATCACCGCCCCGCCCTCACGTTTCCAAGAATGTCTCGCGTCCATTGGCCGGGGCGGGGCCAGAAGTGTGACCCAATCAGAGGCGAGAAGGTGGTTCCGCCTCTTCGCCCGGGCTTCCTCCCTAGTCTCCCTTGCAGGGCTCTCAGACCCTGGGTGTGCTGGACTACAGGTTAGGCTATGCGGTATGCATGGATTAAGCCCTTGCTGTGTGCTGGGCACTGTAATAAGTGCTAGGAATGCAAATACAAGAAGGAAGACGGTCTTTGCCCTCGAGGAGCTTACATTCTCCTGGAGAAGAGAATAAAGCAGAAAGAGGGAATGGAGGGTGGCTGGTGGAGGTCTGGATACCTTCCTGAGCAGGCAGTGAACGTGGCACTTTGGGGGCCCCAGAGTGAGGGTCTTCGGGGCAGGGGGCCTCCCAGGGTGAGAAGGCTACAGGGATTAGGTTCTCCTCTCCCTCTTTTCCTTTTCTCATCCAGAGCAGAACCACAGGCTCTTAGCCTTCCTTTCCCTTCAAACCTCTCCTCCTGACTCACCACTCCAAGTTTAGGGTTTGTTTTGCTTTTTCCTATATTAATAAACAGAATTTTTAGTTTTTTTTTTAAAGAAACCAGAACAGATTTTTCTTTTTAGAGACAGAATGTGGAAGCTTAACACATCTTCTCTTTGAGGGAAAAAAAATACAAAAAGCATGCTGATGGTGTGATACCTGAGCAACCAGCTATTGCTAGAAAAACCCTGCCCCCAGCCCCTAACTACAAACCCCAGTTTGCATAAGAAAAACAGACTGAGTTCCTGCTGTTTGGCGTTCAGCAAGTGTCCTGGGCCCCCAAGACTTTTCCAAGGAATGTAAGCTAATTACCAGAAAAAGCCTGATGCCTAATGGTCTTCCTTTGTCTAACTGAGTGGGCTCAGAGATGTCTCTATCTTGTGTCAACAGGCTAAGCTGGAGCATCCCTTGGTCTGTCTATGGCCATTAAGGATGAAAGCCTCTGCCCTAGATATTATCTTGAATTATATGACCTCTGCCTTATCTTGAGCCTTCCTTGTGGGAGTTAAGGCAAGTTGGACACAGGGATCCTGGGTTGTAATTTCAGTTAACCCTTTGTCAGCTATCTGATATGTTGTATCTACAATCCTTTTATCATGGTCATAAAAGGTACAGGCGTGCCGAGTCTGCAAAATAACATTTCAAGAGATAATTAACCACTGTACCCTGTATTTTCTATATAAACTACTTTTTCACCCCAATTCGAGGCCATTTTGATTGGGGCTGTCAATTGCCCCTAACGGACGCCGGCTAATAAATTTCTCCATTTAAAACTTATACTCTGTGGCGTGTCTTGCTCGTTGTCGGTATAACATTGGCAGATTTATAACTACAAATCGTTCCAACTAATATCTTCAGTCAAAAGATGTCAACATAATGACATCCCACTCCATACCAAGCACTATTAAGCCCAGGGAACACAAAATATTTTAAAATGCCTATCCTCAAGGAGCTTACATTCTTTTGGGTTCCACAGATAAGAAAACACCAGGTAATTTGAGAAAGAACTGAAAAGGGGGCGGGGTAGGAGAGATATCAGGATAACCTTTTCAGACTCACTTCATATTACTTCACATTTTCCATCCAAACTGGCTTCCATTGGAATTTGAAATCCCATCTTCTATCAGCAAGCCCTTTCAAAGGCTTTCCCCACTTCTGAAATGCATTCAATTTTCACCCCCATCTCGTAGAATCCCTAGCTTTTTTTCCCTTAAAGAATCAGCTTGGATACCAATACCCAGATTTTACCGAATATTCCCACCCTTCCCCCTCCCAGTGTTGAGTACTTTCTTCCTTCCCAAATTACTTACTTTGCACATGTTGTATCCCCCAGGATACAAAGCTTCTGGAAAATAGACACCAAATTACTTCTCATCTGTGTTCTTAGGACCTGAGACAGAGTAGGTAGCTAGTGAATCTTGGTTGGATTGGATTAAGTAAGATTTGACTGGCAGTGGCAAGAATGATTGAGATGGTATATGAGGGAAGGGGAGATAAAAAGCGGAGGAGTAAAAGGTCTCTAAGGTGGGTGTTAAAATCACACAGATATTCTGGTTATGAGGAAACAAAGACTCAAAATGTCTTATAGGGAGTTGGTGATGTTGACCTGGAACTAATAAGTCAGATGCAGAGATCAAATCATTGTTTTATTTTTCACAAATCTCCAGTGGTTTACTATTGGCTAGAGTATTTTCAAACTCCTTTGGGTGGCATTTAAGGTTCTCCCAAATGTAGTGTCAATAATGCGGCTGCTGACAGATTAGAGGGGACTGATGCTAGAGATAGGAAATTAGAAAGTAGCTATTCAAACCTGAGAAAGAACAAGGGTTAAAATCTCAGCAAAATTTGAAATAGACATAAATGGTTAGGCCACTGACAGAAATGAAGTGAAAATATCATAGACAATTGGCTATATTGGCCAGCAACTCCAGAGAGGTAGATACAAAGTTATCAGCTTAAAAGTGGTAGAAACCTTGGGACCAATTCCTTGAGTCGAGTCTCAAGCTCAGGTACCAAGATTTTGCTTTAAGTACTCATCCAACACATTCTTTTATTTTAAATAATTTTATTAATAGAGTGTTTGTATTACTAAGGTTTCCCCATTATCCCTCCCCATCACCCTCCCTGGTCCATCCCTTATAACAATTGTTTTTTTAAAAAATATGAAAATTTCTCAGCAAAACCAATTAACATCAAAAAATATATATGATATGCAATAATCCACATGATGACCCCCACCTCTGCAAAAAGGGGTGGGGGCATCTTCTCATCCCTCTTCTTTTGGGCCAAGCTTGTTCTTACTTTGCAGTATTCCTTTTGGGTTATCATTTACATTGTACTCATTGTGGAGGTTGTTTTTCTGGCTCTGTTTAATTCCTTTTGTATCAGTTTACTTAAACTTTCCAATACTTCTCTGTATTCATCATATTCATTTCTCACAGCACAGAAATGTTCCATTCCATTCACATATCACAATTCAGCCATTCCCCAATTAAGGAGCAGCCACTTTGCTTTCCGTTTTTATCTACCATAAAAGCTCTATTGTGATATAGACAAGACTTTCTTGACCTAACAACTCAATTGCAGAATTCCATTACATGCTGCTTGTACCGATTAATATCCACCAACAAATACATTAGTATTCCTCTTTCCCCAACCTCTCCAACACTGACTATTCTCATGTCAGCTTTGCCACGTTGCTGGTTGTGAAGTGAAATCTCAGGCTTGTTTTGATGTGCAACTTTCTTACTATTAGTGATTTGGAGTATCCTTTCAAATGGCCATTAATAAATTATTTGTAATTCTTCTGGGAATTTTGTTCATATCTTTATTGGGGAAGGAAACCAAAGTGTGAAAGCATGTGTGCGTGTATGTATTATTAGTCCATTTAGCTCTAACTAGTAGCTCTGGGGAACAAGTTCTATCATTAAAGCCAACATAAAATTCCCTTTCTTCTAGAGATAAAGACTTCATATACAATAGAGCACATCACTCTCCTTCCATCCCCACAACATTCATAGGCATGACTCCTTTCTTACCCTCTCCTAAACATCAATGGTCCAGGATGTCCTACCTTGGTTTATTCCAATCGTTAGCATATCTCTGGTTATCAAGCATATGCCCAGTTCAGGTTTAGTGGTATCAATTCCTTCTGCTATCCTGGTCAGCAAAGCTTCATTAGTGTATCCTTTTCTCGGTTCACACCCTTATGGCTTTTTACTAGTCAAGGGCCTTTTGAACTCCTACTGAATTGGCACCCACCTGCTGACATCCAAGGAGTCTGCTGTGAGGCCCCATTTCTAGGACTCCCATTCTGTCATCTGTTGTATTCCCTGAGGTAAAATATATCTGAGGAATAAAGGAACCAAATGCCCCTAAAACTTAAGCTGAAAAAAAATGACAAATCTTTGGCCTAGAGAAAAGACAAAACACTTTTTTGCCATTGGAGAGAAGTGGGGCTGTTGTTCAGAATATGGACTATGCCATCAGTTAGTTTTACGTAACTTCTACTTGTTGTAAGGGAAGGTTGGATATACTGGAGGGTACATGGGAAAACAGTATAAAAAACAAAGGCATTGAAGGCATAAATGCATATATTAAACATAGATGTATATACATACTTGTATACACAAATGTGCATATATGTACGGCTGAAGGCAGCAAGCTTATTGTTATAACTATAAAGGTCACTAGGCTGCTTGTCCAAGCCCCCTTCCTTTTTCCCAGGTCCAGGAAGAGAAAAAAACAACAGCAAAACCAATCAACACATCAAGAATAACCTGATGTCTTAGGCAAGTACAGCCATTACTGTTGCAAGTAACACCTTAGTTACTATAAATGGAGGAAGTTTTCAGCAGGCAACTATAAAATAGGAAGCGGGCAAAATGACAAACCTCAATCAAAATGATAATTATAATAACGACAATAATAATAGCAGCCAGTATTTATATAGCACTTTAAGGTTTGCAAAGGGTTTTACAAACATCATCTCAGCTGATCCTCACAACAACCCTGGGAGGTAGGGGCCATTATTATCCTCATTTTACAGACAAGGAAACTTGAAGCCGAGAGGTCAAATGATTTGCCCAGGGTCACACAGCTCCCAAGCGTCCAGAGCCGGGTTTGACTTCTGGACTTCTTTAGTCCTGGCCCAGCACACTATCCACTGCAGCAACTGCCTCATCTACCTTCAACAGTCAGGAAAAAGCCAAGGGGACAGAAGCTGGTAAAGACGTAGAAGCAAGCACAGTACCTTTGAGATCAAGATAAGTAAAATGTCAACTACTTCACAGAGGATAAGGATGAGGAGGGGGAAAAATGCTATCATATTCAATGACTATGCCACTGGAGCAGTTTTAGTAGAATGGTTGGGGCAGAAATCGGATTCCAAGGAATGGAGAACATGGACATGAAGACATTCAGTAGAGTTTTGGAGGTATTGGGTAGAAAAAGAGAAAAGGGATGGCAGGAGAAAGGGTGAACAGTCATGAGAAGTAACTGATGTTTTTTAAAGTAGTGGGGAACATTACCAACCCAATGTCTACTAGCTGTTAACTACTATACCCCCCAATCTGCTGGAGTACAAAGACTTCTGGGATCATTAAGATTTGTTCATATCACATTTGCAAGACTGAACCCCACAAAATAAATACAACCTATTGGTCTAGAGAGAGGGATATTTATCCAACATTCATTTCCCATCTGAAAAAGAGCAAATGTGAACAAATGCCTGGTACCTAATAAACACTTAATGCTTATGATGACATGAAAACAAGGGCAAGCTTCTGGTCCTTGACTCAAAGACAAGACAAAGGACTGGACCGAAAGAGGAAAAAATGAGAAATGCTTCCATTTTGCTACTCAATTCAGAGAAAGGGTAGAAGTTGCAGAACAAGGGCATGTCCAGGGGCACCTGCCCTATTCACAAGCAGAGCGGATAGGCTATTTCCTCATTAGGTAGCAAGAAAAAAAAAGGCAAAAACAATCCAAAGGAAAAACTCTAGAAGCCCTTGTCAAACTATATAATATCCTTCTAGTTACCTACTCTCCCAAAGCTGTAACCCACTGCAACCCCAAGCATGATACAACCTCATATTGGCAGCCCTGAGTAGTACAGTTAGGAAATGGGGGATTACACCCCATTAAATGAGGTTGTCTCCTCCAAGCCACTCTACAGGATTCCTTAGGGACATCATAAAATCGAGTGGTGTGTTCCACTTGGCAATAGAAACTACTTCCTCCCCACTCCCCCAAGCACCCCTGTGCTGGCAGGTCGTAGGTGGGGTAAGGTTGAATTACTTGACTGTGCCTTCCCATTCAACCACCTGCTGGTTATCAGGGCTTAACTACAACATTATCAAGAAAAGATGAACTGGGGATATATCTGTAAGCAGCTGGTAAGGAGCCAGTGGAGAAAGTATGAAGACACACGAGGGGAAATGATTGTTGGAGTGGAAGGGATAGATTCAAGGGCAGAAGCAGAGACTTTCACCTTAGCCAAGATTATGTAGTGTTGCCATGGAAAGGCTCTCCAGTCAGAGCATATGGGGCTGAAGCATCTCAGCCACTTACTGTGTGACACTGGGCAAGTGACTTCTACTTCTCTAAACCAGTTTCATTTGTAAAATGAGGGGGTTGTGGGAGGATCTTCTGAGGTTCTTTCTAGCACCAACTCTTGAATCTCACCACCTCTCCCTCTGTGACTAAAATGGAAGAGAGCAGATGATGGACAACTCTGAGAACAAAACTAGGGGAATGAGCACCTAGGAGATTGCCCCAATTTCCCTTGGAGAATACCAAGTCCTCTAACATAAACATTGGAACTAGTTGAGGGAAATTCTTAGGAACCTGAACAGGGAAAGGTTTTCAACAACCACTATGGGAAACTAGGTATTTATTTTTAGGTTTCATTTTAGTTTGAAATATTTTAGTTTAAGTGCTTACTAGAACAAAATTCTTATGTTCACAGTCTTTCTAAAACTGCATTTACAAGGGTTCTCCAGCATTGTCTAATGTGGGAAAAACCCTGTCTTCTGGCAGGAGATATTCTCACCCTGATTATATTTGTGAGTTTGTCTCCCAAATGAATTCTATCATAACAACGAATATTTCATTAAAAAGCATTCCTACATTCATGAAGTTTTTCTCTAGTATACATTTTCTGATTTACTAAGTTTTACTACTTTATGGAAAACCTTCCACCTGTATTTCATTCACAAGGTATCTCTAGTATTAACTCAGATGTTGAATGCCTTGTCCCTCTTCAGGTCTTTCCACATTCACTATATTGATTTCTGTCCAGTATGAAGTCTCTGATGTAGAGTAAGAGCTGGGCTCTGAGAGACTTCATTCATTGCTCAGAATGTTTCTTTTTCTTTTTCTTTTTCTGTTTCTTTCAAAGAATTTTTTGAATGTTGGAAGAAATCTCAGCAGGCATGGAAGGAATTCGCATTTCAATGACCTAACAAGTAGCTATCTGTCCATCCTCCACTGGCCATCCACCCTCCAAGATGGGGAGAAATGCCACTCTCAAGGTGCACCATTCAGAGACCTCTACTTGCCTTGAAAATTTTCCTGATATCAAGCCTAAACTGACTACTCTGCAACCTGTACATTCTGGCCTCTGGGGCCAATCAGAAAAAGTATAATCCCTCCAGCACACGAGCCCTTCATATGCTTTAAGAAAGCTATGATATCTGACTCCTCAGTCTTCTCCAAGCTACACATACCTAATTCCTTCAATTGATTCTCCCACGACATGGACAAAAATACCTTCACCAGCCTGAATACCCTCCCTCTTGACACTACTTTATAATATCCTTCTTAAACTGTGGTACCCTGAACTGAACACAATATTCCACAAGGTTCAAGGGCAAAGTAAACTGGGACTATTATTTCTTTATTTCCGGAAGACCTAAACATCAACATAAAATGTAACTTTTAAGTAATCTGTCCCTAGGGTGCCAGGGTTGGGACTTAAGAACATGAGAAAAGGGAGTACAGATTCCACCCAGAGGACAAACTCTTTCAAAACTGAATCCTGTACAGATGAAATAAGTGAGTCCAGAGTAAACGGGGCCCTTAGTGAAGTAAGTGGCTGCAGTATCCCAACCCTGTGGAGCAAACATTGATTCCTTAATGGAAGATATTTCGTCCTTCATTCTAGCCCGTGAAGAACTTTTTAGATTTGACCCTGCCACAAACCGTATTAACTATCTGTCCTAGTTTTGCAACTCCCACAGATGCAACAAGCATGCCATCTTATGCTGTCAGCCAAGTCAGTGAGGAAATGGTTAAACAGCACAAAGCCAAGGATAAATCCCTGGAGCACAGCACTAGAGCTCCCTCCAGGCTGCTACTGACCTAACAATGGCTCTATTTGGGCTCTGGTCATCCAACTAGTCCTGAATCCATCTAACAGCACCATCATCTAGTCCAGAGCTCTCCATTTTTTGCACAAGAACATGAGAAACTCTGTCAAACACTTAATTAGAATCTCAATACATCATATCCTGCATCATTTGAAGGATGACTTTGTAGTACACCTATCCAAAAAATATTAATCTCTCATGATCTCTTCTTTAGGAAGTCACCCAGGCCTTTTTCATCACCACTTCTGTTATTAAATGAATTATTAAATTCAGAGCAGTGTTCTGGCAGGACCTTCCTGCATAAAGTCTCTATCTAGTATGAATCATCTGAGGTCAAATAAATGTCTTATTTTGACAGAAGGCATTCCCACATTCAGAAGGTTATTTCTTGAGTATGAGCTCTGATGCCTAGTCAGAGTCAAGCTTTGACAGAAAGCCTCTGCAGCTCCTTTATACTGATAAGATTTCTAACACAATCTTCAATGAAGAGTAAGAGATGAAGTCTGGTGGAAGCCTTCCCAAGTTCATCACATTAGTAAGGCATCTCTCCAGTATGAACTCTCTGATATTGACTAAGAGCTGTGCTCTAGCAGATCTTCTCACATATGAAAAATTCATTTGTCTCCAGTATGAATTTTCTGTCATTGAGTGAGGTATGTGGTCCTGTTAATGGCCTCCCAGATTCATTATAAGGTTTGTCTCCAGAATAAACTCTAATGTTTAGTCAGGTGCGTACTCTGGCAGAAAGCCTCATATTCCTAAGATTTCTACCCACTATGAACTTTCTGATGCCGAGTAAGATGTGTCCTGCGGCTGAAAGCCTTCCCACATTCTTCACATTGATAAGGCTTTTCTCCAGTATGAAGTCTCTGATGTCGAGTGAGATGTGTCCACCACCTGAAGGACTTCCCACATTCATCACATTGGTAAGGTTTCTCTCCTGTATGAACTCTCCGATGGTGAGTAAGGTCTGTGCTCCTGGAAAAGGCTTTCCCACATTCATCACATTCATATGGCTTCTCTCCGGTATGAATTCTCAAGTGCATAGTAAGAGCTGTACTCATGCGGAAATCCTTCCCACATTCATTACAATGATATGGTTTCTCTCCAGTATGAACTCTCTGGTGCATAATAAGAGCTGTGCTGAAGGGAAAGGCCTTCCCACATTCCTTACATTGATAAGGTTTCTCTCCAGTATGAACTCTCTGATGCATAGTAAGAGCTGTGCTCAGGCGAAAGGCCTTCCCACATTCTTTACACTGATGAGGTTTCTCTCCCGTATGAATTTTCTGATGTTGAGTAAGATGTGCCCTCTGCCTGAAGGCCTTCCCACATTCTGTACATTCATAAGGCTTCTCTCCAGTATGAACTCTCTGATGCATAGCAAGAGCAGCACTTAGGCGAAATGCCTTCCCACATTCTTGACATTCATGAGGTTTTTCTCCAGAATGAATTTTCTGATGTTGAGTAAGATGTGCCCTCTGCCTGAAGGCTTTCCCACACTCATTACATTCATAAGGTTTCTCTCCAGTATGAACTCTCTGATGCATAGCAAGAGCTGTGCTCAGGCGAAAGGTCTTCCCACAATCATTACATTCAAAAGGTTTTTCCTCATTATTCTGTGGCCTCTCTAACCTGGCCCCACCTTCTAAGGTTTCTTCCAGATAGGAGGCCTGGGGACCATAACTTGTGAGTCTTTCCTGGTATTCTTCCATAGAAATACCCAGCTTTGGAATTGACTGTTTGATTTCAGGCCAACTCTCCCAACCTGAAAGAGATTAAAAATATGTAAACATTTCATTTCATCCCATATCACACTTAAATGTGTTTATCTCCTCTATCAATATAAAATGCTATCAAACATTAAAATATGTAACATATAACACCATATTGTACTTACATAGTTAAGTTTTCACATGATCTTCAAAACACTGTGAGGTATATCAGTATGAGGTCAATTACTACATTTTCCAAATGAGGAAACTGAGGATCAGAGCAATTCAAGTACTAGACCAGTGTCACACTGCCACTAAAGTTCAGACTCAAACTAACATCATCTGAGCTCAATTCAAATGTTTTTCATTATACCATTGTAAGAAATTGGGGGGAGGAGGGGAGAGCAGTTTTGTTTCCACAGAGTTGAAAGTATCCCTCTTCCTCCCCCTCCCCCCAGCTTTAGCAGAATGTAAGTCAGGTGACTGATTAGAACTAGTTCTAATCAGAGCTCTGATCTAACAGAGACCAGGCTTCTGGTCAGGTGAAGGTTAGATGCTTGTACTAATGCTTAAATGAGCCATTTGAGGAGGGCATGATGTAGGCAGTCAGGGGTTTGCATCTGGCCAATGAAGAGCCTGGCAGGAGATTCAATGTGGTGGGTCAATAAAAGGACTAGTGTCCATCTGAGTCTTTGTACTCTCCTTGTACTTCGTTCAAGGGATGTACCCATTTATTCAGAATGAATAAATGTAAAATATAATAATGTTCCTGGCTTCCCAACGAGTATTGTTTATTCCAAGACAATGTAAGTATATTTCTAATACCATGAAGCTTCCAAACACAGAATGTCAATCCCATCCAGCTACCCATCAGGACCTCAGAGCCTACGAAAGTGTGGCTTATCTTAAGAGGAAGAGGATAAAAATCAATATAAAAGGTAAAAATGGAAGAAAACACAAACCAAACAATCATAAACTTAAATAGATTAGACAATAAAAGGAAAGAGTAGCAGAAAGGATAAAAAAACCCCAAGAATGTAGTATAAAAAAGAAATATATCTAAAAAACTCAGAAAGAAGATAGCACAAAATTTACTGTCTAATAGGTGATTCCAAAAAAGCAGCAGTTGCATATAAATTTATGAAGGAAAAGAAGCAGACATTCTAACGAAGGAAATATTCTCTAACAGAGAATATCTAGGTACATACAAAATATATAGATGGACTATAATCTCAGGATCTCAAAATGGAAGGTACTAAGCAAATGGGGGTGGGAGGGAAGGGACAGGGTGGGAAGGCAAGATGAATGGGAAAGGAATTTTGCAGAAGCTGGGACTTGAGCTGAGTCCTGAAAGAAACCAGGATCTCTGAAAGGCAAGAGTGCAGAAGGAAAACATTTAAGGGGAGACTGGAAAACTTGACAGATTAACAGGAAGCAGCACAGCATAACTCTCTACCACAAGTACTCCAACCATAACAAAGGAAGAGTGCTGGACCAGGAGTGGGGAATCTGAGGCCTCAAGGCCACATGTGGCCCTCTAGGTCCTCAAGTGCAGCCCTTTGACTGAATCCAAACTTCACAGAACAAATCCCTTAATAAAAGAATTTCTTCTGTAAAACTTGAATTCAGTGAAAAGGCCACACAGCTAAGGACATAGAAGGCCACAAGTTCTCCACCTCTGAACCAGACTGTGTGGGTGAAAAGACCACTGACTCAAGTTAAAAAAAAAAAACAGAGGTGTCTCCGTTTCTCAAGGCACAAAAAAACAGAAGCTTTATTTGATCAAGTCTCATGAGAACTGGCAGCTCTCAGTACCAGGGCGGAGATAGCAGTGAAGAGAGGCGAGAGAGAGAAGACAAGCAGGGAGATATATACCGTTGTACAAATAATTCTAAGAAATCCCACCCCAGAGGCTGGACCCCCATCCCCATTTGCGGAGATGAGTGGCCTCACAATCTAACCAGGAATAAGTTTTTACCCAATACAAGCACAGAAACTACAGAATTACCTTATAGGGAAACTTTAATGCTAAGATGGCAGTTTGTAAGTAGGCTAGGGGAAGAGAAGAGGGGAATATCATCTGGCTTCCCTAAAATCCTATGATTTACAGGAAAATGAAACTTAGGCCTGGTGAGGTTCACATCCTAACTAAATTTGTACTATCTCTGTTTGAATATTGGCTTGCCTGAGTTATTCACAGGGAAGCTTTCACAATCTCGTATTCCATTCACAGCTGAGGTGACATTTATAAATCTAAAGAAGGAGGGGGAGAAAGACATTCCTAAAGGCTAAATAATCAGATTCCCAAGGACTCAAATTTATCCCATTTCCCTATTCTCTAAATATTGATTCTCAAAAATTTTAGATATAAATACATATATATACATATATATATATATATATATATATATATATATATATGTATATCTTCCCTGTGAAGCCTTCATACTTTATTCTCTCACTACCTCACACAAGATCAAGTAGTGATTAGGAAATCCAAGAAGAAATCACAGTGGGACATTTTTCAAAGCTAAAATCATGGATTGAGACCATGGGCAAGTAGTCAAGGCAGGACTTGAAAAGGGGTAGGTTTGTAGCATAGTCAGCTTGACTTTGAAGTAGAATCCCAGACTCAGCCTATGGCCTCGGGAAGGGCCTAATGCTAAGTAGCAAAGGGCATAAACTGAGGACCACGGATAATCTACAGGTTTGTCACTAAACGGCAGCTGACAGGAAATGGGGACAACTATCTGCTGGAGTCCCAAGCAGGGGTATGCCTGCAGTTGGGTCACCCAGACCCAAATTAGGGTCAAGAACCTGCAAAACTCAAACCAGGGGGAGAAATGATCAGATTATGCCCTAGATCATAGTGATTAGGGCCTACTTGGTTTTTAGCTCCCTGCAGTGAACTAAGCCTGAGATCTTTGAAGAGTATAACATTCAACACTTAGAAAAAGCAGAGGCAGCACCCCAGATAATATGGGCCAGAATGACACAAGGCCCCAAATTCCTCCAGAAGTGCAGAGATCCTAGCCATAGCACAAATTCCCAATTTAGAAAGACATTCATGACACAATTGAATGCAGAAGAGCACAAATATTAAACACATCCTTTTCAGAGCACAATGCGATGAAAATTACATTCAATAAAGGACCATGGAAACGTGAATTAAAAATTTATTAGAAACTAAACAAGCTAATCCTAAAGAATGAGTGGGTCAAAGAACAAATCATAGAAACAATCAATAATGTCATGGGTGTGGGGGGAGAGACACAATAGATAGACCCTTAGTTGATCTGATTCAAAAAAAGAAAATCAAATTACTAGCATCAAAAAGGAAAAGGGTGAATTCCTCAACAATGAAGAGGAAATTAAAGCGCTCATTAGGAGCTCTTTTGCTCCACTACATGCCAGTAAATCTGACAATCTAAGCGAAATGGATAAATTTACAAAAAATATAAATTGCCCAGAAGAGGAAACAGAATACTCAAACAACTCCATCTTAGAAAAAGCAACTGAACAAGCCATCAACGAACTCTCTAAGAAAAAATCCCCAGGATCAGATGGATTCACAAGTGGCTTCTACCAAACATTTAAAGAACAATTCCAATACTATGAAGTATTTGGAAAAATAGGCAAAGAAGGAGTCCTACCAAACTCTTTTAATGACATAAATATGACGCTGATACCTAAACCAGGAAGAGCAAAAACAGAGAAAACTAAAGACCAATTATCCTAATGAATATTGATGCAAAATTTTTAAATGAAATACTCACAAAGAGATGACAGCAATATATTACAAAGATCATACACTATTACCAGGTGAATGCAGGGCTGGTTCAATATTAGGGAAACTGTCAGCATATTGACTATATCAATAACAAAACCAAGAGAAATCATACAACTATCTCAATCAATGTAGAAAAAGCTTTTGACAAAGTACAACATTCATTCATATTTAAAAAACACTAAACAGCACAGGAATACATGGAGCTTTCCTTAAAATGCTAACTAAGTAGCAGCTATCTAAAACCATCGGCAAGCGTTATCTGTAATGGGGATAAGCTAGAAGGCTTCCTACTAAGATGGGGAGAAGCAAGGATGTCCATTATCACCACTATTATTCAATATTACACTAGAAATGCTAGCCATAGCAAAAAGAGAAGAAAAAGAAATTGAAGCAAACGAATAGGCAATAAGGAAACAAAACTACCACTCTTTGCAAATAATATGATGGCATCCTTAGAAAATCCTAAAAAATCAACTAAAAAATTAGTTGAAATAATTAACTTCAGCAAAGTTACAAGACAGAAAATAAACACACATAAATTATCGGCATTTCTATGTACTACTAACAAATTCCAGCAGCAAGAGCTAGAAAGAGAAATTCCACTTAAAATACTTGTAGACAGCACAAAATATTTGGGAGTCTACCCGGGAAGATAAATCCAAGAAATACATGAACACAATTACAAAACACTTTTCATATAAATAAAGTCAGATCCAAACAACTGGAGAAATATTGACTGCTTATGGGAAGGTCAAGCCAATATGATAAAAACTACAATTCTACCTAAATTAATTTATTTATTCAGTGCCATACCAATTAAACTACCTAAAAATTATTTTGTAGAGCTACCAAAAATAGTAAAAAAAAATTCATCTGGAAGAACTTAACGACAAGAATATCAAGGAAATCAATGAAAAAAAAATGTGAAGGACGGTAGCCTAGCAGTACCAGATCTCAAACTCCATTACGAAACAGTAATCATCAAAACAATCTGGTACTGGCTAAGGAATAGACTGGTGGATCAGTGGAATAGATTAGGTATACAATACACAGCAGTAAAATGATCATACTATTCTAGCAATTGATAAACCCAAATATCCAAGCTTTTGGGACTAGAATTTACTATTTGACAAAAATTACTGAAAAAACTAGAAAGCAGTTTGGCAGAAACTAGATATAGACCAACATTTCACACCAGATACAGTCAAAATGGGTACATGATTTAGACATAAAAGGTGATACAAGCAAATTAGGGAAATATGCAATATTTTACCTGTCAGATCTATGGATAAAGGAAGAATTTATGACCAAATGAGACAAAGAACATTGCCAGATGTAAAATGGATAATCGTGATTACATTAAAGTTTTTGCACAAACAAAACCAATACAACCAAGAGTAGAAGGAAAGCAGGAACTGGGAAATAATTTTTATAGCCAGTTTCTCTGATAAAGACCTCATTTTTCAAATATATAGAGAACTGAGTTAAATTTATAAGAATATAAATCATTCCTCAATTGACAAATGGTGAAAGGATATGAACAAGCAGTTTTCAGAAGAAGAAATCAAAGCTGTCTAAAGTATTATGAAAAAACGTTCTAAATCACTACTGATTAGAGAAATGCAAAATGCAAATTAAAACAACTCTGAGGTACACTTTACACTTACCACGTTGGCTAATATGACAGAAAAGGAAAATGAGAAATGTTGGAGGGGATGTGAAATATTGGGACAGTAATGCATTGTTGGTAGTTGTCAGCTGATCCAGTTCTTTCTGGGGAGCGATTTGGAACTGTGCCCAAAAGGCTAAAAAACTGTGCATGACCTTTGGGCGCTACTAGGTCTGTATCCCAAAGAGATCACAGGAAAAGGAAAAGGACCCACATGTACAAAAATATTACAGCAGCACTTTTTGCGGCAGCAAAGAACTGGAAATCAAGGGGATGCCCATCAATTGGGGAATGGCTGAATAAGTTGTGGTATATGAAGGTAATGGAATACTATTGTGCTGTAAGAAATGACGAGGGGGATGCTTTCAGAAAAATCAGGGAAGACTTACATGAACTGGTGCAAAGTGAAGTGAGCAGAACCAGAACATCATACAGAGTAACGGCAATACTGTATGATGATCAACTGTGAATGACTTAGCCATTCTCACCAAAGATTCAAGAGAATTCTGAAGGACTTAGGATGAAAAATGCCATCCAACTTCAGAGGAAGAACTGATGGAATCTGAATGCAGATCAAGGTATACTTTCTAAACTTTATTTTTCCTGGTTGTTTTGTCTGTTTTCTTTTGCAACATGGCTAATACAGAAATATATTTTGTATTATTGCCCACGGATAATCTATAGAAAATTGCTTGCCTTCTCAAGCAGAGGGGAGGGAAGGAAGGAGAGAATTTGGAACTCAAAATTTTAAAAAACTAATGTTAAAAATTGCTTTTACGTGTAATTGAGGAAAAATTAAATTAAAAAAAAAGTCAAATAGAGGAGTTGATAATTAACCTCAGAGATAAAACTGAAGTTTACTGGCTCCCTCACTGTCAGAGACTGGGAGAAAGGAGGAGAGAATAGGGCCTGATGCCAGAGGATTTTGAGACCAAGAATGAAAGAAGAGGGAGCTTACATTGAATGGCTTCCATATGCGTATGTGTGTGTATGTATGTGTGTAGGTATGTGTGTCTGTATGTGTGTGTATTTTTTAAGTAAAGTAAGAGGCAGGGATCTCAGCCGAGAGAGATAAAAAAGAGAATGGAGGCAGGTGGAATCTTTAGCATAGGAGAAGTCTGGAATAGTTACTGTGGGGAGTGAGAGAGGGAATCAGTTAGAAAGGAATAAAAGGACTCCCTTGCTGGCAGTAAAGATTAGATAACACAACTTTATAATGTATCCAGTCAACATGGTAGCAGCATTTCTTCTACCTTCATTCACCAGAGTAGAACAGAGGCTAAAGTACACAAGAGAAAAGCAGTGAAAAGCTAAGCAGTAAGAGCAGAGGACAGGAGAGATAAAATAAATGGCTACAACATTAGGGTGGAGCCTGAGAAAGTAATGAGAGGTGGAGAAAGCATGGACTTTGACAAGATCCAAAGAAAAGATGCGGGAGGGAGGAAACACAGGGATAAGTGGATTTAAGGTGGGAGATTGTGGTCAGACTGGGAAATGTCAGTTTCTGATCAGGAAAGGGGAATACTTGCGGGGATGGTGATTGCCCCACACAGCCAGTCCTTAGTGAGAGCTTCTCCTTTCCACCTTCACTACACAACTCACGGAGGTCCCTTCTTCTACTCTCACATCCTTCCTGGGTCCTTTTTCCTTCCCCCTTCACACCTGATCTTTTGGTAGCCTCATGAGCTCCCATGGATTTAACTCTCATCACCATGTAGATAACTCCCAGACTTACATGTTCAGCACCAGGCTCTGTCCTGAATTTCAGGTCCATATCACCATTTCACTACTGGATATTTCAAACTGCATGCCCTGGAGCCATCTTAGATTCAACATGTCTAAAATTAAGCTATTCCCTCCATCCCCCCACCAGCTATCAAGCTTCACTATATCTGAGGAAGGTCCTACCATCTTCCCAGTCTCAGCCGCATCTTCTACTCCTCACTCTCCTCAGGAGGAAATACTTTAGAGAATAACAGGGAATTCTGGAAGGTGGTGGGGGGAAGGAAAGATAATGAGTTCTGAACAAGTAGAATTTGAGATGTGTATGGGGACATCTAGTTGGAGATGCCTAAAGGGCAACTGAAGATGAGGGATGAGAACTCAGTTTGGATATAGAGATGTGAGAATCATTTGCTTAGAAACAATAACCAGGGAGCCCAAGGGAGCTTATGAGATCACCAAGTGAGATAATATAGAATTAAAAGAGGAGGCCAAGGACAGAAGCTTGGAACACCCTCCACCCCCAGTTAGTGTGCATGACCTGAGTCAGGAAAGAAAGAAAGGACACTGAGAAGAAGTGGTCTGACAAGAGGAGAAGTAGGAGAGAACAGTTTAACTGACAGGGAACACAAGCAAAAGGTATACAGCTAAATGGAGACTTAAGATGAATCTCCTGATGACAGAAACAATTAACAACTACGTAAAAAGGAATGATGATGATGAGCCAACACACTGAAATTGGGGGGACTCAGCCAAAGCAATCCTGAGGGGATGTGCTACCATTATCTCAACTTCATTGCTAACGGCTAGGACCCACCAATAAGAGAAAAAAGACAAATCTATCAAAACTATTTTATAAACTTAGTACTATCTAGAACTAGAAAAAGGTTAATTTCTAAAGTCGAACAAAACAACAAAACCAATCTGAGGAGAAAAGAAAGATCTAGAATCTCAATGGATGAAGGACACCAACCGTCCAGACTATGACACACAGTTAGACGGACCTCCCATAAAGATCATTCACCCGCACATTTGTATCGTGAACAGACACAACAGACTCAGCTGAGCCCAGAACTTAAAATGAGGAAAACAGGGTAGAATGGCTTTAGGATATTAACACGTTTTTTTAAACGATCTGAAATCTCTCCCTGAAACAAAGGCCTGTCTTCAATACTGATATTCTATCCAGGCAAATGATGGCATAGATATAGACGACAATCTGACATGTAAAATGTATAAGGACAAATTTTCAAAGACCTGTGGTCCCTCATCAGCATGGAAACTTATTTCTCTCCCCTAATGCTGATCACAACCAGCTCCCAAAGGCTGGAGAGGATAAGATAAGCATTGAGGCCCACAGTCACAGGAACTATGGAAGTAGTTACAGATACAATAGGAGGGATGGCATGGTTAAACACAGAAGGAGCTGTCACAAATTTACAAAGTTAAATTCTGGTCCACAATGGATAAACAGTCAAAGAGTATGAAGGGCCAATTTTCAGAGAAAAATCACTAATTGTGAATGATCATTTGAAAATCCACTCCAATTCACTATCCTCTAAAAGGCGAAGAACCAGAACAGAACCAGCTCTCATTCTCATCCAACACTGTCAAAGCCTGCTGAGGAGTCTGAAATCTAGGAAGATCATGGCCACTCCCATCACCCAGGTCTGCACCCTCAGAGCCATCCTGGAATCCTCCCCCACGCCCAATCTGTTGGCAAGTCTGTTGTCCCTCCCTTCATAGCACCTCTCTACATCCCCTTCTCTCCACTCACAGAACCACCTGCCTCATTACTTCATGCCTGGCCAACAGCCTCAGGTCTCTCAGCACTCCAAAGGGATCTTCCTAAAGCACAGGTGTGACCAGGTCGCCCCCCCCATCCCTGTTCAATGAGCCTCTGTGCAGGATCAAAGATGAACCTGCCTTCATAACCTTCCTTCGCCCCTCCCCCAGCACCTAGGATGCAGCTACACCGATGCGCCTGCAGTTCCTTAAACACAATACCCCATCTCCCACCTCCACATCTTTGCACCAGCAGTCCCCCATGGAATATTCTGCCCCATCACCTCCACTTCTCCATTCAGAACTCCATCCAAAACCCCACCCACCTCCCACAGGTGGCCTTCCCTGGTCCCAGTGGGTCAATGTTTCCCTCTGAAATTACCTTCACCTGCAACTCTGCACCTATCTCGGATGAACCTGTCTCACCAATGAGAGTGGAAGCTCCACAAGAGTGATGGACTATCTTCACAGACCCAGTGCTCAGCACAGAGGCTGGCATACAGCAAGTGCTTAATAAGTTCTTGCTGAACAAGTTACAAAAATAAGAATTGTGCCACTTGATTCACTTTCACTGTCTGGAATATATCCTAGTTTGGTTCAAAAGAGCTGCATTCACCTGTGAAAAGACTAGGACAGCAGCACTATTTGTAAGGTAGGCAGGTAAGCAGGAGCAGAGCAAGGCTGCTCACCAGAAGTCCCTAGGCCAAAGAAATCACAGGTCTGGAGAGAAACCAGAACAACCTCCAGACACTGGAAGCAGCCCAGAGAATGCAGACGCTGAACCAGAGGTCTGACAAGATGTCATGGAATGCTACTATCCACTTCTTAACCTGGGTAAGTGTGAGGACTCCAAAGAGCCTTGTGAAATGATGTAAAGCAAAAAACCCCCAAGGGAACAGACTTCTGTGTGGACACAGTGGGACACTGGAAGAAGGAGTGTGCCTCGGCTCCTCTCCAGTCTGAGGGAGCAGGAAGGACATTCGAAAAGTCCTTTCTCCCTGCTGGTCATGACTTGACCACCTGTTTTCACTCCCTTACCTAGACGGGGGCCTCTGGGGACATCTCCCTCTGGAATCCAAGGCTCTTGTCCTCGTTCTAACTGGTCAATCATAGCTGGTTTGGAAATGACAAGTCCTGTTCATTGGAAATGGAAAAATGCTGGGTTCAGAGTCAGCTCAGGAGTCAATCTAGTCCCTTCACTGTTTGGGGGCAAAGCAGGCATGCTGGGAATCCCCAGAGGTGGTAGAAAGGATTGCTCAGAGATGCTCTGTTGTCTGGTCCTAGAAGTAGAAGGAATAGGGTCACAGACCAGATTTGGGGCTCAGACAGAAAATCAGTTCCTTTGATCCAGACGACTGACCAGTGAGAGCAAATTAGCCCACTTAGCCTGTCGTGTCCAATGGCTTGCCCTAGAAGGCATGTTTTACCTTCTTAGACCACCCAGACATCAAGCTGACCACCCAGGCCATGTCACCACCTGCCTGCTGCTGCTGTTCTCCCCATCAGGAGTATCCCCCTCCACAGACCTGTACCTGGACCTCTAGAAGCCATAGTTCCCATTGCTTGGGCAAGCAAACCGCTGAACCCGTCCTTACCCAGGAAGACCAGGTTCTGATAGTTCTCCAGCATCACATCCCGGTAGAGTGCCTTCTGATATGGGTGCAGGTGCCCCCACTCCTCCTGGGTGAAGCCCACCGCCACATCTCTGAATGTCAGCAATTCCTGAAATGCCAGACAGATTTATGGCTACCCAAAGGTCATTCTTAACATGAGAAGCAAGGTCACTCAGAGTTCTAGACTGTGGTTCAACCAGCATTCAAAACTTTGTCTCTGTATCCCTGGCACAGCTGGTGGCACATGGTAGAAGTAAGTACTTTCCAGAAAGATAAATTTAAGAATTACTTAAAGGAACTTCACTTCCAAATGTTAAAAATTAGGGCATAAACCCTCTCCCTGACATCAACCCACCCCAGACCTCCACTTTACCTCCACTGTTCTCTGGGGCACTCTTCCCCTTCAGTCTGAGAAAGATTCCTGCCTTATTTTTCATAAGGCACGAGCCATAAAACGGGTGAAGTGGAAGATTCATACAAGGAGAATACCAATTGTCCTGCTTGTTGCTGTTCAGTCACTCAGTGTGTCTGACTCTACATGACCCCATGGACTTCATCAATGGGACTTTCTCAGCAAAGATCCTGGAGAGGTTTGCCATTTACTTCTCCAGTCTGTCTCCACTTTACAGATGAGTAGCTGAGGCAAACAGGGAGAAGTGACTTGTCCAGGGTCACCCAGCCAGTGTCTGAGGCCAAATTTGAACTCAGGTCTTCCTGACTCCAGGCCCAATGCTCTATCTACTGAGCAACCTAGCTGCCCCCATTGTCACGTGACAGGACCACAATTCCAAGACAATGTTTTAATTGGCCACTTGGACAATATCGTTAAGAGAATTACCATACTATTCCAAGGGTTTTACAGCCTCCCACAGAGAGCCCTCAACATTACTGGGGAAAGAGAATCAAAAGTGCTCCCTCTTACCCTCGAGCTCAGCTGATGGTTAGCTTCCAATGTCACACAATGAAGTTTAATTAAGGTACTGAACATTTAATAAATGCTTCAGGACTGAGGATGAGAACCAGCCTACAAATTGCTAACTTCCTTTCCCCTTCAATATCCACAGTCCGCCTGTGATAGCCCCAAAGTCCTGGGTTACACCCAGGGTGGCCACAGAGGGGCTGCCCTTCAGGGAACATTTCAAAGCTGGAACTTCCCACTCACCTGGTGGAACCTGGCTGTCAGGAGGTCAGAGGCCATTGTTGTAGCACTAAGCTCCCACCACCAACTGTGACAAGGCAGAGGTGGCTGCAGGGGGACTGGAGAAGTAAAGGAAATACAGTTATGGGGGGGGTGCATCCCCACAATCCAGAAAATCTAGGTAAAATTGGCTCTCCCTCCGTACCAGAGAAGTCTGAATTATTCTGGTATTAGAAGACAAACCATGCTGATATTACACAACACTGCACACATTTTTGGTGCATTTCTGAGTTTCTGGACTTGTGCCACATCACCTGCTGGCCTTCCTCTGCCGTCTGTGGCTTCCCCCAAATTCCCACTTAATTTCTTGTGCCCACCCATTATATACAGAAACCCCAATGGGGAAAGTCGAGGTGCGCAATGGGCAAGTATAGGGGGAGTCTTGTTCTGCTCCGCCGCGCTCCCCCCCGCCCAGGTAGAAGCCAGCCCCGTCCTCACCCTCCCACCAATCCAGATGGGAGGAGCCGGGCTCTGGAAGGGGCTTCTCCTAGGGAGGAGGGGTCCCGGTGGGAGGGGCCTAATGAAGGGTGAGGGGGCAGCGGGGAGGAGTCTCTTCCAGCCAGGGTCCTGCAGGGACCGGGCTCAGGACCCAGAAAAGAACCCAGTGGGAGGGCCGGGGAGAGAAAAAAGGAGAGTCTGGAGAAGGGGATTTAGGGAGGGGGTCCCAGGGGAGAAGGGATGAAGGAGCATGGGAAGGGGGGGAGAGCTGGGCCAGAGGGAAGGTTGGGTGGGGCGGTTCTGGAGGAATGGGCTCGTAGCAGTCCTGGGGAGGGGGCTCCTGAGAGCAGGGGCGGGGAAGGTCCAGGAGACTGGGGGGAAGTTTGGAGGAGGGGGCTCCTGGAGGAAGGGGCTCAGAGACTCCTCTGAGGGGCGGGGGTCCGGGGGAAGGTCCGGGGAGTGAGGGGGTCCTGGGGGAGTTGGAGGAGCAAGGCTCGGGGAGGGAGGGGACTCCTGGGCTCCAGGGGATCGAGGTGGTCCGGGCGGGTCAGAGAAGGAGGCTCCTGGAAGGAGAGGGCTCGGAGGATCCTTAGAGGAGGAGGGGTCCCAAGGGTCGGGGGTTCCAAGTGGGGTGGGAGGTGGGCTCCACGGAGAGGGTCCAGCCCGGGCTGGCCTCCGGGCAGCCTGCCCCAGGGGCGTAGCTCACCACGGTCCTCTGGTCCCCGGGCGGGGGCGGGGCCGTGCGGGGCCTGGGGCTTTGGAGGCTCCGGACAGCGCAGCTCCACACAGGTCCGCACCGGACGCTTTTACTCTGGCCTCTGCCACTTGGCAGCCGCGCCTCGCTGAGGTGGCGAGCAGCAGGGGGCGTGCCTGGCTTCCGGTGACGTAGGCGCTCAGGGATCGGAAACCGACGTGGGGTCCGCCCCTGTCCCCTCTATGGGCAAGGCCTTCTGGGAAATGTAGTCCCCAGGCCGCGGGCAGCTGGTGCGCGTGCTCCGATGATCCCCACCGGAGGCCCCAAAAGGGGACCAAGTGGGAGGTGAGGCCTGGGCAGAGCCGGCCTCTGGTCTCCTGTACCCTTCAGGGATGCCTGGAGGCGGTAAGGCGGTAAATGGGTCCGCAGTTAGCCGGAGCTGCTCAGCTGAAAGAGGCCCAAATCGCCTTGCTCCCATTGGCCAGCGTGGGAGGCGGGGCTAGAACGTTGGCTCAATCGGAGGCGAGCCTGCGGGCTCCACGTGCTCTCCCAGCCTTCTCTTCCCTCACCTTCCCCTGTCCGAGGTGCGGTGTGTCCCCAAAGTTTTAGTTCACGTTTAAGCCATTGAAGCTTGGTGTTTAAACTATAAAACACTGATTGTTCACTATTAACCTATTTATCAATTATTAAATTAACATCTAAGCTATTAACGTTATTAGAACTTAAAACCGAACAAAGACTTTGGTAACACTCGGTATAATATCAGAGTGATAAATACTCCAAAAACATGAACAGCCAGGTCTCAAAAGAAGACTTGCAAACTTACAAGCAAACCAGCTGAAAGACTGCTCCACATCACTAATAACAGGAGAAATCAACCCTGAGGTCTCCCCTCAAACTCTACACCTTGACTCATGATGGAATAGTCAATGTTGGAGGACCTATGGGAAGTCTGGTAAATGTTTTAACAACTGACTTTCTGGAAACCACGATACTTTTTGGTTATGAACATTTTTCTCCTTTACTTTCCTAGCTCTAGACAATAAAACAGTAAATCGAGCCCTGGTTTGTAGCATTGGCCCATTTCCAAGGTGTAACTTCACACTGAAAATTTAACAATCAGCCTTCTTGAAGTGGTTCAAATTGGCTCCAGCACATTCATGGGCACACTAGAGCACTGTGAAACTGCATGACCAATCATTTTAGAAAGCAAATTGGAATTGTGAAAACAAAGTGAATAAATGTTCATACCCTTTGACCCAGAGATTAGCCATTACGAGGCTTAATACCCTGAGGAGGCTACTGACTGCAACAGCAGCAGCATAACATTTATACAGTGCCTACTATGTGCCAAATACTACAAATATCTTATTCTACCTTCACAACAATGCTGGGAGGTGAGTGCTATTATTATCATCCCCACCTTACAAATGAAGAAACAGAGAGAAGTTAAGTGACTTTCCCAAGGTCACACAGCTAGTAAGTATCTGAGAATGGATTTGAACTCAGGTTTTCCTGGCCCCAGGTCCAGTATTCTATTTCCTGCACCAACTAACTGCCTAACTGATATGAAGCAAGTCCCTATATACATCAAAATATTTTCACTGGTAGCAAAGAACTAGAAACAAAGAAGCTGCCCATCAATTAGGAAATGGCTAAACAGAGTATGAATGTTATGGAATATAACTGTGCTGTATAAAAATGACAGATGTGACAAGTGCAGAGATTTGATACAGAGTGAAGTAGGTAGAGCCAAGAAAACAATATATGCAATGACTTTGATAATGTCAATGAAAAAAACAACCACCATAAAACAACTGAAAATGTATGTTACAAAATGAAATGAAGTATGGATCTTGTGAGAAGCAAACTGACTGGGTTTTGTGAACAACCTCTACCTTAAGACTTCAGTTTCATTTTCCTGTAAAACACTTGATTTCAAGGTATTACACTTATTCACTCTCCCTCTCCCATCTCAAAAAGTCCCAAATCCTCCCTCCAATAAGGAATGAGATTACTCAAGACTTGCAGCCTGTTTACATCCTGTTTCTTCATTTTCTTTCAGGGTGTAAGTATCTGTGTAAAAATCTGTATTTGGGGTCCTTGTGCCTGCTGAGGGGCCCTGGGCCCAATTTATTCTTCAACTACATGCTTTGCTAATAAATCACATAGTTTAGATTGTGTTTCCTAAGTTATTATAAAATTATTCATGACAAACTAAAAAAGAAATATGAATAATAATACCTAGCATTTATATAGCACTTACTATATGACAGGCAATGTTCTAAGCACTTTATAAATATTATCTCATTTGAAACTCACAGCAACCCTGGAAGACAGGTGTATTATTATCCCCATTTTCTAGATGAGGAGACTAAGGCAGAGTTAAATGACTGGTCCAAGGTCACACAGGTAGTAAGGGCCCAAGGCTGAATTGAAACTCAGGTCTTCCTGACTCCAGGTCTAGTGCTCTAACCACTGTGCAACCTAACACACACAGACAAGCATGGAACATTTCAAATATTTTCAGATCTTTGTGACATATGGATCAGCTTTCCTAATTTATTTCTTTTGTTCCTCTTCTTCATTTCTTTTAAAAAATATTATTTTGTTATATAGGATGGCTATGGGAGGTGAGGAAGAGGACTGATTCAGGAGGAAAGTTAGGCAAGGCAAAAACAAAAGACATCAATAAAAATTATATTGAAAAACATCAATTGGCTTTTACAATGAGATGTTTACTTCAAAAACATGCAATAATAAAAGGACAAACATTTTCCCCAATGCCTGGGGCCATATTCTTTCCTATACTCCCTAAGGTTCAGAGAGAGTGGGCTGACCCTTAGCACAGGATTTCTACATATCATTGATCCCACCTGCACGAATCCTCCTTTTAAATGTTGGAATAAATTGTCTCATTTGCCCATTCCATTGGGGGAAGTACTCAGGTGTTTGGGGTAGATGCCCCCCTCCACAACTCACCAACAGGTTTATGGCCCTTTGGTTACCCTCAACCTGGCTTAGTCCATCTGCTGAGACTGTTTCCCTGGGTATTATTGCTTTGCATGCTACAGCTTCTTGGAGCCACAGGTAAGAGCTGAGTGGATGAGCAACCCTGAAAAGGACTTGGCAGCCCTCCCACCAGAGTTTCTAGTCCTCCCTGAACATCGCAGGGCTACCACTGAGCTGAGTCCCAAAGGTAGCCTCTTGTTCCTCAAGGCATCAATGCTGAGCTGGTTTCAAAACTAAGATGCTGGGATGCTTAGACTCCCAGAAGCTCACTCTCCTGAGCTTTTGAAACTCAAAAGGTGATAGTTTTTAATCCCTTTGCCTAAAACTGAATAGAACCCATGCAGAGGCAAAAGGCTGGGCTCCATTTTATGGTATTACATGGGTCCTGGGCCTTTCCCCTACATCATTGTCTCTTACCAGAAGTCCTCAGCAAAGCAGTCAAACCAAGAGAGAGCAGCTGAAGAAGAAAAGCTGAGCCTGGAGGCTGGAGCTCTCTGAAGGCAGCCCAGTTCTTCTTGCTTAGCTCATCCCTAAGGCTTCTAGGAGACCGGAACCAGTTACAAGATGTCTACACATGCTCAGTTCTTTCCAAGACATTTCCATTACCCATCATCACAACTCTCCCAGAATGAGGGACCTCAGGCTCTTCCACATCAGAAGTCAGGAGAAAGCCTGCCCTAACAAAATCACAGCCAAACCTTGGAAGACTATGTCTAAGACAGTGCATTTGTCACTAAAAATGATCATGGTTGAATGGATGCACCTGGACTTGAATTATGATCTAGAAAGGGTGGGGCCACTACATTGGTCTGAGCAAATGCAGAGAGAACATAGATAAGAGCAAACAAAAATGCTGCATTCTTTTCAGCTTTAGGCAGGTTAGAAACCCTAGAAGAAGCTACACTAGCCTTAAAAGTGAGTGAGAATGTAAGATCCGAAGTGAAACATGCACCCTCTCTGCAAAATAGAAAGTCTAATCCAGGAAATGATGCCTTTGGATGGCAAAATGATGGGAACCCCAGCAATCTGGGGAATTATGGACAGGAATAAAATGGGTGATGAAATGAGCAAGACCTCAAGGGGAGAAAATATGGCCCAAATTAAGGCAAAGAGAAAGGCCATTTGAATCTACTCATGGCACATCATCTTCAGAATTTACTAGGATGAGAGAAAAACCTGACCTCTCCTTCAGAATCGAAGAAACAGTAAAAACTTCTGACCCCCTTGACTACAAGTACAGGGGTCGATCAAGCTGAAACTAGTATGTCTTCGGGACTGCGGCTACAACCCTGCAGGAGTATTGCTAGGCTACATCTCCCAGGGGTGGCTTCCCAGAGTGATGACTAAGGCACTGGGTTGGAAGTATGGCTGCTCCGAAGGCTCCTGGGTTCAGCATCCTGGGCTGTGTCTGTCAGCGTCGGAGGGGAAATGATGGTTTTAATTAGTATCAAAGCAATTTAGGCAAAGGATGGATCCTCACTGCTCCTGGTTATGTTTTTTGTTATTTGTCAAGAAGAATACAGAAAGGAAGGAGGGAAGTGAATAAATAATCTGTGGCAGATGGAGACAAAAGCACAGAAGTTCAGGTCTTCTGTCTAATTTGCCAGGGCTCCCTCCTGACCAGAGTCTGAAGCTAAATGAGAGAAAATTCTATCTCGATTGATGCTTGTTATAGTTTACAAACCTCCTAAGCAGCCACTTAGAAACCATATGAATCCAGAGCATTAACCCCAAGTAATGTCTGAGACATGAGGGTGTAGCTTGAAGTGGTAGAAAGAGTCTGGGGCTTCCCTCAGAGACAGGGGTGTTGGGCCCTGTCCCAGAGACAAAACACTCCCCATATGTCCTGTCCTGTTCCAGCCAATCCAGAGAGGGGGTAGAGTGAAGGCTTTGATTAAGCTAAAGTCGTGTTCAGTGTTGAAAGAGTGAGAAGTCTTTATCAAGCAACCCCAGACAGCTACTTGATAGAACTAATGAAAATCTTTTGACTGGATCTGATCATCAAAGACAACATGAACTGTATCCATTGTTTTGTTTTTTTTTTTTTTTGCTTTGACAATAGTAAGATAGAGTTGAGCTATCTTTGATAAGTGTAAATTATTGTTGTTGGTCTTTCATTCTGGAAGAGGACTATGACATCAGGAAGACGATGCCATGACTTGCAAGTGAATTGGATTTAAGAGAGGGAGGGCTGTAGAGTCACCAGCCTCACTTCCTCCTCCAGACCCATTTGAGTCAGTGGCCAGATATAGATCAGGATGACTGAAGATGGCCCCCTAAGTGTAAATCATGCACCTAGCTGAATTACACACTCATCTAATTGTAATGCTTTACCTCTATGGGTTATCAATAATTTATCCAATCTATATCTTCTCTGTACATAATTGTTTGTATTTAGGGTTGTCTCTCCCATTAGATTGCAAGCTCCTTAAGGGCAGGGACTTTCACCTCTTTTTTTGTGGTATTCTCAGAACTTAGCAAAGTGCCTGGCACACAGTAAATGCTTAATAAATTCTTCTTGACTTGATTTGACTCAACTCTTTGGATAACTCTTCTTTTTCATCCTTTGTCAGAATTTTCTTTTTTGTTTCTGCTATAAATATTTTTTTAACTTGCAGTAACTTTTTCTTTTATCTCCTTGGGGCATAAACCTACTTAGAGTATTGCTGGGTCAAAGAGCATCAGCTTACTGAATTTGGGGTCATAGTTCCAAATTGCTTTCCAGAATGGCTGGACCAATTCTTAACTCCACTAACACTACATCAATGTGTCTGCTGTCCCATAATCACTTCAACGTTTGTCATGTTCCTTTTTTGTAATCTTTCCCAAAGTGAAAAAAAAGCCATAAAAGATTTTTTTTTGAAAAAAGATAGTGAGTTCATAACATTGAAGCATTTAGAGAGAGATTTAGAAAGTCCAATAAATCAAAAGAAAGTCAGACCTAACCCAACCTACAGCTAGATTAGGCTATAATATATAGGAGAAGTGGTTACTCCTTCACCTATATGTATGTCAGTGTTATAGATATAGATATATGTGTATAGATATGTATATTTGTAGGTATGTGCATGTACGTATATGATTATATAAAATATACATTTATAGTGTTTTGTAGTGTTTTATAAGTATCTTATTCTATTAGCTATTATTATGATTAAAATTACTTATGTTCTATTTTTAATTCTATTTAGCAATTATCATTTATTACTAGGGCTTGTTGTTGTTCAGCAATTTCAGTTGTGTCTGACTCTTTGTGGTCAGGGTTGCACATATAATACATAAACATTACTGCAAAGTACCACTTCACAGACAACTTTAAATATTAAGGAATAATGAAATTCTAGCCCTAGAAATGGGCAGCTAGATGGTGCAGTGGATAAAATGCTAGGCCTCAAGTCGGGAAGACTCATCTTCATGAGTTTTAATCTAGCCTCAGACAATTACTAACCATGTTACCCTGGGCAAGTCACTTAACCCTCTTTGCCTCAGTTTCCTTATCTGTAAAATGAGCTGGAGAAGGAAATGGCAAACCACTCCAGTATCTTTGCCAAGAAAACCCCAAATGGGGTCAGAGTCAGACATGACTGAAACAATTGAACAAAAACAAATGCGTATTATATATTGGAATGTTAGTGCAAGATTACTATAAATTTGATATGTACTTCAATTATTTTCAGGGAACTAAAACATTTTTGGCAGCAGGGAGGAATGTAACCTTTGTTCGTATATCTATATCACAAAGACTACAGATATTGTCAGATATTAAGTTCCCACTGTTGATATTCCACCTTTAAAATTCAGTTAGAATTTTGGGGTGGAGGAGGCTGACAGTGGAAGTGATAGTTTAAAAATGGCTTGATTTGAAGCATATCTATATGGAGTGAGGGAGTAAGTGTCTTTCTGTGATCAATGGAAATCTGTAAAACATTTGTGCTATTTGTACTTTTTCCTTTGGAGTCAGGAAAATTACATGGTTATATTGAGCCATGCTCATCTAGAAAGACTCTGTGGAGAATACAGGAAGGAGGTGGGAAGAAATTTTTCCCTGTTGGAACTATTTTAATTATGATATTATCCAAGAACATTTTAAAGATAACTTTATGAAGAATCTGTGAGGAATTAGCAGTATAATATTTGTTGGAAAGACTTGCCTGTTGTTACCAAAGAGAGAAAAAAGAGAAAGGACTATCTTTGGGGCCATCATAGAATGGTATATGTTAAATGAGAAGGGAGTTTAGAAGAATAATCAGTACCCCAAATGATGAGGAGAAATATTAAGATACTTTAATCATTATCTCGAATGAGTTCGATCATTTGAGAATGAGTTTACAGATAGCTGAAATGGAATCGACTACTGACATATGAAGGTGAGAAACAGGGTAAGCATTTATTAAGCACCTATGTGACTGGCACTATGCTAAGTGCTTTATAACTATTACCT
This sequence comes from Trichosurus vulpecula, assembly GCF_011100635.1. NCBI lineage: Eukaryota > Metazoa > Chordata > Mammalia > Diprotodontia > Phalangeridae > Trichosurus > Trichosurus vulpecula. The sequence continues at coordinate 9,274,342 of NC_050573.1, forward strand.
CATTGGAGCCTCACAACAACTCTGAGAGGGTTTGAAGTGACTCCAGTGGTGATATTAGTAACAATCAAAACATTTCTTATAATTATATACGGTTTTGTCTTTCTTAATTCTACGTCAATAAATTAAATATAATTGGCAATCCAAATATTTGTTTAAATATAAATAAAGATAATCACTAATGGGGAAGAAGAGGACTTCATTTGATTAAATAATTAACATTTTTGTCTTTAAAAATAGTATTTGTTATATAGGAACATACACACATATATTTGGAAGGGGGAGGAGGGATACTGGGGAATATTGTGGCGATTTTAACTGACTGCAATTTTTTAAAATTAATATTAGACTGGGAACTTGAAATCATTAATTGATAATTAATTGAGGAGTTGCAAGTTTATTCATCAGAAATACTACCCACAAACATTCCAGGATGTGGAGGATAACATTAAATACGGTAGGCTCAGTTGGGGTGACCCCTCTAGCCTCCGTGGTGTCATGCGCCTAGCTCCTCTCTCTCAGTCTGTTTACACCCAAGGCAGGTACTAGTCCTAGGTGTGCTTGCTGTACCCCTATATCCACTTGTTGCTTCCTCTGGCTAGACTCCAGGCTCCAGGGGTTAAGGCTCAAAGTTCCCTTTGTCTTTGCATCCCTAGCAGAAAGCTTGCTGATAGACTGAGTGACCGGCTGGGGGGCGGTGGGGCGAGGATCTCTAAACACCTCCTCTCTATCACGATTTCATGATGGCCCCAGTTGTCCACAGCGCACGTGCCAATACTCTGAAGACACCTCAGGAAGGTCGTCTCAAAGACCACACAAACACAGACAAGGCGGAGGGATCCCTGAAGGGCCTCAGTTTCCCCGTTTCTTGGCGGCCTCGGGAGGATGGTAATGGATTGTGACGTAAGGAAACAATAAGAGTGGGGATTAGCCTCAGACTAGGAATCCGAACCAGGCTGTGTAGGGCATGCGCACACATCTCCCCGGCTTCAAAACTACATTTCCCAGCAGCCCTTGCTGCCCAGGACGGAGGAAGAAACCCAGCCCCGTGACTTCTGTTGTGGGTTGCTTTGAGACACGGGAAGTGAGCACCTTGAACATCCGGTTCACCTGCCCTGGGTGGCTCCATAGTCTCCCTGGGCTCTACCTGGCGCATGGGCGAAAGTGGAGACAGAATTCGAAACTGGCTTCCCAACGCGAAGCTGCCTCCCATGGTGGAGTGGAAGCCCCCTGAGGGCAGAAATTGCTTCAACTCTGACCCTGTAATGAAAATAAATCATCACCATGATGGCACTCGTAAAACTTTTTTTCAAATATTCTCTCTCGGTTTTCACAACGATCCCGGAAGACAAGGAATGTTGTTATCTCCATTTTAGAGATGAGGAAACTGAGGCAGGCAGAGGTTGAGTGACTTGCCCAGGGTCACACAGCTCAGTGGGATTGGAACTCGGATCTTTGGGTACTGCGCCAGGGGCACAGCATCTTGTGGTCTCTACCTGCCCCCTCCCATCTCTCTACAGTGGATTTTGAGGCCTGGTCTCCCCTTTTAGACCTCGCCCTACCGGCAGGAGCTGTGAGGAAGAAAAAATGGCCTCGGGATGCTTGGCAGCCAGTGGGCCACCTCTGGAAAAGTCACATCAGACTAGTCTTCTGAGTGTGGGGGCATTGACTGCAAACACCGCCCCCCCCCCACCAGAGACAGGGGCCATTGTGGAAACACAGGGAGGCCTGTCCCCAGCCCAGGCCTACTGCCCTTATGGGGAAGCCACTCCTGTGAATGAGGGAACAGCCACCGGCCCCCAGCTGCCACTCCTGGGCTGGCAAGCCAGCCTGCTTAAAGCAACGGTTTTGTGATGGAGAAATGAGGTGGCCTCTGCCACGAGGTAAACCACTGCCACCTCCTCCCTTCAGACCCCAATGGAGGAAGCCCAGGACCCTGAAATCAGAGGTCTGGTCAGCCATACCCCCTTTTCTCTACTCCACTAGCCCTGCTTCTAACCCAGGCCTGGCAGCTTTCATTGAGGGGAACAATCCCTGGGGAGAGGGGAGTCGCTGTCTGTACCACTACAAGCACAGGCGGGGAAGCCCAAGACCACTGACACTGGCAGCACCTGCCTTTCAGCCCCACCCCCACACCCCACAGCCATTATCCTAGGAAGCGACCCTCATGGAGATTCAGCCTGACCACTGCTTTTGTGGGTGTTGCAGCCTTGGCTCTTGAAGACCCAGAAATGGTTCAACATCAGAAACTGGGTCATGATTTTATCGGTAGAAATGACATTAAAGAAAAGGCATTACTATCTTTTTCAGCCACACCCTAAGGACCATGGAGAATTTCCATCCCACAGAGGCTAAAAACCTCTATGTTGTCACCCCAAGCCCCATTAGAATGTGGAGCTCCCTGACAGCAGACTGTCCTGTTTTTCTTTTTGTATAAACAGTGCTTTGCACTTAGTTATTAAGTGCTTACTAGGTGCCAGGCACTGTGCAAAGTGCAGAGGAGACAAAAAAAGACAAAAAGCAGCCCCTGCCCTCAGGTAGCTTAAAGTCTAATAGGGGAGAAAACATGCCAACAAATACATACCAAGCAAGCTATATACAGGATGAATAGAAAATAATTAACAGAGGGAAGGCACTGGAATTAGGAGAGGTTGGGGAAGGCTCTCTGTAGAAAGTGGGATTTTAGTTGTGAGTTAAAGGAAGCAAGAGAGCAAGGGAGATCAGGGTTCAGAGACGAGGAGAGAAGGCATTCCAGGAATGGGGGATGGCCAGAGAAAATTCCCAGAGCTAAGAGATGGAAGGTCGTGTTCATGAATAGCCGGGAGGCTGGTGTCAATGGATTGAGGAGTATGTGTTGGGGCGTAAGGTGTAAGAAGCCTGCAAAGGCAGGAGAGATCCAGGTTATGAAGGACTTTGAATGCCAAGCAGAGCATTTTGTATGTGATGCTGGAGGCAGGGGGTGATGTGGTCAGACCTGAACTTTAGGAAAATCACTGTAGTGGCTGAACAGAGGGGGCATTGGAGTGGGGAGAGACTTGAGGCAGACAGACACCCCCCCCCCCATCCCAGCAGCTATTGCCAGAGTCCAGACTGCACCAGGGTGGGGACAGTGTCAGAAGAGAGAATGGCACATATTCAAGAGATGTTGGGAAGGTAAAACTGATAAGCCTTGGTAATAGATTGGATGGGGTGGGGGTGAGAGATAGTGAGGACTCCAGGATGACTCCTAGGTTGTGAGCCTGAAGGACTGGGAGGAGAGTGTTGTTCTTGACCGTAAGAAAGGTAAGCATTAGGGAGGGATGGGTTGAGGCAAAGATAATGATATCAGTTTTGGACATATAGTTTAAGATGTCTACTGGACATTCAGTTTGAGACCTCTGAAAGGCTGTTAGAGACACAAGATTGGAGATCAGCAGAGATGTGAGGACAGGATAGGTAGATTTGAGAATCATCAGCATAGAAACAGTAATTACATCCATGGGAGTTGGATTATGAGATCACCAATGAAGTAGTATAGTGGGAGCAGAGAAGAGGGCCCAGGACAGAGCCCAGAGGGACACCTAAGGGAAGAGGATGTTATTGGGAGAAGGAGCCAGCGAAGGAGACCGAGAAGAAAAAAAAATTAGAGAAACACCTTATGGATAATAAATGTGGGAAATTTTTCTGCCTAAGCATAGACATTACTCAACATCAAAGATTCTTACTGGAGACAAATTTTATGAATGTAATAAATGTATGAAGTCCTTCTGCTAGAGTGCAGATTAGATTCAGAGAGTTCATGCTAGAGAGAAACCTTACCAACATAAAGAATGTGGCAAGGTGTTCTCCCAGAGCATAGGCCTTCCTAAACATCAGAAAATTCATACTGGAGACAGATATTATGGATGTATTGAATATGGGAAAGAAGTTATTCTAAATCAGAGGATTCATACTGGAGGAAAAAGCCATCATTAATGAGTGGTAGAAGTCCTTCAGCCATAGGACATTCTTACTCAACATCAAAGAGTTCTATCTGATGGATTTGGGGAGAACTGAAAGAGGATACGACTTATTCAACATCAGAGTTCATACTAGAGAAAAATCTTATTAATTAAATGAACATATAGGAAAATGTTCAACTCCATATATCAAACAGCAGAAAATTCATATTGGAGAAAAACCTTATGAATGTACTAGAAGTGAGGAGTCCAACTGTATCTCATAATTTACATCCCATTATAGTATGCCCAGGTAAGCGAACTTATCTACAGCATTCAAAACTTCTCCATTGGCTGTAACTGATGGTTCCATGTATGGATGATGTAGTGCTGGTTGATGTGCTTTTCTTGGTGTTCATTGTTAGGCCAAAATTAGCACAAGCAGCAGAGAATTGGTCCATACTTTGTTCCATATCAGCTTCAGGGGCTGCACTGAGTGCACAATCATCTGCAAATAGAAAATCATGCACCAACATTCCCTTTACTTTGGTCTTGGCTTGTAGCCTTTTCAAGTTGAGGAATTTACCATCAGTGCAGTAGCTGGCCTTGATGCCATGTTCATCCTCATTGAAAGCATTTGACAACATGGCCGAAAACATCTTAATAAAAAGCGTGGGAGTGAGCACACAGCCTTGTTTCACTCTATTGGTGACTGTGAAAGCACAAGAGTATCATCCATTATCTAGAACCCAGGCAAGCATGTGGTCATGAAGTTGAAGTACAATGCTGATGAACTTCTCCAGGCAACCAAATTCTGGCATAATTTTCCATAAGTCCTCGTGACTGACAGTATCAAAGGCCTTGGTCAGATCTACAAATGTTACGTACAGACCTCTGTTCTGCTCCTGGCATTTCTCCTGGAGTTGTCAGGCAGCAAACACCATATCTACTGTTCCTCAGCCCTTTCTGAAGCCACGCCGGCTCTCAGGTAGATGTGTTAAACCTGGACAGCCTACCAGCGCCACGCCAGGAAACTGAATCACTTCCATTCGAATTGTCTTAGGAAGATTCTGAAGATCACCTGGTGGGACAAGATACCAGACACTGAGGTCCTTTCTCAAACTAAACTGCAAGCAAGCATTCAGACTCTACTGCAGAGAGTGCAACTACAATGGGTTAGCCATATTGTTCAAATGCCAAAGATACACTTGACAAAAAGAGGCTGGTGACCTTGCAGAGCCCTCTCACAAATCAAAGTCAACTGCAAGTCATGTCATCATCTCCCAGATGTCATGGTCCTCTTCGAGAATGAAGGACAAACACAACAACAACAACAAATGGAGAACTCACACAGGGCAAGTGCTCACATGGTGGTCAGAAGAAGCCATACAAGGACACTCTGAAGGTCTCTCTTAAGAACTTTGGAATTGATTACGTGACATGGGAGACACTGGCACAGGACTGCCCAGTATGGTGTGCCCACATCAGAGAAGGTGCTGTGATACATGAGCAAAGCAGCATTACAGTAGCTCAAAAGAAACATGAGATACACAAATTTAGCAATATCTCCACTCCAAATGTTCATGTGGACTATTTGTGCCTGGTCTGTGGTAGAGCCTTCCAGGCTCATATTAGTCTGATCAGCCCCAATCACTATGCCTTGATTCAAACATAGGGGTGCTGCGGAGTGCTCTATCTCCAGCACCCGCACTACTGTCCCCCCACTGCTAGCCCGTCCTCTCACTCACCAAGTCGCAGCATGATGAGTCTTCGGGGCGCCACCGGCCTCCGTCGGGGAGGATGAACCAGACAGAACACCTGAGGTAATCAGGGAGCTCTTTATTCCGTCACGACTACATCCCGGACCGCCGCACTTCCCCGAGGCGAGTGCTCTTATATCCTTACCCCTCCCTATGCGAGCTCTATCGTCCAATCACAGGCTGAGTCCTACTTTATCTCCTAATATGGCAGCAAGCTAGCTCTAAGTGTTCCCGCCCCCAACATCTCCCGTTCCCGCCCCCAACATCTCCCGTTCCCGCCCCCAACAGGGTGCCATTTTGATACTCTTTGAGAATAAAGAAAGCACCACCACCACCACCACATCATTCATATATAGATCATTCTGTGCTGCTCTGTATTTGTCACTTTGCTAAGGCTAAATTCTCTGCCTACGCCGTTGATCACTTCCCCTCTCTGCAATGATGGCCTCTTTTATGCATCTTCATTCTTTCCCCATTGGCTTCTTCCTAACTGCTTACAGATATGTTCCAGGCTCCTGTTACTGAATGTCCCCAGCTCTTTGCTGGGTAATTTCATAGTTAACATTTGATAAATTCTAGCTGTTTGACCACCCCTGCCCAGCTTCTGCCAATACAAACGTATTTCCTCTACCTTTATTTTTCCCCTTACATAAAGGAGGGGCTTCAGCTTTGTTTCTACCTTCCCTTTCTCCTATTCTTAATGTTAAATCATGGCTCCAAGGCTTGTTTTTTTTGGATGTTGGAAGCTGATATCTCTAAGCATACAAGTAAGCTACACTAGGCCTAGGACATGTATCAGTTGTGATCTATTGAATTCCTCATGTACTTGTGGGTTTGGTATCATTGCTAAAGATTCTATTTTCATAATATTCAGAGTCATTTTGGATAATTTGTTTGTTCGTTATCAAGCTAAGAACTCTTACGTAGTTTGTAAAAACATTGATGGAAACTATTAAATATCCTCTTTCTAGAGCAAAACTACTTTGTGAGGTTCAGTTTTGCTGGGGCTTAACAATCCCAAGAGTCTTGGTACCCAAGCCAAGCAGACTCAACAGGTTGTGGAAACTGGACTGTTTCACTTTTTCAACCTCACTTCTTAATACCTTCCCCTATTTAGAAAAATACCCATAACCCCATTTCTAGCTATGATCCCATCTCTTTTCTGCCTTTCACTTTCGAATGTCTTTTTAAAAGAACCCTCTGTATCCAATGTCTCAAATGCTTTACCTTAAGTCATTTCCTCTTTGCCTTGTAATGTTTTCTATTCGAACCACTCTACTGAAACTGCTTCCTGAAAAATCACCAGTGACCTCATTGCCAAATATAATAGCATACTTGTTCTTATCCACTTTTAGCTTCCTGAAGTATTTGTCGCTGTTGTCTAATGCCCTTGACTCTAATGATGCCACAAATACTTGGTTCTTCTCCACTTTAAACTGCTCTTCTGTTTCCTTGTACTGTTCTCAATACTTCAAGCTAGATGTTTCCCAAGGTTTCTCATTTGGCCTTCTTCCATTCTACACTTTACCTGTCGAGAATCTCCTCCAGGAATGCCAACTAAATCATTTAAGAATAACTTGGAAAAATAGTAACAGAAATCAGGACCTGGCAAAAAGTGAGGAAGGACTGTTTGGGCAGCAGTTAGACGTCTTCATCTATAGTTTTTTGTTTGTTTTTAAAATTATTTCAATTTTATCTTTAAAATGCTTTTGTTGACATCTTTTATATTTTTACATCACCATAATTTTCCCCAGTATCCCTCCCCCTCCCAGAAAACCATCCCACACAAGAAATAGTACTTTTAAAGACAAAAACAAACAAAAAGGGAGAGAAAAAAATCAGCATAATCAACACATCAAAAAATCTGAAAATATGTACAATGTGCAACACTTGTGGACCTTGGCACTCTGTATTCTCTTATGTCCCTATGAGGCAGCCTTGTTCCTTAGAATTTTTCAACATCCTTTTTTTAACATTGTTGTACTTCTTGTGTCTGTTATTTGCTTGGCTCTGCTTTCCTGCATCAAATTGTACAGATTTCTCTGTTTTTCAATATTCTTTACTAAATATGAAGTCCTGTATTTCTTGAAGGGAAATTTTGTATATGTTTTGTGTTGCATGCTCATTCCCCAGAGCTGCTAGCTGGAGCTAAGTGGACTGGGGAAATGCTTAGATAGGTCAAGGTCTCCGCATTGCTCCCTAAGCCCAGAACCCATGGTTGAGGAAAAACAAATCCCAAGTCTTCATCGGTCACTTTTGCATAGATAAAATTTTGTTACCCCTACACTTTGGTGTTCTAGGTCAGCATTAACAGTTGCTGAGAAGACACTCAATTTCATCATTTCTACCCATGGCCCCATCATTCACAGTCTCCCATACTCAAAACCTTACCTTTATTTTTGCCATTTGTTATCTCTCACATATCTCTTCTAAAGAGTAGTGCTATCTCATTTTTATAATCTCTATTATCACATTCTTCCCTAGGTACTCTGTCAGTAACCTCATTGTTGGTACTGTATTAGGGAATACCTAAAATGCCAGTCATAGGAATTGGAAAATTCCTCTATCTGATAGAGAACTAGATTCTGGAGATTTAAAAAAACAAAGTTATGGTTTGATCAGTGCATCTGACCCTCATAATTGTAATTCCATGGAACATCATAACCACCACTTCTGTCTCATGGGCTCCCTGAGACCCTCATTACTGGAAAACTGGTTGTTTACAACAATCATCACTTTACAATTCTTCCCTCCTCAGCTCTCACCTCCAATCCATCATCCATGTCACTGTTAGTCTAATCTTCAACCCCGTTCAACAAAAATATATTAACCACCGATTCTATGCCAAGTATTCATGTCCTGAAGGGGACAACGATGAAAAATAAGGCAGGGGGAGAGGAGGAATATGTATCTTTGTGAATTAACTCAGATCATCTGAAAAGGAAGATAAGACTGAAATACAACTGTTTAGTAACTTTAGGGGCATAGTTCCTAATTTCCAGAATTGCTGGACAAAATTACCCAGCTCCACCATTTTGTATCTTTGACCAAGTCTCTTCCAACTACAATTCTACTGATTCATTTTATTTCCAGGGGAACACAGGATGGCCCTTTTTCATTTAATATTTTCCCTGCTTTGGAATGTCAAATAAAACCTTTTTTTTTCATCTCAGGCCCCCAAGCTGGTAATCTCGGCAATTTCAAAAGAATATGTCTCTGGCTATATGTGTGTCCTGGAGTAATTGTTTAACCTCACTCAGCTATTTTTAAGCCCCCAAGGACACACAGGCACACAATAAATAACTAGTTTCATTTGGGAACTCAGGGCCAATACAGAAATAGAAAAGAAGAAATGAGGAATGGGAGATAGGTTCAGCAGGAAAACCAGAGCAAAGTAAAAGACTGAGGGACAGGAATTTGACCATTGTTCTCAGCAAACAGAGTCAGCTATAGTTTCTTCCCATTGCCTGCCTTCCAGTTAGGGTAGCAGGAGCAGGAGCCACAGGCCCAGTAGTGTTGCTGAGCCTTGCCCATCATGGCAGCTCTCCTGTTCTTTTAATGGTTACTATCCCATTCCCATGTCCTTCATATCTCTTGCCATGGAGGAGCTGACTACCACCCTTCCATGTACTTGTACACCTCACTTCTCATGAGATTTTAGTTTTCCCTTACCTCACAGGGCCAGATGGAGTCATCTCAGGCACTCAGAGATCCTCCATGCTCAAACAGGGGGGATGGGTATTGGATACTGTGAGCCCCCCAAAATCCATTGTGCAACAAAATGCAAGGGAGGCAGATCTCTGAGCATGTATCAATTTATTAGGGAGACTAGGGGCCCCTAATCAATTGTTTGAGACCTTTTGTCAAAGACCCCAATCTAAGGGACTGAGGGATTTTATAGACCTTGGGGAGTCTTTTGAGAATTTCCCAAGTCCTTTGGAAGTCTATTTAGAAGCAAAGAAATTTATGATCGGCTAATGCTTCTGTGACTGGTTAAGAGCAATGTCCATATGTCCCAACCAAATGGTCAGTGGGTCTTTCACAGGTCGTCAGTTACAGGCCATCCATTGCAGGTCAACTGCAGGCCATCTCAACAGGGGCATTCCATAGGCCATCAAATACTATTGTTTGGCCAGCAGTATCCTAGGGGACCAAGGAAGTTGTGGTTTTGAACCAAACTCTCTTAGGAGTGGTGCTGATGATTCACAGGGGTAAGGGGGTATTGCTGAGGTTTATGGACCTTATTTCAAATAGAGTACACTTAGGAGTGGGTTAATAAATCCTTATAACAGGCTTAACTAATACAGTATGAATCTAACAAATCTGATACAATTAATATAATCATCAATACGCAGTGGCTTAATCAATCATAACTCTTATCCTAACAGCATTAACTAACATAACTAACTCAAATTTAATTCTATTCTGCTTAATCCACTAACACAATCACTGATACCCATTAAATCACAATGAACTGAGTAAATATTGAGTAAACTGAGTAGGAGTATCACAATTATCGTCACAATTCTCCCCTTCCATCTAAAAAAATCTAGGGGATTTTATGGATTGCCAAGGCCTAAGGATGCATAGAAGGTGGTCCTCTATGGACCAAAATGCCAGAGAGGGTCATCCCCTACTGAGGCACAAGGGTGACAGAAATCTTTTGGGGGCAGCCCCCTCCTGAGAGTCTTCCAAGTAATACAATGATCAAGTGACTTTGTATCCTAGTAAACCACTCCTTGTGTTCATTTAATATTTGGTTGAGCTTTAGATAGCAGATGTCTCAGGTATTCATGTGGTCACTAGAAATAACTTCCTGTGGAGTGGCTTTCGGTTAATGGTAGCTCTGAAGGTGGGTCTTCATAGAAGGTTTGGCTATCTGCAGAGTTTCTTCCACGTATTTCCCCTATGACCCTTTTACAAAACAGATCTTAAAGCAAATGTTCACCTGGCCTTGTTTTCTCAACAAATCTTCACACCAGCTATTTACTCCAATCTAGTTATTCACTGTAGCTGTCCATACTTCTAGGCCACTAATCCTACACATGAGCACGTGGGCAGCAACCCAATTTGTAAGTAGGTGACTTCTTTGCCTAAGCATAACGGCCCCACCACTGAATTTACCTTAGAGATGCTTATCTTCCCCCAATTGCAACAAAAGTATAATAAATCTAAGTAACATTGGATTGTTACAAGGTAGATCATAAATTACCCTCCCATAATATAACTAATTGTACTGAAATTCTTTTAACAAAAAATATTTCTGATTTATTCTCACTAAATAATAGATTCATACCTTGGTCCCATAAACTGCCGAAACATCGTCTAATTGTTCCCATGACACTCTGAGCCATTTCAAGGACCTTATTGTAGACATGACAGGCAGAAAACAAGCCTATGTACTTCTTTGTTTGGTAGTTTAGGATGTGGAAATGACTATAATTTCAGGCTGAATAGTTTCGATGTTATATAAGTTATTAGAGTAGCTTAGATGTATTCTAGCATTAGCCTATAAGATAAAAATTAAATAAAGATTTAATTTGCTGACCACCTGCCATGAATATAGAAATTTGCCATAAAGAGAAAAGGAGCAACGTAACAATAGTAAGGGAAAAATGCTTCCCCAACTCAATTCCAGGTAAGGGTCATGTAGGCAGTGAATTGTATTGATAGAATGGCACAGCAAGGCTTAGAATATTAGCCAGGTGGGAAAATTTCTTGTATGGGAGACTGAGTCAAGAGAAGAGGGTGACCACAAAGAATTCCATAATGAAGACTTTCATAAGGGGAAATTTCATAATAAGGAGAAATATGTAATTCCCCCCTTGTCTGCTATAGAGGTAGAAGAAAGCTGAAGGGAGAACTTTAGGCCATTTCAAATATGTTTCAAAGCATAACTTACCAACCTTAGTCTTAAGTTCCTTTTTCATATGTTCACCTTGGCCAGAACTTTGAGGATGGTGTGGAGTGTGGAAGGTGGGAGTGAGACCAAGTTAGAATATACTTGAGAGAGAACAGAATCAGTGAAATGAGACAGTCTCTCAGAGTCTGTGTGGGCAGGTGAGCCATACCTGGGCACAATTTCCTCAGTGAGAACATTGACAACAAAGGCAGCTGTGGCTTCAGAACTAGGGAGTGCTTCAGCCTTGCTCAATGATGACAAGACAATGCTTATAATGACTTGCCTTGGCATATTAGTAAAATCTATCTGTAAGTGCTCGAAAGTGGTGTGAGCTAAAGGATGGCTCCCAAAGTCCATAGCCTGAAATGCATACTGATTAAAACTCTGGCAAGTCAGACAAATGGCTGTTACGTGAGCTGCTACTGGGGTCGTTCCTGAAGCAATTCATCCTTGCATAATGGGATCTATCATCCCTTGTGTGCTACAATGGCCACAAAAAAGCTGCCCGTACAAAGATGGTCCTAGATACGTTATTTGTAATGTGCCAGTCCATGGGAGTGGAGAGCAATTCAACACCAGTAGAGAAATTACAATTTATTTGTAATTGCAAAAACCGTGGGGAATGGAGAAATAAACTCCCCCAAATTAATGTCATGGATGCTAGCATACTATTATGTATATATGTGTATATATGTATGTATATGTGTGTATATGTATACTATATATGCATGTATGTATATTTGTATATATGTATTTCATTAAATATTTCCCAATTACATGTAAAAAAAATTAATATTCATTTAAAAAAAACATTAGTTCCAAATTCTTTCTCCCTCCCACCCCTTGAAAAGGCAAACAATATAATATCAATTTTATATATATACATATACATACATATATATGAGTGTTGGGTTCAGAAGGCCAGCTCCAAATTCAATGCTAGCCCCTTCTCTCTTTGGGAAGAAGCGTATATACTGGGAAGATCTTGAGAGTGGGACAAAGGATTGCCAAGAAATGCTTCCTTTGGAAGTATGAAGGAATGAATCTCAGTCCAGACTTGGGAGTCAAATAGAAAATTAGTTCGACTCAGATCTTGCTAACAGGTAGGAACCTTTCATGTCTTAAGAGATCTATACTGGGGCTTTAGGGGAGAATCTTTGACCTGAGGGAACAGAGAGGAGGGTACAGTCTCACAGGCTACTTTACAGATGTACAAACCAAAGGCCTTTTACTTGGGAACAGAGAAAAAAAATACGAGTCACCGTACGTACGTAATACGATTAACAATTGATCTCTGCAGGCCAAATAACTGACAAATACTTGGAGATGCCCTCTAGGATGTACTGAGGAAGGAAGCATAGATCCTGCAGTGGGCAGATCCTGAGACCCAGGGAGAAGTTGTCTTTACCCAGGCAAAGTGGTAGTTCTCCAGCATAATGTTCCAGTACAGCCCCTGAAAACATGCAGGGGCCCCAATTCCTCCAGGATAAAGTCCACAGCCACATCCTTGAATGTCACCACTTCCTGAAACAGCAAATTTGTTTGTGGGCACCCAAGGAGCATCGCTCATATTAGCATGAAAGAGGAGGTGGGGTTGCCAGAAATTGCAACACAGCATTCAAACTTCAGTGTGTTCTAGTCAAAAATGTATTGGGCCAAATACAGTGTGCATGCCAAAGTTGGAACCAGGTGAAGAAATTCATGAATTAATAAATGAATAAAGTGTTTATTGAGCATTTGCTATGTGTAAAACACTGTACTAAGTATGAGGGACATGAACAGAAAAGTCAGCCTGCCCCGGTTCTCAATGAAGGAGCTTACATTGTGGGGGGAGGGGAGGAGACAACACATCTGGAAAGTTTTAGCTGCAAGTCAAAGGGAAAATTCCCATGAGTCTTAGGGAGCAACAGCAAAGCAGATGGTCAGGCCTTTTTAAAAACATTATTTCCACTGGTAAAAGTCGTATCAGTTTCTAGCATCGAACCCTTTGACAATCACAAAGATTTTGGTGGCAAAATGTTCTTTTCTGGGTCTTCATTAGCTATGACTGCAGCACCTCCAGGAGAAAGGCCAGGCTTCATCTCCACACGGGGCTGCTTCCCAGAATGATACTGAGCAGACTGGGCTGGAAGCATTGCCATTCCCAAGGCTCTTGGGCTCAGGGTCCTGGGCTGTCCCCATCATGATGTGAGGGATGATGGTGGTCAGGATGATGGAAGTTTGACCTGCCTGGCACCTGCTGCCTCCTGTCTCTCCCTCTTTGATTGTCCTTCATGCATCATTCATTCACTGATCAAACATTTATTAAGTCTGCACTCAGGACTACTGAGCGCCAGGTACCGAGCTTGACACTAGGGATGTCAAGGGAAAAATGAGCCAGTAACTGACTGAAAGGGGCTTTTATTCCACTGGGGAAAACCATACGGACACAGGTGAGAAAGACAAATTATGTACAAAATAAACACGGTCACCTGGCGAGGTAGAGCGATGGGGAAATCAAGAGAGGGGTGTGTGGGTACATATGGACAAGAGATGGAGGTGAGAAGGGAAGAGTCCACTGCAGGCAGAGGGAAAGGCCCACATGGAGGATGGGATATCAGTGAGAGCAAAAAGAACATTATTCAGTTTGACTGGAGCATAAAACGTGTGAAGGAAAGGAATGTGTAATAAAATCAACCTACGAATAGAAGCAACTCATAGTGACGTTGTCCTTGGATTACAGTCTTCTCCCTTCTTTTCCTCCCTCCTTCTTTATTTCCTTTCTTCCTTCCCTCCTTCCTTTCTGCTCTCGTGCTTTCCCAGTCACCAGTGGAGTGAAACGAGGCTGTGTGCTTGCTTCCATGCTTTTTAGCATCATGTTTCCAGCCATACTGTCAAACGCTTTCAACGCAGATGAACACGGCATCGAGGGCAGCTACCGCCCTGATGGTAAATTCTACAGCTTGGAAAGGCTACAAGCCAACACCAAAGTGGAGGGAGTGTTGGTGCATGGTTTCCTGTTTGCAGATGATTGTGCACTCAGTAAAGCCCCTGAAGCTGAGCTGCAACAAAGTACCTATCACTTCTCTGCTGCTTGTGCTAATTTTGGCCTAACAATTAACACCAAGAAAACACAGGTGCTCCATCAGCCAGCACCACACCACCCATATGTGGAACATCAATGGAGAAATTTTGATTACTGTAAATAAGTTCACTTACCTTGGTAGTATGCTTTCCAGGGATGTACACATTGATAATGATGCCAGAGCTAGCTCAGGGTTTGGGAGGCTCTGAAAGAAAGTATGGGAGAGATGAAGCATTAGACTGCCTACCAAAATGAAGGTCTACAGAGCCGCTGTGCCAACCTCATTGTTGTATGCCTGTGAAACCTGGACAGTCTACCAGCATCATGCCAGGAAACTGAATCACTTCCATTTGAATTGTCTTAGGAAGATTTTGAAGATCACCGGGCCGGACAAGGTACCAGAAACTAAGGTCCTTTCTGGAACAAAACTGCCAAGCTTTTTAACTCTCCTGCGGAATGCCAAATGTACACTTGCCAAAAAGACTATGTTATGCAGAACTCACAAAGGGCAAGCGTTCACATGGTGGTCAGAAGTGATACAAGGACACTCTCAAGGTCTCTCTTAAGAACTCTGGAATTGTGTGACATGGGAGACACTGGCACAGAACTACTCGGCATGGTATGCCCACATCAGAAAAGTTGCTGTGCTCTATGCACAAAGCAGAATTGAAGTTGCTCAAAAGAAACACAAGATGTGCAAATTTAGAGAATCCACCCCAAATGTTCACACGGACTATTTGTGCCTGACCTGTGGTAGAGCATTCCAAGCTCGTATTGGCCTGATAAGCCACAGTCTGTACCTTGACTCTAGCATGGCGATGTCATTTTGGTCCTCTTCCAGAAGGACAGACTAAAACAAAAGTCTGGACACTTGAGTGGCCGAGCCCACTGCAGCTCAGAGCTGTTAGGCTCAAGTGACCCACCAGCCTCAGCCTTCCCGGTAGCAGAGAGAACAGCTGTGTGCTCCCCCCCCCCCCCCCCCCCCCCGTGTTCTCCTCTGACAACAGCTTGTAATACCTGTAAAGCTGGAGTTCATCATCTTAGCCTGGGGAGAAGAAAGGGTGGAAGAGGACATGAGGGAAGGGGGTGGGAGGGGAGGAGGGAGGATCGACCAACAGCTCAGAGAGTGTCTGACCCAACACAGGACAGGGAGCATATTTCCTTCATGTCTCCCCTTTCCTGTTGAATAGCAGATACTTTTCTCTCTCTAAGCCTATATTCCGTCTGGTTTATGGAACCGTGAAATCCTCATGAGAAAGGTAAGGCGTAATTAGGGTTGTTAGCTTTGCAGCAGGAAGAGCACTGTTTGAGGTTTTTCTCTTTTGTATCCCCGGGCGAGTGCCTGGAACATAGTAGGTGCTTCAATACTTGTAGACAGTATGTGTGCATGACCTATCCCTCAAGGAAGGTACAAGAGCCACAGTTCAGAGGAGTCTCCCTCCTGTGCCGACCTAGCACTTAGCATGCAGGCGCTTAATAAATGCTTCTTGACTCGTGTTCAACACCTTGATTTCTGATTGTACTCCACACTCACACCCCGCGCCCCGCCCCACTGAGCAGGCAGAAGCCCTTTAATTAAAAGGGACCGGCAAAGGCGGGGAAAAGGAAGAGAAAGGTGTTACAATGACGGATGTCAGAGACCCTAGGGAACATTTGGAAACACCAGCGGGAGCACGTGGGCGGTCCCAGAGACATCGCCAGCGTTCCCTGAACGAGACGGATTGACTCGCGGTGATCTCCACCAGTTTGAGACTAGAGGACTGGGAATAGGGCAATCCGGAGCATGCGTAAAACAGTCACTAGCCTCCGAACTACATTTCCCAGCAGCCCTTGCCCAGAGCGGGAGGAAGGTGAGATCTTATGCCTCCGTGACTTCCGGAAGCCAGACGCTTTTGTCCTCCCGCCACTGTGGGCGCCTCGTCCCGCTTAGGCCCCGGCTTGGCTCGGGCCGCTGGGCCTGGCTGGAGAGACTTCAGCCAGAGTACAGGATTCGAGGTAGGACGGGTCGAGCGGCGGGGCTGAGGGGAGGGGGCGGGGCAGTGGGTGTCATGCTACTTATGCCGCTTCCCTCCGCATGCGCCCGGCGGAGGGAGAGCCTAGCAGCCCCACGCATGCGCTACGCACCCCCATAACCACGCCCCCTCGGAGAACTGCGGCGCCATTGGACATTGGATTGGGGCGGGGCTAGAATTATGGGCCAATCAAGCACCGCTGCCTTCCCGCTGCCTTAGCTCCTCTTGTCTCCTAAGCCTGCATCTCCCTTGCCTGGCACCCATCAGGCAACCAGTACGGTATACCAAGCCCCATAGCTGAAAAGACAAAAGTAAAAGGCACCCCCTCCTGGTTTCACAGTGACCATGTGCCAGAAGCGGGGCTGGAATCCAGGTCTTCCTGACTGCAGGCCACCACCTTTATGTTCATTGTCACAAGCACTTATTAAGTGCCTACTGTGTGCAAGGCTCTGGGGACACAGAAACAAAACAGCTTCTGTCCACGAGGTGGGGAGCTTACATTCTCCAATGGTGGAGGACTTGGAGCATCAGGACAGGTGGCCCCTGACCTGTGCCTCACGGTAATGAAGGGATTCCATGCCTAATTCCTTATTCCTGAACTTGACATTTCATCTCCCACCTCCATGCCTTTGCATGCACTTTGCCCCTCTCGGGTGTGCCCCCTTTCTTTGGCTCAGCCCTGAAGATCTGCCGATGGTTGGCCTTCCTGGACCCACTCAGGTAGCCCAGCATTGACTTACCTATGGGTATTCAGTTCCTGCTTGGAGCACCATCTTGGCAGCCCAGGCCCACTGTGGCACCCCACATATGGCAGCAGCTTAGTTTGTGTTGGCTGAGATCAACCTGGGGGCAGTCCAAGATGCCCAGTTGGCCTTCCCTCCAGCGGGCAGATAGAGGGGGATGTCTCGGCCTTGGGTGTGGCAGTGCCAAGGCCCCCCAAGCCAAGTCAGTCCCTCTCCTTGTTCCCTTTTCTTCCTCAGCTTGGCCTTCAAGGACTCTGCTCTTCTCCAAGAGATGGGTGCATCAAGGAGGCGGGAGATGGCCCCTGTACTCTTGACGGCCAGCGCCCCCCGGGTAAGTGGGCATTTCCTCTTCTATGAGATGCTGTTTTGGAAACATCCTCAGAGTGTAGACACGTGTCTCCATCACATTCCACAACCCCCAAACTGGGGCTGTCCTCCTATCAGAAGCACGTCCAGAGACCACTTAGACCAGGCATTCTTCGCCTTTTCCTCATCTCGGACCCTGACGTTCTGGTGAAACCCATAGACCTCAGAATCACGAAGGATCTGTCATGTTGAAACTGCATTTCTTCCTGAAATAGAAAGGAGTCCATCAGAATCCTGTACGTTATGTTGAAATGCAGTTATCAAAATATTTTTAAAAACGAGGTCATGGAACTCAGGTTAAGAGCTCCTGGTTTGGACCCACATTTTGCAGGGGAGAGAAATTAGATGCCTGTTAATTAAGAAATATTCAGAGGGGTGGGTTACGTAGTAGGAGTAATACTGAATTATTAATGGAGAATGATTACTGTGTCCTCTCCGATTAGAAATGAGCATTTGGAGCCTAATTTAGGGCTCTCCTGACTGTTCTCCCTGCCATATTTCTCAGAAATGGGCAGCTGGGTGGCCTGGTGGATAAAGCGCTAGGCTTGGAATAAAGAAGACTCATCTTTGTGAGTTCAAATCCAGCCTCAGACACTTAGTAGCTGTGTGACCCTGGACAGGTCACTTCACCCCGTTTGCCTCAGTTTCCTCATCTGTAAAATGAGCTGGAGAAGGAAATGGCAAACACCCCAGCATCTCTGCCAAGAAAACCCAGATGGGGTCATAGAGTCAGGCATGACCGAAGGGAGGAGCCGGGTGGCGTTTGTGAAATGATGCGTGTGCCTGCTTTCTTTCTGCTCTTTTACCTGGCTCTTACAGTCACCCTAGGATGTATTTACAGCCTGTATTTTACTGGTTTTGCAGGTGAGGAAATGGCCTTGAAGATGCATAGGCTCCATAACTGGGCAAGGGCAGAGGAGGAGGGATGAGAACTTACTCAGGGCCTGCTCAGCACTCTGGGCTCTGTGCTGGGGGCGCGGAGAAAAAAAGGGGAAGGGTCCCTCCCTCGAGGAGCACACACTCCGTTGCGGGGGACAGCACGTATATAAAGCCACCTGTGCAGGATGAGCACAAGGTCCCTTTTGGGAGGACAGCGCTTACATTTCTGGGATCAGAAAGGCTTTATGTGGAAGCATCAAAGTGGCTTGAGAGGTGGTGGTGAAGTGGGACGGCATTCCAGGCAGGGGGTACGGCCAGGGCAAAGGCATGGAGGCCAGCTTGACTGGACATTAGAGGGCAGGAAGGGCAATTATGTGGAACAAGCCTGGAAAGGTAGTTTGGGGCCCAGTCACGATGGGCTTAAAAAGCTGAACAGGAGTTGATGTTTGTTCCTAGAGGCATTAGGAGCCAGTGGAGCCTTTTGAACCTGGCTCCTCCTGCCTCCAAATTCATGCTCTCTCAGGAAGGAACTGGGCTCCCCCACATAGTAGGTCTTACAGTGGAGGCTGGGGGGCCGCTTGGTGGAGAAGAGGCTTTTGGGCAGCTCCCGGTTGGCCTCTAAAACTGCAATGCTCCGTTCTTGCACTGTTGGTCTTACAGGGTTGTTGTGAGGAATGTCGAGTTGAGTCGAGTCAACAAGCATTTATTAAACTCCTACTGTGTTCCAGGCATGGAGATAGAAAGAAAGGCAAAACACAGTCCCTGCCTTTAAGGAGCTCCCAGTCTAATGAAGGAGACAATAAGTAAATAACTAAGTACACACAAGCCATAGGCAGAATGAGCCATAAACCACGCAACGTGGCATACACAGTGAGACACACAGTAGGCCCACACAACGTGGCATACACAGTGAGACACACAGTAGGCCCACACAACGTGACATACACAGTGAGACACACAGTAGGCCCACACAACGTGGCATACACAGTGAGACACACAGTAGGCCCACACAACGTGGCATACACAGTGAGACACACAGTAGGCCCACACAACGTGGCATACACAGTGAGACACACAGTAGGCCCACACAACGTGGCATACACAGTGAGACACACAGTAGGCCCACACAACGTGGCATACACAGTGAGACACACAGTAGGCCCACACAACGTGGCATACACAGTGAGACACACAGTAGGCCCACACAGCGTGGCATACACAGCTGCACAGTAGGCCCACATAGTGTGGCATACACAGTTAGAGGCACAGTAGGCTCTCTGTACATTTTTGACTTGGAGCGCACAGATAGCTGAATGTTATGAGCGGTACTATTCCCTGCACTTCCTGAGTCCGCTCCTCCTCTTCTCCCCTGTCACAGGAGGGGCCTTGGCTACCCTCTGAAATATTTGGTGTTTCAGGAATCCGTGACATTTGGGGATGTGGCCGTGGATTTCACCTGGGAGGAGTGGGGGTGCCTGGGCCCCTCTCAGAAAAAACTGTACCGGGAGGTGATGCTGGAGAACTACAGGAACCTGGTGTGCCTGGGTGAGGACGGCTGCTCCACCTGACCCCTCTCACCTCCTTGAGGGTCTTTGCTTCTATCCTTTGCAATGCTTCTGGGATACCTAGAGTGCTTAGTGGTTGTGGCTTGGCCTGAAGGCAATAGAAATCTCTAATCCCATCATGGCAAAAGGACTGGGCACTTTCCCCTGGTTCCTGGGGTTGTACGTCTCCTCATTCTCTGCCCCCTTGGGCCAAAGATTGTCCCCTAAAGCCCCTCCCTGTGCAGATGTGTGAAGCCTTGCCAGGTCTCCAACCTCTTCACAGGGCCTGGGTCTTGGGAACTCCTTTCTTTTCTGAGTTCAGATTGACCCTGGGTTCCCTTTCTCCAAACCTTCTAGGAAACAGCCTTCAGATGCCCTTCATGTAGGTGTCTGGGCCTTCCTTGTGTGTCTACCTTTCCCTGAGGAAAGGGTCTTAGCATTGAATTCTAATCCTGGTATTTTTCCATTTCCAATGTGCAGGCCTTGCCTTTTCCAAGCCACACCTGATCTCCCAGCTGGAGCAAGGGGAAGCACCCTGGATGCCAGGGGGAGAGAGCCAAAGAGTGGTCTGTGCAGGTGAGCAAGTGGAGGCTGTTAACAGGGTTTTACCAAGCCAGTCTCTGACCTGAGGATGCCACAACAGCAGGCCAGAGACAGTGCCAGCAATCAGGGATCCGTTTAATTAATTAGTTTCATTATGAGGAACAGATTGCAAATTGGGAATTCTCCTGATCAGAATTCCATCCTGCTGAAGTAAAGACACAGATTATATACATAAATCACCAGTGGGAAGGGAGAGGATAGGTGGGTTATAAACAATCATCCCCAGGGACAGAGTGGCTTCCCACAACAAATCCATGGATTGAAGACAATACAACAATTCTGGAGTCCTGTGGGAGCAACGCTGCTCCAGTTCTTGGGGGTTGGAGTGGGCCACAGGGCCAGAGTTCTGTGACAGTGTATTGGGAATCAACATGGGCTCTTGGCACTTATTCAACCAAGTGCCCTTGAAGAGTTTGGCCTCCTTGCCTCAAAGGAAAGCCTAGTTTACATGGGTTTGAGTGACATGTTTGTGACATCAGAGGCTTTTAGACCACATGGGCTTAAGTCGCATTTTTGTGACAATTTTAGGTCACATGGGTGAGTTGCATGTGTGACTCACCTTTGACCCTGAACAAGACATATAAAACCAGAGGTTGGCTTTGTTTTTTCGGAGCTCTGAGTCAAAGCAGGAGAGGTGGGTGACTCTAGGCCAGCCGTTGTTATTAGCGCCCTGGCTTTGATGTTGATGCTTCTCTGGTAACTGAATATTGTGATTTTGTCAGACAGAGATCTGTCTGTTGATTTGTATTTATTTGCTCTGTTTGTATTTGCTGTGAAGTTCAGGGTGCTGGCTTTTTCCCCTGAACCAAGTGATATTTGCATGTTGGATTAAATTGAGGTTGTTAACCCTTTAACGTTGCTTTCCTGAGTAAAGCAGATCAAAAGAACCTGGGCTTGCAGTGTTCTGTGAGCTGATTGTTGTTGGTCTTACACCCCCGCAGCAGCTGCTAGCCGGATTGTTGAAACAGACAGGAACAGGTTCTGCCGTCTTTGATTCCCTTCCCCTCAGGTCTGTAGGCAGAAGGATGGCAGTGATTGTGAGCCTTGTTAAGGTTTGATTGATCAGTTCAGGCTACATTGTGAATCTGACTCCCAAGCTGGGAAAGGCAACTTTGCAAAATCTAATCTATTAGCATATTCGTTATACATATCATATTGATTATTATAAAAATCAGAATTCCCTCCACAAGACCATCCGGAGAAGTCATTACGAGCAACATCGCAGCTGGACTTTGGGGGCTGCCAGCTCCCCCAGACCCCTCCAGGGTCTGTGCAGAAGAGTTCAGGTGGCCATGCGCCTCCTGTGCAAACCACTGTCCTGATTTTTCTCCCTCCCGGGGCTGTCTCTCCAGCCTCAGGAAGATGAGCCCTCCAGGAAGGACTGGTCTCTTTCTAACATCTTCTCCACCCACCACAGTGCTGTGGCGGGCAGTGCTGATATGGAGTCAGGCAGATGACTTGGGTTGGAATCTTGGCTCTGCCACTTAATACCTGCATGACCTTGGGTGAGTCACTTCTCTGGGCCTGTTTCCTCATCTAAAAATAAGAGAGTTGGACTTAGTGGCCTTCGAGGCTCCTTCCACCACCCCGTCTGTGACTCTGGGACACTGTTCTTGCCCATTCTCTTTTTTCGTGATTAATTTTCAACTTAATATCAGAAATGAATACAATTGAGTGAACTTTTCATGCATTTATGTCTAATGCACTAACCTCTCAGTCGTTCTTAATCAGGATTTTTTGAAGTTTCCTGTTGTATGGTCCAATTCAGTGCATGCCCTGCTCTGCTTGGTGTTATTTTGGAAATATCTTTTCATATCTTTTTCTGTTCCTCATGATTAACTATCTCAGTTGCTTTCTGGTATTCACAGTTGATTTGGTCATTCCATAGCTGTACCCTTAGGTTGTTTACAATTTTTAAAAATTAGACATAATCCTGGTCTTCTGAGCATGTAGCAGTCAGTCAACTAACAAGCCTTTTTTAAGTGCCTGTCGTATGTCAGTCACTGTACTAGGCACAAGGGATACAGTGATTCCTGGTAACAGGATAAGGGCAGTGAGGTGGCGCCATAGTGCACAGAGTGCTGGATCTGGAGCCAGGAAGACTCATCTTCCTGGGTTCAAATCTGACCTTAGACACTTATTAGCTGTGTGACCCTGGGCAAGTCATTTAACCTTGTTTGCCTCAGTTTCCTCATCTATAGAACGAGAAGGAAATGGCAAACCACTCTGGTATCTTTGCCAAGAAAACCCCAAATGGGATCACAAAGAGTTGGAGATGTTTGAAAAAAGACTTAACAACAACAGAGTTGTATAGACTAGGTTGTATAGACAGTGTATAGACTAATAGAGGAGATAATGTGCATAAATACGAACATGTACAAAATAATTATCAGTTAACTAGGGATGGAGGAGGCGCTGGCAGCTGAGTGGGATGGGGACCAGGAAAGGCTTCACATAGGCCTTCTGAAGGTATTTGATCAGAGCTTCGAAGGAAAGTAAGGATTCTCATAGGCAGAGGAGAGGTGGGAGACCAACAAAGGCCCTGGAGAGGCAGGAGATCAACTGTTTGTAATGACAGCAAGAAAGCCAGTGTGACTCTTCAGGCCTAACATCAAATGCACCTTCTTGCTGCTATGAAGTGGCAGAGTGGCCCACTCAGTCAGCTGCATGTCCAGCCATAATGCAATCAGTGGATCCTCAGACTGGGGCCAGCATTTTGCCGTTACAAGTACAGCTGCTATGGATTTGTTATATGGAGGAACCTCTTTGTTCTTTGAGCATCCTCTTTAGGATCCAGGCCTAGCATGACAATCCCTGGGCCAAAGGGTATGAAGGTTGTCAGGCCTTGAGACTGGACGGAAAGATGGTGTCCATTCATCAGTTCCCCAGCAGTGCAACAATCTTCCTGTCTCCACAAAGCTCAGCCAGCATGTTGTTTTATCCTTTCTTCTCCATCTTTGCTGGTTTAATGGGCATGAGGAGGTCCCGTTTTCATTGACGTTTCTGATTGCTAGAGCATTGGAACAGTTTTTCAGGTGGTCATTGACAGCTTGTGCTTCTGAGAGATACCTGTACATATTCTTTGATGATTTATCATGTTGTACCTAGAACTTAAGGTTACACCAATTTCTCATAGATTTTTAATGTCTCATTTGTAGCAGCAGTGTTTATGGCAAATGGTATCTTCCCATAAACTTTCTTTCATTCTGGATATGTCGTCCTGTAACAGTTCTTTAATTTTATATAATCAAATGCATTTCTTTTAGTTCTTATGTTTTTAACTTCCCCAGTTTATATGTTTATGCATATGTATGTGTGTGTATATATGCATGTATATATGTTACATTTTTTAATGTTTTTCCCATAGTGTGGGATGCGAGTCCCATTCCATTTATCATCTCACTGCTATCCAATTTTTCTAGCAAATTTTATTTAATAATGTTTACCTTGCCTGGTGTTTTTAATCATTGATTCATCAGTAATTCATCTATTGTATTAATAATATTAATGTATTATATGCTTTTCATTGTCGTCCTGAGATATTGTTGATGTATTTTTCTACCTTTTATCGCGCACCAGATGCTTTTTGATTAAAAACTACTTTGTAAGAAGAATTGCTAGGTTTCAACAACCATATGTAAGGCTGTACCAAATCACTAGTGATAGGAAAAATGCACCGCAAAGCAGCTCTAAGGTTTTACTTCACAATTAGGAAATTAGCAAAATAATGTGACTAGTCAGTGTTGGAGGGGCTTCAGAAAGACAGGCACACTAATTCACCATTGATGGAGGTGTGAATTGGTCTTACCTTTCTGAAAAGCAAGTTGGAATTATGCTAAAAAGTGACTAACGTGTTCATTCTGTTTGACTCAGAGATCTCACTACAGGGCACATCCAAGATCAAAGACAAAGAAAGTTTCCATATACACTAACATACTTAAGCAGCACTTTTTTGTGATAGCAAAGAACTGGAAACAGTCACTTCTTATCCGTCAGTAAAAGGCTACACAAGTTATAGAACATGAAAGTACTAGACTGTTCCTATGCTATAAGACAATGACTGAAGAATTCAGAGAAACTTGGGAAAACATGAACTGATGCAGTGTGAAGGCAGCAGATGCAGGAAAACACTATCGCTCTTATGTTCACGTTGACTACTACTTGAATGTTGTTGACAGTCATCTTTCTAGTTGGTGAAAACAAGACAGGATTAAGTGTGATAAAGGGGGGACCAGAGTGATTTATATTCTTCTTTTTCTCTTCTCAGATTGGAAGAGTAAACCCTCAAACAAGAAGTCAGATCCCAATATAGAAATTTCTGTGGAAGCATCATCCCAGGAAAAATTCAGAAGTAGTGGTACTTGTGTCTTCAAATTGAGAGAAACCTTGGGATGTAGTACCAGATTAGAGAGTGAGCAGAAGAGAAAGAAGAAACCTTATGAACGTGGCAAGACCCTTCGTTGGAGCACACAGTGTATTCATTGTCAGAGAACTCATGTTGAGAAGAAACTTTATGAATGTAATGACTGTGGGAAGACCTTCTGCCAGAACAGTGATTTTATTCGACACCAGAGAATTCATACTGGAGAGAAACCTTATGAATGTAACGAATGTGGGAAGGCCTTCCACAGGAAGACAGGCCTTACTGAACATCAGAAAACTCATACTGGAGAGAAGCCTTATAAATGTGATGAATGTGGGAAAGCCTTCTACAGAAGCACACACCTTACTCGGCATCAGAGAATTCATACTGGATTGAAGCCTTTTGAATGTAATGAATGTGGGAAGACCTTCCATTGGAGGACAGGCCTTAGTGAACATCAGAAAATTCATACTGGAGAGAAACCTTATGAATGTAAGGAATGTGGGAAAGCATTCTTCCAAAGTACACACCTTACTCGACATCAGAGAATTCATACTGGAGAAAAGCCTTATGAATGTAAGGAATGTGGGAAGGCATTCTGCCAGAACACACAACTTACTCAACATCGAAGAATTCATACTGGAGAGAAACCTTATATATGCCATGAATGTGGGAAGGCCTTCCATTGGAACATACAACTTACTCAACATCTGAGAATTCATACTGGAGAAAAACCTTACAAATGTGATGAATGTGGGAAGGCCTTCTGTAAAAACAGAGAATTCATTCGACACCAGAGAATTCACACTGGAGAGAAACCTTTTGAATGTAATGAATGTGGGAAGGCTTTCCGCCAGAACATACATCTAACTAAACATCAGAGAGTTCATAGTGGAGAGAAACCTTATAAATGTAATAAATGTGGGAAGACTTTCCGTTGGAACACACAACTTATTAAACACCAGATAGTTCATATTTGAGAGAATTTTATGGATGTAATTAACGTGGAAAGCTCTTCTGCCAGAGATGTGAGAACATTTATATTAGAGAGAAACAGCTTTTTTAGAATCACAAAAGTTTTGAGTTGGAAGAGACCTTAGTAGCTTTCTAGTCTAATCCACGTGTGAAAAGGGATGAGTTATCCCTGTGTAATATACCCAAAAGCAGTCATCCAGCTTGATTGAAGAATTCTAATGTGAGAGTACCCACAAACTCCCAGATCAGCCCCTTCTCTCTCTGGATAGTTACAATTGTTAGCAAGTTTTCCCTTGATACCCCATCTAAATTTGCCTCCTCCACCAAATTTCAGCAATTTCTCTTCATTTCAGCCCTCCTGGGACCAAGAAAAACAAGGCTAATTTTTGGTCTGTATGTCAGTCCTTCAAGAACTTGAAGATAGCCATCATGTCCTCCCTAGAAGTATTGTCTTCTCTAGGCTAAAAATCTCCAGTCCTTTAAACCACTCATTATGTAGCACTTCACCGTCCTGGTCACCCTCCTCCAAACACTCTAGCTTATCCTTCCTAAACTGCAGTGCTGGCATTGAACACAATTGTCCAAGTGAGTGAGGTTTGGCCATGGAGCAGTTCAGAGGAACTCTTGCCTTCTTATCTTTGAATCGATTCTTGTCTTAATGTAGTCCAAGGTCAGATGAATTTTTAGGTGGTAACACCGAATTGTTGACTTATAGTGAGACCACTGCCCATTAAAACACCCAGATCCTCTTCAGACAAACTTCTATCTCACAGTCTCCCCTCCATATTATACTAAAGAAGCTGACATTTTGAATCAAAGTATAAGACAAAATTTACAACTGAACTTCATTCAGGGAGGTTTGCTATCCTTCCCAACTTTGTATCTACCTATGAGTACGTTTTGTTTCTTCTGATAGAAGAGAAGCTCTTTGAGGGCAGGAATTGTTTTTGTCCTTGTACCTTTAGCACCTAGCATTGTGCTTGGCATGTAGTAGGTGCTTTATAAATGTTTTTGGATTGTGTCATCTATAAATTTGATAAGGATATGATCTATACTTTTATACGAGTCATTGATAAAAAAATACCAAACTGCAAAGGGCCAAGCACCTATTTCTGGGGCATTCCACTGGGGACCTCTTACCACACTGACATTGAGCCATTAATGACTACTCTTTGGGTCTGGCTGTCCAACCAGTTTCAAATACATAATAATTGTACTGTCTTCTAATCCACATATATCTGTCTTTTCCACAAGAAGAGTGTGACATGTCAAATAGTTTGTTAAGATATAGTTAAACAGCAGACATGGGGCACTATGAAGACAGCAAATTTTATCCATCAACAAGTTCTATCAGATTTTTTGTTTTTGCTTAATTGTTTTTCATAAAAGAACATTCATTCTTCATGGGGAGGGTGGGAAATGAATAATGGGAAAACAAAGGGCATCAACTGAACATTCTTAAAAAGTTATTAAAACGTAGGTAAACTGTCCTTACAGCATTACCTTAATGTAGTTTATTAACCCCACCAAATGGGGGAATGAGTTCGATGTAATCAGTTCTTGACGAAGCCATGCTGGCCCTTTATAAATATTCATTAACCATAGCTTTAATTAATCTATTTTAGGATTTTTTCCATGAGATTGAAGTCAAGTTCACTAGCCTGTTTATAGGCTCGCTCTCGCGCTCTCTCTCTCTCTCTCCCTCCCCTCTCTCTCTCCTCTCTCTCTCTCTCTCTCTCTCTCTCTCTCTCTCTGTCTCCCTCCCCCCCTCTCCCCCCTCCCCACCTCTGTCTCTGTCTCTCAGTATCCAATGACAGCTCACCTGCCCCAGGTGACTTGGATTCATTAAAGGCAACTAGGCTATATTCTTAGCACCACTCCTCTGTTCGGTCCCTAGGTGTCCTTTAGTCAAGGCAAAGCAGGAAGCATTGATTAAGCTCTTGCTGTGTGCTAGGCACTGTGATAAGTGCCAGGAATACAAACATAAGAATATAGTCCCTGCCCTCTAGGAGCTTACATCCTAATTGGGAAGACACCAAATGAAAATGAAAGGAGGAATGGAGGGTGGCATGGTGAAGAAAGAGGTCTGGAGACCTCTTTGTGAGCAGGGCCCCCAGAGCAAAGAGTGAATGTGGCAGCCCGGGGACCCTCAGAGTAAGGGTCTGTGGGGCAGAGGGACCTTCCAGGGTGAGAAGGCTGCTGGGGTTTGTGGTTTTCTTGCCCCTCTTCTCTTTCCTTCATCCAGACCTGATGCACAGGTTCTCATCCTTTCTTTCCTTTTAAATCTTTCTTCACTATTCCACTCCAAGTTTAAGGTTTGTTTTGCTTATAACCAATCCCTCCCTGGAGTGAAGCTTCCTCTTATTTCCCCTTTCCCCCTCTCCCTGTTGATTCAAATGTTATTTCTACCCCCACCCTTGATCTGCATATGTTGTTATTCATCCTTCATTTTTAAAGAGGACCAGTGACATCACGATGCTGGGGTAAAATAGTGGATGATGGGTGATGGCTTGACTTCCGAATGAATTGGATTTAAGTGAAGCAGAGTTGGGCAGAGTCACCAGCCTCACTTTTCCAGAGTCATCAAAGCACAGTAGCATATGTGTGTGTGTGTTCAACCTTCCTTTGGCCCATTCAGACGAGAATGAGATCCCAGTGATCTCCCACCCTTTCCTTGTGTATGTAGACTTCTATGTGGGCAGCCTAATTAGGTGAGGGATGTTGCCCTACCCTTTCTATCTCCTTTTCTCTAGTGTATCCCATTTTCCCACACCCTGGTAAAACTGTCTTGGCAGACAGGCTAAACCAGGTTGAGGATAACCATCAGGCCACAATCCTGTTGGTGAGTTAGGGGGATGTCTAGCCTAAGCATTTGAAGACTTCCCCTGGTGGAATGGGCAGATGAGAACAATTTGTTCCAACAGTCATGAAGGGGGCTGAAGCAGGAGCTATGGAGCGCTTGGAGCTTGGTCACACTGGCCTCCAGGGTCATCCGCTGTGTCCCAGGTCATTGCCCTCATCTTGACTTTTGTCTTGCAACTCTGCCTCACTTAAATCCAATTCACGCACAAGTCAAGACATCACCTATCATCCACCATTTTATCCCAACATCATGTCATTGGTCCTTTTTAAAAAATGAAGGACACGCAACATTCTTACCACCTTTTTACTTACCTTGGGGATCAACTTCCTGTTAGCTGTTTTTGTTCTAAACTTTACAATGCAAAGGTTATTCCTTTGGCCAAGAAAACAGGAGCAAAATGAGAATTCAGCAGCCCTTCCTCTCTGTAGTTGCTTAACATTCCATGCACCCCAATCAGTCATCCTGTCTTTTATTTAATCTTCCTCTTTTCCTCCTTTGTAAAAATCCAACCCCTTTTAGCTTTCCTCATGAGCCTCATCTCACTGAGCTTTAAAGTTCTGACAGGATTGTTTTGGATTGTTCTACATTCATGCAACCAGCCCCAGATTTCTCATTGTAGGTACTGGAAACCTTATCTTTCCTTGAGTTCCCCTAGACTCCAACCCCCAACACCCACACTTGTTAGACTGTTCCCTGAGAAACTGACAATCCCAAAAGGTCTTTGCTTCTTCAACTCCATGTATCCCAACTTCTCAGAGTCAGTACCTGCTCTCCCTCCTTCCAGATACAGAAGTTGTTCAGGCTAAATCCTCTGCCTTTTCCCTCTAACCTATCTCTTGATTATCCCAGTACCAACCAGTCATCTCTTTCCCTGGGCTCTTTACCATCAGGCTGGATGAATGCTTAGTATCCTGTTAAGGGTTATCAGTCAATCAACCCTTATTAAGCTCTTGTGCCACACACCATGCTAAGTGCTAGGGATATACGGAAAGGCAAATCAATAGACATTTATTAAGTGCCTACTATGTGCCAGGCACTGCGAAATGCTGGGAATACAGGGAAAGACAAAAATCAATAGACATTTATTAAGCATCCATGATGTGTCAGGTACTGTTAAGTGCCAGGGATACAAATACAAGCGAAAACGTAGTCCCTCCCAAATGAGATATTTTAAAGTGCTTAGCACAGTGCCTGAAATGTAATAAGCACTTTAATAAATGCTTGTTTTCCTTCCTTCCTGAGCTTATAGTCTAATGGGGACAGGGAACACAACACATAAAAGGGAGCTGGAAAGGGGGTGGGGGATAGAAAGCCAGATACATAGATGTGGTAATCATGGAGAGAGATGATAATTGAACCCTGGAAGCTGGTTAGATCATCAAATGAGAGTGTATAAAGAGAAAAGGCCCACACGTGGTGGGTATGACATGGATGAAGAGCTATCCAAGGAGACTAAGGAATGGCCAGTCAGGAAATGAATCAAAAGAATTACAGAAACACGAGAAAGTAAAGAGTTGCTAGGAGAAGGTGATGCTGTTCAGTTGTGTCTTAACACTTTGTGACCCCATTTGGGGTTTTCTTGGCAAAAATAACAGAGTGGTTTGCCATTTCCTTCTCCAGCTTATCTTACAGATGAGGAAACTGAGGCAAACAGGACTAAGTGACTTGCCCAGGGTCACATAGCTGGTGTCTGAAGTCAGATTTGAACTCAGGTCTTCCTGCCTCCGGGCCCACTGTTCTACCCACTGGGCCACCTAGCTGCCCCAGAGAGGGCAACAGACAGAGTCAAGAGTTGCAGAGAGATTAAGAAGGATGAGAATTGAGAAAAGGCCATTTGATGTGACAATAATTGTTACCGTTGTAGAGAATGGCTTCATTTGAATGACGAGGTGAGAAACTCATGAGAGTTTAGAAGTGACAGGAAAGGAAGGGCAGGCACAGATTATAGATCTCGCTTTCAAAGAGCTTGACTGAGAACGAGAACTATATAACCATAGGGAGCAAGGAAAGTTGGGTCAAGTGAAGGGTTCTTGAAGATGAGGGAGACCTGAGTATAATTGTAAGCAGCAGGGAAGAGGCCAGCCCATTCTAGTTTCTATTTGTATTAATATCCTGATGCCTCCTAGCTCTTTGAATGAGAGGGGGCAATACAGTAGCCCATTCTTTCTCTGCCTGGTTCCAGTCAATACAGGAATTCTTCCAATGAAACCAATAAAGAATGAGGGTTAGAAAAAAAATCAATTAGACTGACCAGGATATCAATGGAAAACTTAAAGAAAAAATGCTGCTATTCTGTATCATTCTCTTTGTTCTTGGTAGCCCAGGAATCACTGATGGTGTGGAATTGTGGGGTTGAGGAGAAATGTGGACTGGATTAGGAGAGAAATGGAGTCAGACCTTCCTCATTCCAAACCAAGACCTTCCACCTGCACACAGGAGGTTGTGACATGGACAAAGAGGTGAATTTAGTCCATCCACAAGTCCTGGCAAGATAGCCAGTGACTGGGAAAACCACAGCTTAGTTTGACTAAAATAAGCAGTCAAGGCTTCTATAGTGCCTCATGTTGACTCCACTTCCCACTATCTTCCCAACTGCCTGATACCTGTGATCCTAGTGTTCCTATTACTTTCTGGCCTGCAGCCCTTACCTGTCCCTTCTCCACTTCCACAAGGAATCAGCCTCTTGGCTTTGCTCACACCTTCCTTTACCCCAAGTTGAGTAGAGATGAACATAGATCTGTCTGCCAAAAGATGGATCAAAGAAAGTGAACAAGTATTCCTCAGAAGAAACACATATTTGATAATCCTCTTAAAAACTGCCCAGACTCTCTAGTCCCCAGAGAAATGCAAATTGAAACAAGTCAAACGCATCATTAAATTAGACAAGATGGTGAGAATATGAGAGATCAGCTTAGGTGTATTGGTGGAACTCTGAAGACATGCCATGCTGTACAGTTCTGGGGAGAGCTGTGAATGAGCATGATCCTTTGGGAAAGTCAGTGGCGATCTACAGCCAAGGCCATGTACAGCCAAATGTTCCAGACCTTCTAACGTGGTGGTGCCAACACCAAGATGGGATAGGAAAGCTGTCCTCTACAGGAAACACTTATCTCTTCCACATTACAGGGGTCAGGGGCGCAGCACCCCTGCAATCTGGAAAATCCAGGTAAAATTTTTTGGCCTTCCCTTTGTACCAGAGAAGTCTGAATTTTTTTCTTTTTCTTTTATGAGTTGTTTGTAGTACCTTATTGTAAAATTGGGGTAGATATTATGCAAGACTATACATATATTTTATATATTTCTGAGTTTCTAAACTTTTTCTACTGGCCTTTGCATCTGATCTGTGGCTTCCACAAAACTCTCCCCAAATTCCCATTTAATTTCTTATGCCTACCTGCAATATATCAAAACCATGACGGGGAAAGTTGCAATGTGGAAGGGGTAATTGTAAAGACATAAATGATTTACCAAGATGTGGAGGCTGCATGGATTTAGAGTCAGAAGATGTGGGTTTGAATCCCCATCTTCATTTTTTACCTGTGTAATCTTGGGCAGGTCATTTAACTTGTCCATGGAAAAAATAAAGGGAATTGCTTCCTAAGGTCCTTTCCAGATTTTCCCAATTGTCATTTTAATAACAAAAGTTAGCATGAAATGACTTACATGAAGTCATATTGAGTGCAAAAATGTATCTGAAGATATATGCTGACTACTGTTCTATAAAAACATGTCTCTCTAATCTTAGGGCCTTCTCTGTGTTGATCACCCCCAGCTGATCCTGTCAATAGCTTGTTTTGACACAGTTGCGCACATATAGTTTCCCTCATCGGACAATGAGCTTCTAGGCCAAGCGCTAGTTTTTTCATTTCTTTGTATCCTCAGAGTATAGCACAGTGCCTGGCACATGGTAGATGCCTAATAAACTTTTATTGACTTGAATCCACCAGTAACTTAATTCTAAAAAATATACAAAAGAGAAAGAACAGATGGGCATGTCGAAACCACAAGGTGCCATTATAAAAAAACGCTTAGTTGTGGAAGGGAAATTACTTTTGTCTTTTAAATTGAAGTGAGTGTAAGGTCAAAACAGACTTGCATAATTACATTAAATAAAAATACTAACAAAAAGAAAAGCTAACATAGAGAAAATAACGATGTATGCTGGACAGATAAAAAATGACACATCGAATACCCATAAAGTGAATAATTAAAAACCAATTTCATTGGGTTGGGCATTTTTTTCATCAAGGCAGATTGTAACCATCTATAACTGATAGTCTCACAGAGTGGATTAGGGCTCAGAGTTGAGTGGCTTGCCCATAGTCATGGAGCCAGTAAGTGTCAGAAGCAGAATGATGGAATTATTGAGTCGAAAGGTATGATGACTTGTAACTTAGTGCACACTGCAGAGTGCTCTCCAAAGGGTCCTGAAAGTTTGCAAGTCTACCAACAATGAATGAGTGTGCCTCTTTCTTAACGCCCTGAAAGCACTGAGCTTGGTTGCTTTTAATTATTTTTGCCAATTTGATGGGTTTAAGGTGACATATATTTTTGATTAACAGTGAAGCTGAGCACTAGTAATAATTTTTCAATTATTAATAACTATCAGTATTATTAACGATTGAGATAACATGTAAACCTTCAAGTACTTAAATGTTAGTTATTATTGTTTCAATTTTCTTTTTTGAAAATTGTAGAAGAGAATCTAAAGCATTGTTAAATATGTAAGGAAACGGTAAAAATGTATAGCTAAAGCCCAGACCTCAGTGGTCAAAGGATATCAACAGATTTAAAAAATCAATTGAAAAACTGCTCAAACTTTACTATTAATCAGAGAGAGATGTGAAATAAAAGAACTGAGGAGTTACTTGATACCCTAACCAACTGGCAAAGATAATGAAAAGCAACCAAACACAATGCGGTCAGCAGTGTTAAGAAATGGTCACACTTATTCATTGTTGGTAGACTTGCAAACTTCTAGGAGCTTTGTGGAAAGCATTCAGCAGTGTACACTAATAGCTATGAAACTGTTCAAGCCCTTTGACTCAATAATTGTATCCTAAAACTTTGCCTCCAAACCCTTTTTCAAATATACCAGATTCTCTAACTCTTAATTTCCTCATTATAAAATGGAGACAATGATACTTATCATACTCAGCTCCTCGGGTTACTGTGAGGCTCCAAAGAGCTGATGCATACAAAATGCTTTCTGATTGTTAAAGGCCTATATAAGCACCAGCTATTATTATTTACCTGGTTTGTTTTTAGATCTTTGTTCTTGTCCCTGGAGGGTAAAGATTAAACGGATTCATTTTATAAACAAAACCCAATTCAAAACACCTTAAAAATTTTCGACAAGAAAAAATACATCCTATGAGTGTTTCGAAAAAACAAACAAAAGAGTTTTTTATACAAAACTTTTCATAGGAGCATTATTTCTTATTGGAAAAAGCTGGAAGAAACCTAAAATGTCCAAGAAAGGAGTCGCTCCATTGTTGTGCATTCCAGAAATCCAGAAATGCCTCTGTGAAAAGTGCAAAGTGAGGAAAGTCAACCCTGGAGGGAGGCTAACGAGAAATGAGGCTAATGGTGGCTGTAGCAAGAAAACGAAGTGGTGATGGAGGAACGAAGAATCCTGGGGGAGACTTGGCAAGGGATGGAGATTGAGGCATGACACCTTATGGATCCAAATGAACTTTTGCCGTGTCAGTAGCAGCAAGGTGAGTTTCCCAAACTGTACTATACAGAACATGGCCTGGATAGTGAATGATAAGAGAATGAACAAATGGCCACATTCATTCCGGTTCAGCAGAAGATGGGCTGCTGAGGACAAGGCGGCAAACAGAGCTCCCATTCTCTGGTACTGAAGTCGCCCCTTATTCTGAGGCCAGACAACCAAAAGTGAAGGGACGGGGACAAAATGCTGAGGGGTTTGCATGGGACCTCACGCCAGCAGCCTCAGCTGTCTTCCCAGGCCCAGGCAGCTCTGGGGAGATCTCCCCCTGAATGACCAGCAAATGTGTTGCTTGTCCTGGCTTTCCCTCCTTCCCCTGGGCCTGCCCCTTGCTCCAGCTGGCAAGTCTTATCTGGTTTAGAAGCTGCCCGTCCTAGTCATTGAAACGAGAAAATGCTGGCTCAGAGAAGCCTCGGAAATTACTTCTAGTCTCTTTCCTCACAGGAGACAAGTAGCCAAACCAGGGAGGCCTGAGCAGGGCACAGAGGAGCCAGGGGTAGGTGTTCCCAGGAAGCGAGAGGAAACAGGATCTGATTTGGACTCGGACAGAAAATGCATG
Source organism: Trichosurus vulpecula (assembly GCF_011100635.1). Lineage (NCBI taxonomy): Eukaryota > Metazoa > Chordata > Mammalia > Diprotodontia > Phalangeridae > Trichosurus > Trichosurus vulpecula. The sequence goes on from NC_050573.1 coordinate 9,309,623, forward strand.
GGAATTTTCCATGTCTTGGGATGTTGGCTCAGGGGAGAATCCCTGATCTGAGGGAAGGGAGATTGGGGGAGGCACAATCACAGGGACGACATAATCAATGGGCACTTTTTAGTCATACAAACCAATGTTGGTCTTTCAGCTGGTAATAAATATCCTGTCGCTGACCACCAAAGCTTTATCAGTCTCTTCCATCGACTGTTCTCACAACAGCCCATAGCATTTAGGAAGAAAGGAAGGACCAAGAAGCCTCCCATGAGCGGTTCTGAGTGCCAGGAGAGCTATCCTGACCTAGCCACACCAGGTTCCCATGGTTCTCCAGCACTGTGTCCCTATACAGCTCCCCCAAGAAGGGTGCTGGTGCCCCCACTCCTCTGGGGTGAAGTTCACAGTCGCATCTTTTAAGGTCAGTGATTCCCCCATGGGAAGAGAGGTGACCAGGCACTGTAGGGAGTGGCTTGTAAAACCCTGAAGAATAAAGGTAGCCCATGTGGTTAATGTGCCTTGGGGATCCCAGAGCCCTTTCCTCATCACCCCCACGAGGAGATCCTGGAAGCACTCATCGGTGTAATTGTAGGGAGGTCAGCCTTTGGCTTTGCATTTCCAAACTAAGCAACATCCAATGAAGAAGAGGGCAGCACCAGCCCACCCTACGTTTTCCCTGGCCTCAGACCTTGACACAAGTCTGTAAACCACAAAGTAGTCATGACTGTTTTCTCCTTTGGAGGCAATCTGAGAGAAAGGTATTTGGGGTGCATGAGTACAGAAACAAGAAACAAGTGCAAGATGGTTAACCAAGTCCCTGTATGGAAGGGTTGATGAGGCCTGATGTCTTCCAGGATGGAGCTCAGTTTCCAAGAGAAAAAAGAATTTTTAAAAAGCAGCAATCCAGGGAGGTGTCTCAGCATCCCCAGCCAAGGAAGTCTCAATTTTACCTTCCCCAGGAGCATCAAACCAGGAGACCCCAGCCTAGGACCTGGTAGAAAATGTGGCAAAAGCCACCCTTGGCTAAAATCATACCAATCTAACAAAAATCATTGATCCCATAATGACAAAGAAAATCTCTACCAGTCCCAGTTAGACTGAGACCCAAAGGAAGGTGTGGCTGGAACTCAGGGTTGGATGTTTCAAACCCCAAGTCCCCAGGAAATCCTGTGCATACGAGCTCAGACACCTCAGTTCTGGCCAAGCTCCCAGCTTTTCCTCCATCCCTGATAGAGCAGGGGGAGGGGATCAATTCACAAGGCAGCAGCAGCCTAGAAATAATGAGGCTGAGTGCTGGGAATTGGTCAGGAAAACCAGAGTTCATATTTGACTCCATCTATAAAATGGGGATAATTAGAGCACCTACTTCCTGGGATCGTGTGGGGACGAGGTATTTGTCAAAAGCTGGAGCTATATAAATACTGGCAAGTATTATTTAAAACAAGAGGGCACCTTGCAAAATGAGATGGAAAATGACTTTTCTCAGGGACACAAGCCACAAAAACAAAGCAGACAGAATTGTCAGAAAAAAATCAGGAAAAAGCAAAGAACTGACCTGCACCATCCTGAAATATCTTACACGGTCACATAGGTGTAAGACCAGAATGAGCCACAGTCACATAAGCTAAAACGCTTTACTTGTTTAAGTCCAATTGCTCTGAGCACTGTTCTCTGTGGCAGACCTTTACATTTGTACAGCTTCAGAGAGAGAATGGATTCAGCAACACTGGAAATATGTTCAGGATGTGTTAACATTCTTCACCTCCTATGGTTCTAACCTGCATTCCAATTCTGCAATATCGATGGTTTACATTCTAAAAGTTGGGCCTCATAAGCATCCTTTTGATTTCACAAGAATGAGCTCGTCATATCAGTTCTAATTGTCCAAGTTGCTCCAAGATGGAAGTGGACTTTTTCCTACTCTTCAGTCCCTTCTTTTGTCCAAGACAAGAGAATCTCTCATCACAGGATGAACATTGTGAGCTTACTTTGCTCAAAAGACAGTGAAGGAAGTTTAGAATCTGAGTGCATGGCCCATAAAAGCTTAAAGAGAACACATGACCAGAAATATGATCAGAATGGTTGTGAGCAACCGGAATGAGTTTAGGACTCAAGCAGACATAGGAAGGACAAGGGACAAGAGCCAGGCAGTCATGGCATTTGTTGGTGTCTCGCCATCTGTCCAGTCATCTGGCTTTTTAGTGAGTCATACTTTTTGTAGGTGTGATTAATTTTAGGCATCTTAAACCTAAAAATAAATATACAATTATTCTTATTTCCTCTTATGAATCATTTTAGAGTTCTCCAGTTTGTGCAAAATTAAAATGAAATAGATTCTCTCCATCTAGTCCAGCTCAATAAAAAATGATCTATGAGCAGATATACATACACACACATATGTGTGCACACATACATAGAAATCTAATATGCTTATATATGTGATATAAATATGTATTTATATATACAGTGACAACTGGAGAGTGAAATATCCTAGTATAAAAATTAATGCTTTCTTATAAATCTTTTTGCTTCTCCTTGCTCAACAAAGGAATGTGAACTGGCTGGGATTATTTCCAAGAAGACTGGGGCAGACTGATACAGAAAGTATTCATTTTGTATGTGTGTGTGTTAACTATGCAGAACTATGTTGTAAAAGTCCACGTTTTATGCTATCTTATAACACTGTTTTTATTAAGAATAACAATTACTTCTAAAATAAAGAAGGGAGAACTGTGAGTTCAGTATTTGAGGTAGTATGTATATGAAACAAATGCAACATCCAAGGACATCCTTAAATAAACCTCATGCTGCCTACAAAAAAGTTTCAAAGTGAGTCAGCGTATTTTTGGTGGGGGCAGGGAAGGGGGAAGGGTAAGTTCCTCTGGGAGCTGATTTCTTAATTAGAGTCTGTCTGTCTGTCTGTCTGTCTGTCTGTCTCTCTCTCTCTCTCTCTCTCTCTCTCTTTCTCTCTCAGCTTCTGTCAGGTTTTGGAGGGAAGGGGTTAAATTTCAGTGTGAGAAGTGGCTCTGAACTCAGATATCAAATTTCAGGTTGTAAAGTTTCATTTAACACTAAAGCATTTCAGAGAGAGCCAGAGACACAAAGACAAAGAGATACAAAGAGACTGAGAGAGGCAGGGAAAGACACAGAGGCAGAGACAGAAAGACAGACAGAGGGATGGAGAGAAGCAGAGATATGAGAGACAAACAGACAGACAGAAAGAGGCAGGAAGATCTGGGTGTATTTTTATAAAATTTCCCCAGCATCTGTATTTTTAATAATCCTAGGCAGATGCAGCCAAGTGATAGTAGATAAGAGTCCTGAGCCTGGAGTCAGGGAAACCTGAATTCAAATCCAACCTCAGGCACTCAGAGAGCTGTCAGACATTAGGCAAATTATTTCACCTCCAATCTTCAGTTTTGTCATCCATAAAGTGGCAGTAACAACTACCTTTCAGGATTGCTGGGAGGATCAAGTAATATCCCGAAGGCATTTAGCACAGTGCTTGGCACAGAGTAGGCACTATATAAATACTAGTTATCACTGCTATTCTGATTATTATTAACTCACCAAAACACCCCACCAGAATTTCAACATAAAGACTCTAAACTCATTCCCATCTTAATTTGGAATTCTTCGTTAAAAGATCATGTCCGGATGACAAAGTCAGCTCTCTTTAACTTCCACTGCCACACATTTCTGCAAATATGTATATGTGTGCAGATAGGAGAGGAATTTCAATCCTTCTCCCTCTCTGGATTCTTAGCTGACCAGAATTAAGAATGCAGTTGTTGTTCAGTTGTGTCCAATTCTCTGTGACCCCATTTGGGATTTTCTTGGCAAAGATACCGGAGTGTTTGCCATTCCCTTCTCTAGCTCATTTTACAGATGGGGAAACCGAAGCAAACAGGGTCACATGACTTACCCAGGGTTACACAGTAAGCATCTGAGGCTAGATTTGAACTCAGGTCTTCCTGACTCCAAGTCTGGCACTCTGTCCACTGTGTACCACCTAGCTTAAAAAAACCTCACTGATAACAGTTTGATTTTCTCTCAAGGTGGATGTGATGTTTTAGAGGTCTAGGAAAATCTCTTCCTGAAACCAAAACAAAGCACTTCAAGCCAGGCGACAGTCAAGGGCCTCATGCAGATTCCCCACCCCTGGTCAAAGCCAATTGAAATTAGAAGGACCCAGAGGCTCCCAGAGTCAGATGCCTCATCAGGGATCCACTGGTGCTCGGCTGAGGGGATAGTTGGGCTCCAGGGGGCGCTGAAGCATGCATCTCACCAGTTCAGGTTCTGATGGTCTGGGAGGCACGAGTGTCTCAATGGGATTTCACAAGTGTCAAACACTAGAGCAAGTCCAGGTCATGAAAGCCAAAAGACTCTTCTTAGTTATGGCAAAATTGCTCCCCTTTCATTCCATAATGCCCTGCTTCACATTTTTATAGGTTTCCAGAACAATGAATTAAGCCATAGTGGAATGTTTCACATTCTAAAACACCTTGGCAACATCCCTGTAATTTCAGAAGAGGGGCTGCTAGGTGGCGCAGTGGATAGAGACCTGAGCCTGGAGTCAGGAAGACCTGAGTTCAAATCTAGCCTTGGACACTTACTAGCTGTGTGACCCTAGGTAAGTCACTTCACCCTCGGTTTCCTCATCTATAAAATGAGCTGGAGGAGAAAATGTCAAACCCCTCTAGTGTCTCTGCTAAGAAAACCTCCAATGTGGTCACAACTGCAATGACTGAACAATTTCAGAAGAATGATCTTATTGAATAGGTTCTTATAGTCACGGTTGCTTGAGGATGAAGTCAGTCTTACTCTTCACAGGGAAATGAAAAAATACGGAAGCATGGCCGGATGTCATCATGAGCGGTTTGTTTCTTTTAGAAACACTGCATTAGAACCTCCTGAAGTATTAACTCCAACTTTTCCTGAGATAGTAATTTAATAGTTTGGAAAGTTTGCTTTCACAGGAAAAAAGGGTTGGGGATTTTTTTTCCAGTGTCTGAAACCTTTCTTTTTTTTTTCTTTTGCTTAGTAAAAAATGATAAAAATTAGTTCTGTTGTCATCCAAGGGAAGCCAAGTAAGTTAAAGGAAATCCACTAATAAACTTAAGAAAGTCGATTAACATGGGCTAGGCATTGTACAATTCGTCAAGGGCTGTACCCTTGACCCAGAAACAGAAAGAAGGTCCCACATACAACAAAGTATTCATAGCAACATTTTGTGGGGTAGCAAAAAACTGGAAACAAAATTGGTGCCTGTGGATTGAGGAATGGATAAACAACTCAGGAGACATGAACGTAATGGGATATTACTGTGGTGGAAAGAATGAGAAACATGAAGAGTTAATTAAGAAGAGCTGGGAAAACAATATCCCCAAGGACTAAAACAACAGGAGAAGAAACCACTGTCTCCTCAGGACTTCAATGACTTCAAAGCATACTGAGGGAATTACATAAGGAAAACAGTGGTCCTGGGTGTAGATTGGTTCTGTTCCGAGGGTCTTAAAGCGCAAAGATCAGAACAAAAGATCACAAATAATAGCCAGCAATTAGGACTTCAGGGTTTGCATCTTACTTCATCCTCACGACATCCTTTATCCTATTATCTCCATTTTACAGATGAGGAAACTGAGGCAAATAGAGGTTGAGTGACTTGCCCAAGGTCACACAGCTAATAAGTGTCTGAGGCTGGATTTGAACTCAGGTCTTCCTGACTCCAAGGCCAGTGCTTTCCCCTGAACCACCAACTGCCTCAGAGCTGAGAGGTGCCTTAGAGAGGCTCCAACCTCCCCCCCACACACCTTTTTTAGAGGAAGAAACAGAAAAGGGACAAGGGACTGCCAGATAGTAAATGGCAAGAGCATCACTTGAATCTTTGTCCAAAGACTCCTATCCTAAAGCTCTTGCCCCGACCCTGAAGGGAAGGGGTGGGGGTGGGGGGCCAGGGAAGCTGTGTGTCTGGTTAAAGCAATAGTCCGCCACTCCCTCCCACCCATCCATAGTATCATCCAATGAACAAGTCAGCTTTCAGAGGGGGCACAGCTAGCATCTGAAGGGAGAAGGTGCCTGGGTAGAAGTGCCAGCTGTACCCCTCTGGGAAGGAGAGGCAGGCTATGGAGCAAAGGACTGCCCACCTCTTCCCTGCAGCCCGCCTGACCCAGCCACACTGCTCAGCTTTCAGGCATGTCCCTCCAACCCAGAGCCTGAGCCAGGCCAAGGCATCCCTCATAAAGGCAAGACTGTAAGTGGCACATTTCCAGTGCCACTGCCCAAGGACACAAGGGGAAGTGGTGCCCACACCGGGGCTGCTTGTGTTCCTGCGCACCAGAAGGCAGGCCTATTACTTTAGTTTAGGTGTGGCACCTGGATGGGTAGCCAGAGGTTTTTGTTAAGACTCATCCTTAGTTGAGAATTCATGACCTGGTTCTGGAGACAACTTCTTCAGTTTTGAGTTGGGGGCATTTAAGGCCAGGCATTACAGTGATCAGCCCACTCCAGAGCTGAGTGTGTAGGATCAATGTTGAGAGAGGACATTGAGTGTATTTTAAACCCTTGTCTTGTCTCAGGCAGAATCCATACTTGATCCAGTTGTCTGTCAGGGATAGAAGCCTGGATCTGACCCTGAGAGCCAGGACCTTACCTGAGGTCACTTCTGACCCTGAGAGCCAGGGCTTGGCCTGAGGTCACCTCTGCTCCAGGAGAACCTATTAGCTCCTCATAGTTTGCTCCAAAAAAAAAAAAACTACTCACTTAACTTTCAGGGGACTCTGGGAGACTCACTTTCCTAAAGCCATTCAATCTTGCTTCCGCCACTCTGTCTAAAAATTCCCCTTTCTAGCTGGTTGAGAGAGAATTCAAGAGACTTGAAGGACTTCTTCCTTTCCTTAGTCTGATCATTACCCTGACTGGGTCCAAGTGTGGAGAAAGAGTACAGCTTCTACACTGACAAATGCCCCAGCTCTACTGAACAGGGCAACAGGGATTCTCCCTAACCTTCAGCCAGTGCACCTCAAAGAATGAGATGAGAACTCTGATAAGGGTGAAAAATGATTCATGAAGGGCATAGTTTCAGAAAAACTGAGAAAGTTTCTCATTCAGATTAGTCCAAACACTTCAGGCTAGGAGGATGCTGAGAAAAATGCTTTCTTAATATTTCCAAAAGGGGAACAGGGCTGTTTACTTCCACTGAGTCAAGTGCTGCATGCTAAATGCTGGGGAGACAAATACAAAAAAAAGAGGCAGTCCCTGCGTTCAAGGAGCTTCCATTTCCTTAAGTGAAAAACATGGGAATGGCGGTTGAGGACAAAACTCTGGTTTGAGAAGTCAAAGGATGGAGTCATATGAGAGCTGATGGATAAGCTTGTTCCACTAGCAAAAGTGGTGTTGATAGTGTTCTGAGGCTGGGAAGGATGCCGATGGTGATGGCAATAAAGTTATTGGGAAATGGTTTGGTACACCAAAAATAAAACGCATTTATAAAACATTTTTTAAAATGAAGCTAAATATCCTTAAAAATAAAACCTAGTGAAAATTTTTTTTAAATACAGTGAAGGTGATCCAGATGCTATGCAAAGCATCAAGCCCCTTCCCCACCTTCCCATCTGGTTTGAAATTATTTTGAGTGTCTCTTAAGTCTTCAATTACCATAAAAGTACCAAATGTAATTCCCAAGGAAGGTGTACTATAGAGAGAAGAGGGCCTTAGAGGACATCTACTTTAATGTCTCAGGAAAAAGAGAAGCCAGTAAAAGAGAAAGAGAGAGCAGTCAAAAAAGAGAAACAAATAATTTTGTTTCCGGAAGAGAAAGCAGTCAGGAGTAGTCAAACAGATCAAATTCTTTGTCAAAGAGAGGGAGAAAAAAGAATGAGGAGAGAAAGGACTGTGGTATTTGGTAGTTCCTGGGATCACAGACTTTGAGTTTGGAAGGGACCTCAAGGCAAGGAGAGTGACTGGTTTGGGACAGAAAGAACCCCGCTTACAAAGAGATGGTAGATTGTAAGAAACCAGAAATGGATGGAAGCACTTTCTTTTTTAAACAAGTTTGGGGTAGTAAAGATAGAAAAAAAATGAAGTGGTTGGTGGATGGGAGTGGCAAATTAGGGGTACAGATTTGGGGTGGAGGTATTATGACTATATTTGAATACAGTAAGAAATTAATGGAGAGGAATAAAATGAAGATGCATCAGAGAATGAATATTCTGATGAATGAGAATGATGGAATAAGGGTCCAGAGTAGGTCATACTGCATGAGATCAAAGGCACAAGCATAGATTAAGCTTTAACAATGAATAGGGATAACTCTCTTGGTCTCTGTAAGGAAGAGGGAAGTGCTGGTGATGATTTGCAAATTTTGGAGGAGTAAACTTTAGGGAAGGAGCTGTTGCCAGACTACCACCATGTTCTCAATTAACAGTCTAAGTTATCGGCTATAAACTTGAATCCTGGGGGAAGAAGTAACTTGGAAGCTTGAGGACAGATGAAAAGGTTTCGATTATCCCATGTGACAAATGAGACTGATTTAATTTATAAAAATTCTTTTTAAATACTAAAATCTTCAAGAAAAGTATGTACTCTGAAATCCTTTTGATGTACATTTTCTTCATAATACTGTACATTACTCAGGTTTCTCCCAATATTCCTCTGAAGTTGAGAAAGTTCATTGTTCTTGAAGAAAGCTATCCCACAATCATTACATTTGTTAAGGTGTTTTTTCCCCCAGTACAAACTGTATGATGGTGACTCCAGTCTTCTGGCAGGAAGCATTCCTTTACATAATATATTCAGCAGATTTATCTCAAGTATGAATTGTCTGATATCCAGTAAGTTCTATGCTCCTGTGAAATGCTTTTCCACATTCATTACATTCTTAAAGTTTCTGCCTAGTGTGAGTTCTCTGATGTCGAGTAAGTCCTGCCTTCTGATGGAAGGTCTTCCCACACTCATTACACTCAAAAAGTTTCTCTCCACCACAAATGCTCTGATGTTCAGTGAGCTGGGTTCTCTGATGGAAAACTTTCCTACAATCATAAGGTTTCTCTCCAGTATGAGTTCTCTGATGTCGAGTAAGGTTTGTGTTCCACTGGAAGGTTTTTCCACATTCATTACATTCATAAGGTTTCTCTCCAGAATGAATTCTCTGGTGTTCAATAAGCACTGTACTCCACCGGAAGGCCTTTCCACATTCAGTACATTCATAAGGTTTCTCTCCTGTATGAATTCTTTGATGTCGAGTAAGGTTTGTGTTCCATTGAAAGGTCTTTCCACATTCATTACATTCATAAAGTTTTTCTCCAGTATGAGGTCTCTGATGTTCAGTAAGTGCTGACTTCTGGTGGAAGACCTTCCCACATTCATAAGGTTTCTCTCCAGTGTGAATTCTCTGATGACGAGTAAGGTTTGTGTTCCAATGGAAGCACTTCCCACATTCATTACATTCATAAGGTTTTTCTCCAGTATGGGTTTTCTGATGTTCAGCAAGCACTGTCCTCCATCGAAACGACTTTCCGCATTCATTACATTCATAAGGTTTCTCTCCTGTATGAGTTCTCTGATGTTCAGTAAGCACTGTCCTCTGTCGGAAGGCCTTCCCACATTCCTCACACACATAAGGTTTCTCTCCAGTATGAATTCTTTGATGTCGACTGAGATGTGTGCTCCATCTGAAGGTCTTTCCACATTTATTACATTCATAAGGTTTCTCTCCAGTATGAGTTCTCTGATGTTCAGTAAGCACTGACCTCTTGTGGTAAGCCTTTCCACATTCATTACATACATAAGGCTTCTCACCAGAATGAACTGTCTGATGTTGAGTAAGATGTGACTTCCAACGGAAGGCCTTCCTACATATACTACATTCATAAGGTTTCTCTCCAGGATGAACTCTCTGATGTTGAGTAAGTTTATTATTTAGACACAAGGCCTTTCTACTTTCAATACATTCATAAGATTTCTCTGCAGTATGAATTTTCTGGTGTTCCCTAAGTCCTAACTTCTGGTGGAAGACCTTGCCACATTCATCACATATAAAAGATCTCTCCTCTGTAAGAATTTTGTGGTTTTGAGTAAAAAGTTGGTTCTGACAGAAACCCTTCTCACTTTCGTTGCATGCATAAGGTTTTTCTATAGCATCTATTCTCTGATGGCCAATAAGGCTGGTGTTCTGAAGGAAGGCCTTTCCACAATCACTGGGTAAATGATCTTTCTCTTCTATATTCTGCTTCCTCTTGCACTCGGCCCCATAATCCTCACTTTGTCCCATTCTAGAGGAAGAGGGAACATCGCTTATTTCACTTGTGTCCTCGGATGATTCTTCCATAAAACTGCCCATCTTGGGGGGTGACTCCTTGGTTTCAGGGCTCCTCTTCCAATCTGAAAGAAAGACAACAAGTATTTCCTGATACCCATTCATCATACTTAGTCCTGTGTTCTACCATACTCATAAAGAAAATAATTCAAATATAAAAACATACATCAAATAAGAATAATACTCTTGATAATGAGGTTGATGCACACATTGTCAGACCTAGCTCAGTGTTTGGGAGACTCCAAAGAAAAGTGTGGGAGAGAAGAGGTATTAGACCAAACTGAAGGTCTACAGAGCTACTGTGTATGCCTGTGAAACCTGGACAGTCTACCAGCGCCATGCCAATACTGAATCCCTTCCATCTGAATTGTCTTGGAAAGATTCTGAAATCACCTGGCAGGATAAAATACCAGACACTGAGGTCCTTTCTCAAACGAAACTGCCAAGCATTCAAACTCTACTACAGAAATCACAACTATGATGGGCTGGCCATGATGTTTGAATGCCAAATATAAGCTTGCCTAAAAGACTATTTTATGGAGAACTCACACTGGGCAAGCATTCACGTGGTGGTCAGAAGTGATACCAGGACACTCTGAAGGTTTCTCTCAAGAACTCTGGAATTGATTACGTGATGTGGGAGACACTGGCACAGGACCACCCAGTATGGTGTGCCCTGATCAGAGAAAATGCTGTGCTCTATAAGCAAAGAAGAACTGACATAGCTCAAAAGAAACGCAAGACACGCAAATTTAGAGAATCCACCCCAAATGTTCATCTGGACTCTTTGTGCCAGACCTGTAGTTGAGCACTCCAAGCTCCAATTGGTCTGATGAGCCACAGTCGCACTAGAACTCGATTCTAACATAGTGATGCCACTTTGGTCCTCTTCAAGAATGAAGGCCAACAACAACACTTGGACAGTCATTTCTACTTTATTAAGTGCTTTCTCATTGATCTCTCAGATAATCTTGTAAGGTTAGCAGGTCATTCAGTTATTACATTTTCTATAACACAGAAAAAAAGTGGCAATATCCCAGCTTCTTCAAGAACAAGAAAAGCTGGACTAAAAGCATTTCCTCTGTAACATGGTTATGTCTAGTAGACCATGGGAATGTCATAAATAGTTTGCCTAGATTTTGACAAATTCTGTAATGTCTATAACTAAGATGGCGATACTACCCAAATTAACTTATAGATTAAAAGAATAGTTAATTTATAATAAGAATGAAAGGTATATAACAGAATAATGTCTGATAACTTCAGATCACAAGGGAATAATTATTCAATAATATTACTTAAAAAATTAGACAGCATGTATGAGGATAAACTGGATACATCACATCTCATACTACACAACATGAAAAGTTCCTAGGTAATAAAAAATCAAAATATAAAAAAGAAAACACATACTAGGAAAAATGGAATAAAATTATATGTGCATTGTAACTATAAAAGAGCAAAATTGTTAATGTTACTAAAACAAAATAAAAAGAGACAAAATAGATGCAACTGACTCTGTAAAATTAAAGGGCTGCAGCACAAGAAATAAAGAAACGGGAATACAAAGGCAAGGGAAAAAAATCTAAGGATAATTACTTCTGCACAAAATCTGATATTCCAAATCCATAAGGACTTGTTAGAATTTTATAAATTTATCTGCCAAAAGAGAAATGGTCCCAAGTACACACACTTCTCAGGAACACAGACGATGACCAAGAACTGCACAACTGTTCAAATTCTCCAGTAATCAAAGAAATGTGAATTAAAACAACAGAGACAAGACTTCCTTGTCCCCCATTTAGTTAGCAAAATTATTTTTTTTAGAAAGTAAAGGATAAAATTAAATGGTGATGGAGCTTCATCGAGACAGAAGTGTTGTAACACACCTAGTGGAGCTGGGGCTGTAAACAGGCGCCATCTTTGGGGAAGTGTTATGGTAAAAGAGGACAAGAGTGACAAAACTCTTCAGACTCAGTGATCCCACTTCCCAACCCAATGCTGAGGGTACTACTGAAAGGAAAAGATGTTTCTCCATAAAAATAGTTGTAGTACAGAGTTGCTGCAGTGGTAGCATCCAGACAGCAGAGGGGCTAGAACTAGGGTCTGGGTATAGCCATCTTATCCAAGAGTGTCAGAGGGAAAGACACTCTTGCCCTGGCAAAAAGTCCCAATCCAGAAACCAAGGCCTGAGATAGGAGTAAACAGAAGAAAACTACTTCTAATACAATGAAGAAGTACTATGAGTTAAAGGCAGCTGGGTGGCACAGGGGATAGAGCACTGGGCCTGGAGACAGACTCATCTTCCTGAGTTCAAATCCAGGCTCAGACACTTACTAGCTGTGTGACCCTGGGCAAGTCACTTAACCTTGTTTGCCTTAGTTCCTCACCTATAAAATGAGCTGGAGATAGAAATGGCAAAAAAGTACAGGATCTTTGCCAAGAAAACCTCAAACAGGGTCACAAAGAGTTGGACACAACAGAAATGACTGGACAATAGCAAACTATGAGAAGCCCATGACCTGTAAACACCAGAGGAACTCCACAGTAAGTGCAAGTAGACTTGGAAAATGAAGTCTAAACCACAAGCCTGTCTGGAGTCCATCCCCATGCTTCCTTGTACAGCCAGGCCTGGGCCTCTCCACTGCTGATCTCCCTGGGGACCTCACGGTCTATTGGGCTATGCATGAGGCTCCCAGCCATGTAGCAATCCCAGACTTCACAGGCCCCTAGGTTATCATAGCATGGCTGAGTGAGGCAGGCATAGCACTCTGATAATGCCACAGTTCCCCACCAAAGGGTGACTGCACCCCAGCTGCAGGCAGAACAAGTCAGACCTACTCAGTCTGTCCAGAGAGAGAGTGGGGGGTCATGGGTCTGGCCCCTGCACTGCAGCTATGGGGTCATTGGCTGACATTCCTCACGGAGCTCTGGCTGCGGCTGCCAGACCCCACACAGCTTCTATTAAGCTTCTGAATCGTTCCCCTGCTCATGCCCACTCATAAGGAAAAAAGTCACACAACTGAAACATGAAGAAAATAATTCTCATTATCTAACCTATGTTGTCTTTCACGGTGAGAGTGGGCAAAAATCCCTGTCCTGTCCTCATCACTAGATGTACTAAATTCTGCAGACTCATTCCAAAGGCTGGAGGTGACTGAGGTGAATCCCTAACATTTGGCAGCAAACATTCTCTAAATGAAGTCAGGTGGGAAACATTACCCCTGCAACACACAAACACAACTCACAAATAGCAAAAGGGGTATTGCTACAGGACTGGCATCATATCCCCCTGGATCTCCGATGAAAAGACAGCTCAGGAACTAAATGATGTCCACGCGGGGGGTCAAAGGGCAGGCATCTGGCAACAAGGCCCCTCAAAGGCCCTTAATAAATGTCTGCTGATCATGTGCTCTCTATGTGCTGACTGGCCAGGGCCGTCATGCTGGCGGAGTCTCTTCTGAGTGTGAATTGCCTCACCTGGTGCACACTCTTTCCTACATTCATGACTGTCTTTGAAGGAACCGGGTCTGGGCACAAATTAAGACAGTGCACTCCTTGAGGGCACAGGCTGTTTGCCTTTCCCTGTGTCCCCAATGCTTCCCATAGTACTTGGCAAACAGCAGGCTCTTCACAAATGCCTGCTGACTGACTGGCCTAACGTCCGGGAGGGAACCCAAACTACGGTCAGTGAGTCCTAATCTAAAGATGATAAAATGCAGGTGATGCTGGGTGGGGCTGTTGTCGAAGGATGACCAACTTGCTCTAGTTGGAGACCAATGAATGCCAGGAACTACCTTGACAGAGGCTATCATTATCAGGAGACGGCACCATACTTTCAGTGGCCTTACAATGAACACCCCCCTCCCCCCACTGAACTTTTAGTATGCAAATTTGGGAGACCACAAGTGGCTATAATGAAAAACAATGAAGTCTTCACATGTAAAGTCTGATGATAAATCACGCTCAATACAATTTCTTCTGCTTAAGAAAGGAACTTTCTTGGCCCCAAAAAGAGACTGGAACATGCTCATCCCCCTCCCTTGGAGAGGTGAGAGACGACAGAGTAGAAAAAAGCAAATACTGTCAAGCCATCCCGGAAACGATTCGCTGAACTGGTTTTTTTCTTTCGCTTTTTTATTGTGTGTCATAAAGAATGACTCGGGTTGGAGAGAAGGGAAGGATGTCCTGGGGGGATGAATGCGATATAAACACAAATTATCAGTAAAACTGAAAACTACAAAGTGAGGGTGGCCTCGAGTTCCCATGGAAAGTGAGGAGGACTGATAGTGACAATGGCCACCTTCCTAATGATCATGGCTCGGCCCATCACTCAGCCTCAATACGCCGAGCAGGAGCCCCTCCAAACATGAAACAAGGACTCACAGCAGCCACTGAGATGCCGGCTGGTGAAAACAAGTGCTCAAGAGAAAAGACAGAGAGAAAGAGCCATCCCCAACCAGAGGCACATCTCTCTCTAACCTTGGGGGTGGAGAAGAGGAGGACCTATGGTCAGACAAATCAGCTTTTCTGTGCAGGCTGAGTGATCTTGGAAGGGAAGGGACAGGAACAGGCATTTATTAAGCACCTACTATGTGCGTCACTTGAGAACCCTGGCACTGGTTCTGCCCCTGAGGTATGGACCAGCTCGGACACTGCCTGAAATGATTTCCATGCTGGATATTTGCTTGCTCACCTGGATGGCTTGCCCTGGGGATGTCTTCCTCCGGCTTCCAAGGTGCTTCCCCATGCTCCAGCTGATAGATCACATGTGGTTTGGAAAACTCAAGACCTGCTCAAGAGAACAGGAAGAGTCTCTGGTTCAGAATTCAACCTTTCCTTTCCTCTTTTGCGGAAAAAAAAAAAAAACAGACTTTCAATGAAGGTCCACAGGTTGCACCAAAGGACTCCTGGCAAATATGGTGAATTAGAGCACATAATAGATTTGGGCTCAGAAAGAAAGGGAGCTCACTGCAGCCTGACCCTGCCAAGAGGATGGGGCCTTTCAGGCATCCTCCAGTCATCTCTACCGGGCACATTAGGGGAGAAGCTTCGACCAGAGGGACCTAGAATGGTGGAAATGTAACCTTAGGGGCGACACATTCAGACTGCCAGCTTTGGTAACACCTGACCATGAAAAGATTAGCAATCCTAGCTGCCTATGTGTCAAACAATGATTATGTAAAACTCCTGCCAGTTGACAACAGCATTTACTAAGGAAAGAAGGAAAAGCCCTCCCAATGGGTAGATTCTGAGGCTCAGGGGGGCCGTCCTTACCCAGGCCAACCAGGTTTCTGTAGTTCTCCAGTGTCACATCCCGGTACAATTTCTTTTGAGAGGGCTGCAGGCACTCCCACTCCTCCCAGGTGAAGTCCACGGTCACATCCTTGAATGTCACCAATTCCTGAAATAATAAATATATGTGTGGGTACACAGGACCCTCACAACGACCTGAGAAGAAAGGTGGAGGTGCCCAGGGACTGTGGGGAGTCCTACACAAGTATCTGCTGATCACCCACCATGCACCACAGTGTTAACCAGGTTCTGAATTGTGTACCTCATCACACTGACACTGCGGCTTTCCAACAACCAAGAACTCTCCTCATAACGACCCTGTGAGGCCAGTAGGATGAGCATCTGTTACCATGATTTTGTCCATGACAGGCCTCCTACTCCCCCTCCCTTCCCTTCCTTTTCTGCATTGGAATTTCTGCATTTCTGCACTGATCACATTCATCAGACTCCAGACCAGCCCTTCTCACCAGCCTTGGGGGCTGCCTCCCATTCCAGCCCAGAAGCTGCTCTGGCTCCCACCTCTCATGGCACCAGCATGCAGCTTCTTACTAGAAATACAGCACCAACACCAGCCACCACGCTACAAATATTCATTCTAACTGGAGCCTACATAACAACCAATGCTCATGAATAACCAAACATTTTTCCTATTTCTTCCTCATTACAAATTCTTCCAACACTGTCCACCACACCCGAATCCCCTCCCTTGATGTCACTCTCTCTGTAGGTCCCAGTCAAAATCCTCGCTTCGACACGAAGCCTCTTCCATCACTGTCAGGGCTCAGCCTTTCCTCAAAATACACCTCTGGTTTTCCTGACTCTCTCTCATTTGCACATGTATCTTTGCAAGGGGGAGACCTCTAGGAGACCACGAGCTCTGGAAGGCAAGGATTGCCTTGTCCCAGTGCTTGGCACACAGTAGGCACTTAATAAGTGTTTGCTGACAATCACAGCCTGATTCAAACCTGCACAGAGCAACACCTCGACTCGCTGATTTCAGAAATAGAACTTCCAATAACACAGGAAATGTGTGACTAACAAATATGAAGCTGTGATTCAATGTCTCCTCTGGTCTTGGGTTGGAAGCAGGGGGTAAAAGGGAAATTAGAAGCATGTTGTCTGTTCTGGCTCCAATCTACTCTCTCTGTCATCCAAGGCATTTCTTCTTTCTGAAGCTGTAGCCAGAATGGACTTTGTTTTCTTTGAATGACTCAGCTTGCCTCGTTGAGCTTCCCTGGACGCTGGGGCTTGCTCTTCCGGGGCAGGACCAGAGCTTCCTGTGTGATGAGTCGTGGGGCTGGCTGAGCGGAAGTGTGTTAACGTGGTCTACGCTAGGGGGAAGGGCCAAGTCAAGAACCAATCGGCCCTGGTCGTTCAGGCGGCGTTTGATGATGTCAAAAACTCTATAAGAGGGGAGAGGACAGCTTGAAGATCCTCCTTTCCTTTTCCGGTTGGAGCCAGAGACACCTACAGCCGAAGCTGAGCTGCCGGTAGCAGAGCTGACTAGAGGCTAGTGGGTAATCTTCTTACCGTAGAGGGGAAGCATGTATATGATTTTGCCTTATACCATCTTGCTTCTCTGTGGCCTTCTGGTTACCCTTGTAAGGCGGACTTATTGGGCCTGGAAGCTTTTGATGAAAATATCAAAATGGGGACGCTGGTTTGTGGGCTTGTTATTGTGGAGTGTAAATACATGCTTTAGTTCTCCTGCCTTCTGCCTAGAGAATTCCTTATATCCTGCGGTTCCGGACCTTTTAGGCACATATGAGATTCTCTTTGAAATCATAAACTCTGCCTTCCTAATATAGAAGCCCAGCTTCTGATTCTCCAAATGGGCACCATGTGACTTGTACTCACCCATTTTTGTGACACTGCAAATCTTAGGTGTAATAGAAACATTTGCTATTAATACTGAGCTTCTTGTACAACCATCACGATGTCTATCAGTTAGGGCTGAGCAAACCCCTGACCTGGGCCCCCTGACAAACAAAGGAGCAAACACTGGCCTGAGAAGACAGGGACACTGTGTAAGTGAGGACCACCCCCCGTGGGGTCCCCCTTGTGCAGGAAGGCAGAGTCACTGGAGAGCTAGACTCTCACTCAGAGGCCCCAGGTTCAGACACTGGCACCCCTGGAGAGGCTGCTTTCCCCTCCCCAAGCCCATGTCCTTTGGAAAACAAGGGGCTTAGACGAGGGGGTCCTTATGGCCCCCATTTCTTAGGTTGTACACTTCAGAAACGAGGAGCCTCCCACTCACCTGGGGGGCTCCAGCTGTCAGGAGTACAGGGGCCATTGTCTCTTCCTCAGTGTTCCCACCTCTCAGGGAAGGCTGGGCATCCACGAGCAGAGCTGGGGAAGAATAGGAACCATGAGAGGGGTGGGCTTTGCCTCCCAGCTCCCAGACTCAGCTAGGGGGCACCATAGTACACAAAGTGCTAGGCCTGGAGTCAGGAAGACTACCCCTCTGAGGTAGTGAGCTCACCACGCCTGGAGGTTTTCAAATAAAGAGGGCCTCTAGTCGGGAACTTTGCAAAGATTATTCCTAATCTGTCTGGTAGTTATGGGCAACTAGATGGCTCAGTGGATAGAGCATTGGGCCTGGAGTCTGGAAGACTCATCTCCCTGAGCTCAAATCTGGTCTCTGATACTTATTAGCTGTGTAACCCTGGGCAAGTCACTTCACCCTGTTTGCCTCAGTTTCCTCATCTGTAAAATGAGCTAGAGAAGGAAATGGCAAACCCCTCCAGTATCTCTGCCAAGAAAACCCCAAATGGGGTCACAAAGAGTCAGATGCAACTGAAAACAACTGAACAATGACAGGTCAGGAAAGGCAATTGTCTCAGGGAAGGTGACTCCTGGGACAAGGATTCTGAAAGGCAGAGGCAGGCAGGGAGTCTGGGCACAGCAGAAAAGATGCAAACGCAAGAGGCAGAAGATGGAGGGTCAAGTGAAGGTCACAGGCTGGCCAGAAACAGAGTTCTGAGAAGTCAGTCCTGGAAGGAGGCTGGCAGCAGACCATACAGGGCCTCGAATGCCATGCCTAGGAATGTGTCCCCAGGGAGCCAGTACAGGTTCTCAGGCAGAAGAGGGATTGCTGCAGACCAGAGGCTGGAATCAATCAGCCTGACTGCTCTGCAGATGCTGTTGACCCCAGACAGCCATGACAGAGGCTCTTCTAGAAGAGTCCAGCAAGAGGGGAGGAGGGCCAGCCCGCAAGAGGGACAGAAAGGGCAGAGAAGCAGTGGTGGCCTGGTCTGGCCTAAAAACAGACATTTACAAGTGGAGGGAACTCTCACTCTGGCAGACCCCGACGGGTGACAGGGCGGACGCCATGGACTCCTTGGCACATTTGTAAATAGGTGCAATAAAATACAGAGGATGGGGGGGGCCAAGATGGCGGCTGGAAAGCAGGGACTTGCTTTCGCTCTCCCCAAAATCCCCCCAAATACCTGTAAAAAATGTCTCTGAACAAATTCTAGACCTGTGAAACCCACAAAATAGCAGAGGGAAACAGGCTTCCAGCCCAGGAGAGCCTGGATGGTCACCAGGAAGGGTCTATCGCACGGTGTTGAGAGCAGAGAGCAGCCCAGCGTCGGCTGCGCCTGGACAGACCAGACCTGGAATCAGCCAGCCAGAACAGGCCTTGGGGCCATGAAACAGCGAGCTGTGGCAGTTACCAGACTTCTCAACCCACAAACGCCAAAGAGCAGGTTAGGGGGAAACTGCAGGATCAAGTTCAGAGTGGTCCAGCCGCCAGCTCTGGGGGTGGAGGAGGTCGTGCAGCGGCGGCCATAGCAGCAGCAGGAAGCTCCTGAGGCTGCCTCCAGAGCACCAGCGTCAGAGGCTTCCAGAGTCCCTGGCTCACAAGGTGGGAGGAATCTAGTAGCAGATCAGAGCAGGAGTGCAAGGAGAGCTTTGTGAGCACAAAGGAACGTTCTCTTGCTTGGATCTGGACTGCAGTACTGGTTGGCGGTTCTTGGGGGAGGAGGAGCACTACTGTGACAGAGCCTGGGGTGATGGTGGAGTAGAAGTAGCTCTGAAAATATCAGTGCTTGGACCCTAAAGCTTGGGACAAAGTACTCTTTACAAGCAGTCATATCCTGACAAAAAGTTCAAGGGTCAAGTAGTTGGCTGGGAACATGAACTGGCAGTGAAAATGAACTCAGACCCAAACTCAGACTCAAACTCAAGCTCTAGATTCCTTTTTTGGTGACAAAGATGATCAAATCATACAGCCAGAAGAAGTCAACAAAGTCAAAGAGCCTACATCAAAAGCCTCCAAGAAAGATATGAA
Organism: Trichosurus vulpecula; assembly: GCF_011100635.1. Classification (NCBI taxonomy): domain Eukaryota; kingdom Metazoa; phylum Chordata; class Mammalia; order Diprotodontia; family Phalangeridae; genus Trichosurus; species Trichosurus vulpecula. The sequence continues at coordinate 9,329,509 of NC_050573.1, forward strand.
TTGGGCTCCGGCCATGGAAGAGCTCAAAAAGGATTTGGAAAAGCAAGTAAGAGAAGTAGAGGAAAAATTGGGAAGAGAAATGAGAGTGATGTGAGAAAATCATGAAAAACAAGTCAATGACTTGCTAAAGGAGACCCCAAAAATACTGAAGAAAATAACACATTAAAGAATAGACTAACTCAAATAGCAAAAGAGCCAATGAGGAGAAGAATGCCCTGAAAGGCAGAATTAGCTGAATGGAAAAGGAGATCCAAAAGACCACTGAAGAAAATACTACCTTAAAAATCAGATTGGAGCAAGTGGAAGCTAGTGACTTTATGAGAAATCAGGATATTATAAAACAGAATCAAAGGAATGAAAAAATGGAAGACAATATGAAATATCTCAGTGGAAAAACCACTGACCTGGAAAACAGATCCAGGAGACATAATGTAAAAATTACTGGACTACGTGAAAGCCATGATCAAAAAAAGAGCCTAGATATCATCTTTCAAGAAATTATCAAGGAAAACTGCCGTTATGTTCTAGAGCCACAGGGTAAAACAGAATTGAAAGAAACCACCGATCACCTTCTGAAAAAGATCCCCAAAAGAAAACTCCTAGGAATATTGTCGCCAAATTCCAGAGCTCCCAGATCAAGGAAAAAATATTGCAAGCAGCCAGAAAGAAACAATTTTAATATTGTGGAAACACAATCAGGATAACACAAGATCTAGCAGCTTCTACATTAAGGGATCGAAGGGCTTGGAATATGATATTCTGGAGGTCAAAGGAGCTAGGATTAAAATGAAGAATCACCTACCCAGCAAAACTGAGTATCATGCTCCAAGGCAAAATATTGACTTTCAATAAAATAGAGGACTTTCAAGCTTTCTCAATGAAAAGACCAGAATAGAATAGAAAATATGATTTTCAAATACAAGAATCAAGAAAAGCATGAAAAGGTAAACAAGAAAGTGAAATCATAAGGGACTTACTAAAGTTGAACTGTTATGTTTACATTCCTACATGGAAAGATGATTTGTGTAATTCAGGAGACCTTTGTCAGTATTAGGAGAGTTGAAGGGAATATAGACAGAGGGCTCAGGGTGAATTACATATGAAGGGATGATATCTTAAAAAATGAAATAAATTTAAGGGGTAAGAGAGGAATATACTGAGAGAGGGAGAAAGGGAGAGATAGAATGGGGTAAATTATCTCACATAAAAGTGGCAAGAAAAAGCAGTTCTGTTGGAAGGGAAGAGGGGGCAGGTGAGGGAGAATGAGAGAAGCTTACTCTCATTGGATTCAACCTGAGGAGGGAATAACATACACACTTAATTGGGTATCTTACTCCACAGGAAAGTAAGGGGAAGGTGATAAAAAAGGGGGTGGGGGAATGATAGAAGGGAGGGCAGATGGGGGAGGAGGTAATCAAAAGCAAACACATTTGAAAAGGGACAGGGTCAAGGGAGAAAACTGAATAAAGGGGGACAGGACAGGATGGAAGAAAATATAGTCAGCCTTTCACAACATGAGCATCGTGGAAGTGCTTTACATAATGATACATGTGTGATCTATGTTGAATTGCTTGCCTTCTTAGGGAGGGTGGGTGGGAAGGGAAGAGGGGAGAGAATTTGGAACTCAAAGTTTTAAAAGCAGATGCTTAAAAAAAATTAAAAACAATTTTTTTTTTGCATGCAGCTGGGAAACAAGATATATAGGGAATAGGGCACAGAAATCTATCCTGCCCTACAAGAAAGTAAGGGGAAAGGGGATGGGGGGTGAATGGGGTGAAAGAGGGGAGGGCTGACTGGAGAAGGGGGCAATCAGAATATATTCCATCTTGGAATGGGGGGGAGGGAAGAAATGGGGAGAAAATTTGTAACTCAAAATCTTATGGAAATCAATGTTGAAAACTAAAATATTGAATAAAGTATATACAGAAAGAAAAGAAAAGAAAAAAATACAGAGGATCACAAAGGAAAGAAATGATACCAAAATGTGAAGGAAGACCCTGCCTAGGGGAGGGAAAGGACCCACAGGGGAGTGCTTGTGAGCACTTCCTGCAGAAAGTCTCATTTATCCTCAGCGCAACCCTGAGAGGTAGGTGCTGTTATTATCCCCATTTTGCAGACGAAGAACCAAGGCAGGAAGGGATGAAGCGACTTGCCCAGGACCACGAAGCCAGGATTAAACTGGCAGCCGGGCGGTGCAGTGGGTGGAGCATCAGGCACAGAGGTGGCAAGACCTGACTTCAAATCCAACCACAGACCCTTACTAGCAGCATGACCCTGGGACAGTCACTTCACCTCTGCCTTAATCTACTCAACTATAAAATGGAAATGATAATTGCACCTACTTTCCAGGGTTGTTGTGAGGATCAAGTGTGCCTGGCACATAGCAGGGGGTATGTGAATATTAGCTATTATAATAATTATTATTATTATCGCAAAGTTGTTAGCACAGTGACCGGCACACAGTAGGTGCTTAATGCATGTTATCTATTACAACAATAATATCCCTGTGCTAGCTATGTGTAATATATAATTATTACATACAATTATTATGTATTATATAATTATGATGATGATTGAGTTGTTAGCAGTGCCTGGCACACAGTGGGCGCTGAATACGTGTTAACTACAATACTCAATGTTATTAATAATAACATATATTATACAATAATAATGTAAAGATGACTATTATTATTAGGGCTTCCTGAGCCCACCTACAGCCCACAATGACCACATCACGTGACCGGGGCCTCCCCACGTGACCCTCCCCGGGCGTGAACAGGCTTGGCTAGTCCTGAGGCATCCCCTACTGGGACAGAACTCAAACTTGAAGCACTGAGGGAAGGCCAGGGCCAAGCACCAAGCACGAGAGGCCCCTGCCCCAGCCCGGAACCTACCTAGCTCACTCCCGCCCCAGGGTCCCCCGCGGTCCGGCCCCCGAGCCATGACGGACACTAGCAGCAGCCGCAGAACAACGGGGAAAGGACCGACTTCCGGTGAGGCAAACACTTCCGGTACAAGCAGTTATCGCACAACAAAGGGTCTTCCCCGCCCCCCCCCCCCTCGGCCGCAAAGACTTCTGGGCATAGTAGTTCGGAGGCCAGGGGTACCTTGTGCGCATGCTCCGCAGAGTTTGTCTCCAGTAGTCAAAGGACCCTAAGACAGTGCTCTGTGTAATCCAGCCCATTTCGGTGGAAGTCTCCCAGGATACTCCCTCCACCTGCTGCTTCTGCTTGTCCCCGCTGGTTCTCCCAGACCCCTGTTCCCCCAAACTCCCTCCTTCCTTCCCCCTCAAAGTCATGCTCTTTCCAGGCTAGGCTGGAGGGGCACCTCCTCCACGAAGCCTCTCTGTGTTCCCCTCTTTGGGTGCTCTCCCTAACTTGTGTCTTCCTTCTTGGTGAAGGAGTTTGACGTAGTGCCCAGAGCAATGGCTGTGGAGCCCCCATTCCACCTTAGAGATTTTCAGTGGAGATTTCTGATCAGCTCCCAAAATTCAGTGACCATCGCAGCGGAAATGACCCCACCACAGTTCTACCTCTTCTCTTTCGAGTCCCACGGAGCTTCTCCAGCTTCCTGCTGAACGGACTTCACCGGATGGCTGCAGTATCAATTAAGTTGGGTGTCTTTGATTGAGTCTGATTAGGTGCTAAGCCCCAGGGCCAAACCCCTATCAGGTGCTAAGCGTATGTGGGAGTTGCTAAGACCAGAGCCAATAGTACGAGCTTGTTATAGTACGTTGGTAAGACCAAAGCCAACAGTAAGAGCTTAAGTTCTGGTTGCTCATTTGATGTCTGATGACGGCTAAAGAGTGCATAAAAAAAGGGAGAATAGAGCTATTTGCTTAGGGCTCTGACTCTTGGCAGAGTGCTGATGTGGAGACTCTGGGCAGCTGTAGTAAAGAGCCCTCCAGCTTGTAAACCCGGATGTTCAGACTTTGTTAAACCCTGGTAACTATGCATTGAGATTTGAATCAGACAAGGTCCGTCTGTTGATGTTTCTAATTTGTATTTGCTCTGAAGTTCAGGGTGCTAGCTTTTCCCCCTGAACTAAGTGAATGATATTTGTATGCTGGAGTAAAGTAAGATTGTTAACCCTTTAACGTTGCTTTCCTTAGTAAAGCAGATCAAAAGAACCTGGGCTTTTGAAGCATTCTGTGAGCTGGTTGTTGTTGATTTTACACCCCCCACAGCAGCTGCTAGCTGGATTGTTGAAACAAGGCCTCAGTCTCAAGAGAAATCACTCTCTTCCTTCTGAAGACCCACTGAATTTCCTAACCTTCCTGCTTCTGTCTGGGAAAGGGGGGAGGATGATTTACTCAATCAAGTCACCCCACCCCACTTAAAGACAATCTGATAGCTTAAAAGCATACCTCAGTCATTCATAAGCTTTAGACGAAATGTGAAAAGTACTTGGTATCAGAGTGGAATTATACAAGGAGAGTATTAGCTAGACTGAGGAAACTTGGTCAGAACCTGGAAGTCTTCTACAAATTTTCAAGCTATGTTAGAACTGGGATCATTCCAGAGGTTGAAACATTTGCTCCAGTAAAAGCCCTTCAGGAGGAGTTCCTGGTGGGCATGGGGAGGGGATTTTGGCTTCAGCCTTCATCTCTTGTAGACATTGCTTCCTTTATCCTGATTGCTCAGAAAATTTCCTTTCTTATGTTTCTCTTGATTCTTGTACTTGTGCTTCTGCTTGGCTCTGGCCTTTCCATCAGGATTGCTTAAAAGTCCTCTATTTCACAAAAGTCTATTCTTACCACTGTAGAAGCCTACTCTTTTTTTAATGGGTAAATAATTTTTGGTTGTAAACCTATATCTTTTTCCTCTTGGACGATTGCTTTCCAAACTCTGCTTCTTTATAGTAGTAGCTGCCAAATCTTGTGTGATCCTGACTGTGACTCCTCAATACCTGAGCTCTTTCATAGTGGCTACTTGCAGTATTTTTTTTTTAATTTAACCAGGAAACTCAATTTGGACTATAATGTTCCTGGGAGTTTTAAGCTTAGGGGTTCATTTCAAGAGGTGACTGGTGGATTCTTTTCTATTTTCACTTTGCCTGCTGTTTTTGATAGAGCTGGGCAAGTTTCCTTCATAATTTCTTTAAATATGACATCTAGGCTTAGGAATGCTGATGATTTACATGAATTTATTTTATATCTGGAAACTTTTATGAATTTACTGTTTTTTAAAAAATTACTGATATTTTCCTCCTTTCCCAGAGATTCCCTTAATGAAACAAATAGTATTTTTTAGAGGTGGGAAAAAATGACAAGACAATTGAAAGATACAACGAAAACATCTGAAAACATGTGCCATGTGGGACACCTGCGGACTTCCTACCCCCACAAGAGGTAGGTGGGGGATGTCGTCTCAGATCTTTTCATTCTAGCCCTGCTTGATCTTCATAATTTTGTTACATTTACTTTTGACTTTGTAATGTGTCATTTTTCTTTCTATAGATATTGTTGTTGTGGATTTCGTTTGCTTGGCTCTTCATACGTCACTGTGCATCAGTTTATATAACTCTTGCTTCTCTGCATTTTTCATACATATAATTTTGTGCAGTGTAATAATAGTCTGTTGTGTTCATGTACCACAGTTTTTTTAGCTATTCCCCAACCTCATCAGTGGCTTCCTTGGGGCACAAGTCCAGGAACAGAGTCTCTGATTTAAAGGGTATGGCCATTTTAGTCACTCTGTTTGCATAATTTCAAATTGCTTTCCAAAATAGTTGTGCCATTTCACAGCTCTGCCAACAGTGGATTCATGTACCTGTTCTTCTCCAACCTCTCCAACACTAACTATTGCCTTTTTTAAAAAAATCATTTTGCCAGTTTGCGGGGTATGAGGCAAAACCTGAGGGTTGTTTGGATTTGTATTCCTTTTATTATTATGACTTGGAGCATTTTTCACATGATTGTGAATACTTTTCACTTCTTCCATGAACTGCTTATTCATATTCTTTGATCATTTCTTGGAGAATTGACTATTTTTAGACTGATATATAACTAGTGTTTCTATGTCTTGAATACCAAACCCTTATCAGAGAAACTTGACAAAGATGTTTCCCATTTTGGTCAACTTCCTTCATAATGTCTCAGATTTGTTAATGTCTGTGGAGAAGCTTTTCAGTTTCAAGTAATCACAGTTATCCATTTCATCTTTCATAACGTCTTCTATGTCTTTGGGGCATAGTTGTAATAAATTTATTATTTCTATTTTGGGGAGGAGTTGACTCTTTGGGGTTTCATAAGTTATCTCTCTTATTTGCAAAATTTTTCTTCATTGCCTGTGCTCTTTCCCTGAAAATTTCTTTTTTTTGTTTCATTACTATAGCTAGCATTTCTAGCACTATATCAGAGTAACCATGATAATAGAATCCTTGCTTTACTTATTGGATTTTATTGGAAAGACCTCTAGTTTATCCCCACTATAGATAATACAGGCCCTTGCTTTTAGATTAGATATTATTTATCATGCTGGGGCAGCTAGGTGGCGCAGTGGATGGAGCAGTGGGCTTGGAGCCAAGAGGATCTGAGTTCAAATCCAGCCTCAAACATTTACTAGCTCTGTGACCCTGGGCAAGTCACTTAACCCTGTTTGCCTCAGTTTCCTCATCTGTAAAATGAAGGAAATGACAAACCACGTCTAGTATCTTTGCCAGCAAAACGCCAAATGGGGCCCCAGAGAGTTGGACACAACAGCAATGACTGAACAACAACATTTATCATATTAAGGAAATATATTTATTCCTTTGTTTTCTACTGCTTTTAACTGGAATGGCTGTTAGAAGTTTTTAGAGGAAAGCCTTTTTCTGAATCCATTGATGTAATCATGACTTTTGTTATGGCTTATTATGTTGAAGGTTTTTCTAATATTGAACCAACACTGCATATCTGATATAAATCTAATCTGAGTCACGGTGTATAATCTTCACAATACATTGCTCTAGTGTCTCAGCTAATATTTAAATTTTTGCATAAAAACTCATTAGGGTTGTTATTCCATAGTTTTCTTTCTCTCTTCTGACCCTCCCTGGTTTAAGTATCAATCATGGGTGAAAAGCACATTGCTAGGGCTCATGAATTATGGCATTAGAAAAACAACAGCCCAACTCCATAAGACTAGGCTTTGAGGGGACATATGTCAGGTACCCTCTGGGCATCCACTTTGCCAAGCTTGAATGGAGGTTGGGAGAGTAGCTCCAAAATATACACATGCTACATAGGAATTTGTTGGGCTAGATGGCTTAAAAAGATTATCAGGTTTATGAGAAGAATGGCTCTTTTGCATGCCAAAATATATTCACCATATCACAGAACAATGACATTGAAGGATATGGCTTGAGACTTCTCACTCATAATGCTTCTTAGAAGGAAGCATATACTTGAGAACTATTGGAATTTGATCCACCTGGGAGGAAGCATGGTTTCTCCTTGTAAAAAAAGAGAAAACTTTCTACACTCATTATCTCCAAATTCTCACCTCACAATCACATCTCAAGCCCTTTCAATCTAGCTTTTGATCGTGTCACTGACGTGACACTTCTCTCTCCAAAGTTACTAGTGATCCTAAATGCCAAACTTGATAGCCTTTTCTCAGTCCTCATCCTTCTTGGCTTGTCTGCAGGATATAAATATTGATCAGTCTCTCCTCCCAGATATTTTCTCTTTCATAGGTTTTCATGATATCAATCTCTCCTCATTCTCCTTCTGCCTATTTGGTCACTCCTTTTCAGTTTCTTTTGAAATATCATCATCCTTATTCTATCCCCTCTGTGTGGGTGTCCACCAAGGCTCTGTCCTGGACCCTCTTCTCTACATTCAGTCATTGTTGACCTCCTTATTTCTCATGGATTCAACTCTCCTGCTATATAAAGATTTATAAATCCCGTTCCATGTTCTCTTCTAAATTCCTGTCCCATAATACCAATTGCACATTGGACATGTTTAATCATATGGCTATTGATAGCTTTGATTTCTTCCTGTGAAAACTGCCTATTAATATCCTTCTGCTATTTATCAATTGGGGAATGGCTTTTATTCTTATAAAATTGATGAAGTTCTCCTAAATATTTTAGAAAGGAGAACTTTATTAAGGAAACATGCTACAAAGATTTTTTCCCAGTTTCTCTTCTTTGCTTTTCTCTTAATTTTACCTACATTGGTTTTGTTTGTGCAAAAACTTATAAAATTTTATATACTCAAAATTACCCTTATTTCCTGTGACCCCTCTATCTTGTTTGGTCATGAACTCTTCCCATATCCATAGATCTGACAGGTAATTTATTTCATGTTCCATAAATTTGTTTATGATATTACTCCTCATGTCTAAATCATGAACTCCTTTAAAATGTATCTTGATATATGGCATGAGGTTTTGGTCTGTGCCTAGTTTCTGCCTCATTACTTTCTAGTTTTCCCAATATTTTTGTCAGATGATGAGTTCTTGCTGGGATCTTTGAGCTTATAAATTTGGGGTTTATCTCCAGTATCGTTTGCTTCTGTATATTGTGTGCCTAATCTGTTCCACTGATCAATCTATTTCTTGCCAAATTGTTTTCCTTACTATAGCGTTGTAGTATAGTTTGAGATCAAGTACTGCCAGGTCCCTTCCATGCCCCCACCCCTTTTTAAACTACTGATTCCCTTGATAATCTTGATCTATTGTTCTTCCAGATAAATTTTATTATTTTTTTCAAGATCTATAAAGTAATTCTTTGGTAGCTCGATTGCTATGGCACTGAATAAGTAAATTAGTTTAGGTGGCATTGTCATTTTTATCATACTGACTAAGCCTACTCATGAGCAACTAATATTTCTCCAATTATTTAGCTCTGTCTCTATTTGCGTGGAAAGTGTGTTGTAATTGTGTGCATTTAGTGCCTTTGTCTTGGCCGGTGGACTCCCAAGTATTCTGCAGTGTCTGTAGTTATTTTAAATGGAATTTTACCCTCTCTCTCTTTCTACAGTTTTTTGTGGATAACACACAGAAATGCCGATGACTTGTGTGGGGTTATTTTATATCCTGAAACTTTGCTGAAGTTCCTGATTGTCTCATTTCATAGTTTTTTAATTGACTCTCTATTGTTCTTGATCATTTGCAAAAAGTGATAATTTTGTTTCCTCATTGCCTGTGCTTATTCCTTGAATTCCTTTTTCTTGTCTTATTGCTATAGCTAGCATTTCTAATATGATATTGAATAATAGTGTACGTAATGGGCATCCTTGCTTCACCCCTGATCTTACTGGAAAAGCTTCTAGCTTATCCTTTATACAACAAATGCTTGCTCCTAATTTTAGATAGAGAGTACTTATTTTAAGGAAGCTCCATTTGTTCTTATGTTTTCTAGTGTTAATAGGAATGGGTGTTGTGTTTTGTCAAAAGTTTTTTCTGCATCTGTTATGATAATCATATGATTTTTGTTGTTTTTGTTATTGAGATGTTCAACTCTGCTTAGTTGTCCTAATATTGAACCAGCTCTGCATTCCTAGTATACATTACACCTGGTCATAGTGTATAATCTTTGTGATATGTTGCTGTAATCTCCTTGCTAGCATTTTACTTAAAGATTTTGCATCAATATTCATTAGGGAAATTGGTCTAAAGTTTTCTTTTTCTGTTTTACATTCCTTGGTTTAGTTATCAAGTCCATATTTATGTCATAAAAGGAGTTTGGAAGGATTCTTTCTTATTTTTTCAAACAGTTGATATAGCACAATTACTATTTGTCATTTAAATTTTTGGCGTAATTCTCTTGTAAGTCCTTCAGGACCTGCCCTGCTGTAGGCCTGGATCACCTCACACCTGGAGTATTACAGTAACTGCTGGGTGTGGGTGGTGGGGGTCTGCACAGGTCCAGCCGTGTCACCCCCTGCTCAGTAACTCCAGTAGCAGCTCCCTCTCACCTCCTGGAGCAAACACAAAATCCTTTGATGGTGTTTAAAGCCCTTCATAACCTGCCTCCTCCTTCCTTTCCAGTCTTCTCACTCCTTATTCCTCAACACGTACTCTTTGATTTGGCCTCCTGGCTGGTCCGTGAACAAGACCCTCCATCTCTCAGCTTTGGGCATTCTCTCTGGCCATCCCCCATGCCTGGAATGCTCTCCCTCCTCTGGCCCAACTACTGACCTCCCTGGCTTCTTTTAAGTCCCAGCCAAAATACCAGATTCTACAGGAGGCCTTTCCAATCCCTCTTAATTTTTGTGCCTTCCCACTTTTAATTATTTCCTGCTTATCCAGTGTATTTTTTATATGTGTCTGTCTCTCTGTCCATACACACATACACACACATGCACACACACACACACGTGTGTGTATGTATGTGTGTGTATATGTTACACGTAGTCTCCCCCATTAGATTGTATGCACCTTGAGGGCAGGGACTGCCTTTTGCCTCTTTTTATATCCCCAGGGCGTAGCACAGTGCCTGGCATATAACAGGAACTTTAATAAGTGTTTATTGACCGACTGATCTCAAATATAGTATATCCCAGAGTTTCCTCCAAAACCCATCCTTCTACCCCATCCTCTTTATGTTGACATTGCCATTATTCTTCCAGTCTCCCAGATGTGCAACATTAGGGTCCCCCTCGACCCTCATCCATGCCTCCCTTCTCTCCATTCCTCTAGCTACCCCCTAATCCGGGCTAGCATCACTTCTTATTTGGGGCCAGGTGATAAGGGGCTTTAAAAGCTGCTGCAATAACCTCCTAACTTTTCTCCCATCCCTTCTCCCCTCAGCTGCACTGAGATTCCTAAAGCAGTTCTGACCACGTCACTCTCCTCCTTAATGAGAAGTTCCAGAGGTTCCCTTTTGCTTGTGGAACAAAACAAATTCTACTGCTCTTCCTTTCGAATCTGGCTCCAGCAGCCTTTCTAGGCTCATCAATAGGTTACTCTGCCAAGCTGCTATACGTCATCCCCTTTGCCCTGGAAATGTCCCCAATGCCAGTGATGTGGTGGCCAGCACCTGGAGTCTGTTTCACAGAAGGAACATTTGCTGGAGCTGAGGAACTTGTCCCCTCTCGGTCACAGTCTCTGCACTGAGGATCAGGTGCATAGAGGACTTAGCCTGAGCTTAACCTGGTCTAGGTTGAGTGTATCCCAGAGTATTTCCCCACTCCAGGGCTCAGGTCCCAGAAATGTTCCCCAGTTCCAGGGAACCATCCTGTCTTGTTCTGTGATGTCTAACAAAATAATGACGCAGCCTCCCCCTGCCAGTAGGAATCAGGATGGAATGAAGGCAGACCCCCATCTCACTTGGTCGAGGCCATATGGCTCCTTGGGGACACCTGTAAATCTAGAAGTTCCTACTCCATTCAACAACAGAAAGCCAATCCTCTGATACTGAGGCTTGTTGTGGAATGCTCCCGTATGTGCATAAGCAAGATACAAGAGTGGTGGGCTATTCTTTTCATTCAAACAGCATCTATATATACCATGTTCATTACACCATAACCAAAGAAAGTAGAACTGGGGATGCCCTATAACAGGAAAACAGCATGTCTGTAGGAAGCTGACAAAGAGCCAATGGAGAGAGCGAAGGTGCATGAACAGAGAGGGATCAGGGCTGGAGGGAAGGGGATCAAGGGCACACACCTCAGGAAGGGATGGGGGGAAGGGCTTTGCGTACGACCCAGGTAATGTCCTGACACACAGCTCTACCAAAAGGCAGAAGAATGGCCAAAGAGTGTCCTGATATGAATCTATCAATCAACAAGTTTTATTAAGTATCTTACATTGTCCTCAGATAGAGGACGTGTCAGCTATTACACTGATAAGGACAGCTACTCCACTTGATCTTAGCCAAAAGGCCAAGAAGAGATGAATGGGGTGTTCAGGGAGGACCAGCACCTCCGATATGAGGGCTGCATAGGCCTTTTCAGGGCTGCTCTTCCACCTTTGGTGTCCACCTGTCACCCAACTCTCACCTGTGGCTCCAAGAAGCTGTAGCATGAACAGCGGCCATGCTTGGCAGACGGGCTAAACCAGGTTGAGGCTAATCAACAGGCTCAAACCCATCAAGGAGTTAGGGGTCTGCTGCTCCAAGGACACAAAGACTCCCCTGGCAGAACAGGCAGATGAGAACAATTTGTTCCAATGGCCACAAAAGGCCTGAAGCGGGCACTGTGGAGTGCTCTGAGCTTGGTCAGGCATTGAAGACGCCAAGGTCATCCACTGCATCCCGGTCATCTTGACTTTTGTCTCGTCACCAGCCTTTGATGATGCTGGGAGGGTAAGGCTGACAACCGTGTGCAGCTCTGCCTCACTTAAATCCAATTCACAGGCAAGTCAAGACATCACCCTGTGATGTCATTGGTCTTCAAAAATGAAGGACAAACAACAACAGTTAAGCATCTAGTATGAGCCAGGCACCGTTCCAGACATGGGAATACAAAGACAAGGATGAGACAATTCCTGCTCTTCAAGAGCTCACATGGTACTGGGTCAGACAAGTACATATATGATTATATGAAGAATAAAAAGAAATAACTATGTATAAAATAAATACAAAGTAGTTAAACAAGGCAGTTTGGGGCAGGAGGGCACCAGCTGTTAGGGGAATCAGGAAAGGTTTCATGGAAGTAGAGCTTGAGCTGCATCTTGAGGGGTTCTCTGAGGCAGAGGTGAGGAGAGAGGACATCCCAGGCCTGGAGGATGGAGATGGAGTATTATGTGTGAGGAACAGGTCGGCTGGATGGCAGAGTATTATCTGATGAGTCAAGAGAGGTAGTTTGGGACCTGAGTGTGAAGGCTTCCAAAGCTAAACAGAAGCTTTTGTGCTTTATCCTAGAGGCAACAGGAGGTCCAGTGGAGGCCTGGGAGTTCTATGATCAGAGCTGTCTGTCCTCAAGGGAAATCATTTTGCTAACAATGTGATGTAGACTGGAGTGGGAAGATGACAAAGAGACTGCTACAATAAAAGGAGAGGTGGGGGGGGGACATGAATTGAGGTCCCAGATGTCCGAGAAGAAAGAAGAGGTCAGGAATGGCAAGATTTGGCAGCCAGTTGGAAGAAAGAAAGTGGAGGAGCTGAAGATAACACCAAGGTTACCACCCTGGAAATCTGGAAGAATGGCAGAATACAAGAAAGACCTGATTAATAAAGAAGTCTTTGGGAGATAGAATTCTGAACTTGTTCAAGAGCTTGGGAACTTGGAAGCCTAGAGATCACCTAGTCCAACCCCCTCATTTGAGAGATGAGGGAACCAAAGCTTGGAGAGATGTGGCTTGGCCCGGGTCCTTTCCAGTCTATGATCCTGGGTCCTAAGTAGCAGAGCCAGAATTTCAACTCCAGTTCTCCAAATTCAGTATCCTTTATAAGAAACATATTAATGAGAGGCAGCATGACCAACTGGATAGCTGGGCTTGGAGTCAGGAAAACCTAGGTTGGAGTCTTGCCTCTGACAATGATGTGATGAGAAGAGTGGTGCCTTTGACAGAAATAAGGGAGAGGCTTGAAGACAGGTGAGTTTAAGGAGAAATGGAAGAAGTTTTCTTTTAGATGGGTTGAGTTTGTGATGTCTCCTGAAATGTCCAACTGGTGATTCAGACTTACAGCTCCGGGGAAGGATATATAGGTCTGTGAGTTATCTGCATAGAGATGAGAATTAGATACATGGGTGTGGATCACTTCACCAAGAGAATGTAGAGAGAGGAGACATAAGCCTTAGAGAGAAGCTTATAGAGAACACTGTTAGAGGGTGTATTGTGGATGATGAACCAGCAAAAACTGAAATGTAGTCTGACAGGAGAGCTAAGAGAGTAATATTATGAAAACCCAGACAGTGTATACAGGACGACAGGGTGGTTAACAGAGCCAAATTTAGCAGACAAGCTAAGAAGCATGAAATCCGAGAAAGGACCATCAGCCCTGGCAATTAAGATGTCGCTGGTAACCATGAAGACAGTAATTTCAATTGAGTGAGGTGGTCAGAAGTCATATTGCAAGGGGCTCAGGAATAAATGAGAGGAAAGGGGTGGCGGGAGTAAATGTAGTTTTTTCCTAGAGTTCAGCTGAGGAAGGTTTTTAAAGATTTAGGCATCTTTGAAGACGGTAAGGAGAGAATCAGTAGATAAAGAGATTGAAGATGGGGTGGGGGAATGATTGAGGTTTCAATTTGCTGGAGAAGGGAAGAGGGGAATTGAATCAAGTGCATACATGTGTGTGTGTGTGTGTGTGTGTGTGTGTGTGTGTACATACATATAGATGCTGTGGAACATTTTATACCATTTTATATCATTTTTATAATTTTAATAAGACTCAGAGCCTGAACTAATTAACCAGAAGAAAAGCATGACCCTAACAGTCCCTTTGTTCTCTGAGTAAGCTCAGAGATGTCTCTATCTTATGTCAACAAACCCAGATGGAGCATTCCTTTCCTCTATCCATGGCCATTAAGGGTGAAAACCTTGACCCCAGACACTATCTTGAATTATGTGACTTTTCCTTACCTTAATATTTTATGGGCATATCCTATGTTATGGAATGTTAATGGCAAATTAAACACTGAGATCCTGGGTTGTAATTTCAGTTGACACCTTGACAACTGTCTGATTTGTTATATTTACAATTTATTCCATTAAGGAAAATCCTTGTCCTGTATCATAATTAACATTCATGGGGGTCATAAAAGTGATGTACTGCAGGCTACTGTGTTGGGACCAAAACAATGTATTTAAGCTTACTCATTCCTTTGTTTAGGGAGTCAGACTTAATCTGGCCCCCATGCCTGCATGTATCCGCTAAGTTTAAAGGGAATGAATGAATAAATAAATAAGGAATATGAATTTTTGTATCACCTAGTCTGTTGTTTCCTCCAACCAAACTTTCAGGTTTAACAATATGTATATACGCATTCTTGCCAGTGCAAGAAGAGATGGGGAAAAGGAGGGAGGAAGTGTCAAGATTTCTGAGATAAAGAGAAGAGAACATTGAGAACTTTCTCCGTAAAATAAGAAGTAAAATTCTCAGCTGAGAGAGTCAGCTGAAATGTGTGGAAGGCTTGAGAGAAAATGAAGTTTGAAATAGTTTCTGGGGAGAGAGAAAGAAAGGAGTTCCTTGCTTCAGTGAGGGCGGGTTGTTAGGTAACAGGAATTTACAACGTAAATAGCTGTGCCTTCTCTTTCCATTCAGAAGCAGAAGAAAGGAACAATGGCAGTGATCCAAGGCCGAAGTTTGAAGAGGAGGATAAAACCCAGCCCCCTGTGACTACAAAAAGGTTCTGCCATCAAATCCTGTGACTTTTTTCACCCTGAGACTGCTGAGGTCTAGGGATGCTGGGAACCCTGAAATTCAAGGGCAGAAGATGCATCGACTCAAGCCTTCTTTCAGTCAGAGACAAGGTTTATGAAAACACCAGTTGAGGTGGGCAAGAGTTTAAGAATCCATGCTGTTGGCCAGAGTTTAGGAATCTGAACAATTTGGTAGAGGAGACTGATCTTTTTTATATAGTGTGGCCAGTAGCTTGGGGGTGTAGATGGAATTAAGGTGTGGTTTAGGTGGTCTGGAGGTAACAGACAATGAAGGGCTGAGCTAGGTTAGAGGTAACAGAGAATTGGGGCAGGGTCAAAGCCACAATGCCAGGACAATTGAAAGGATCATACTGAAAAGAGCCTCAGGCCAATGCCAGGGCCATATGGGAGAGTTCAAAGAAAGTTGGTGGGGGGAGCATTTCCAGGGCCTATACCCCTTCAATTACAGTCAAAAGGCTTTTCTCTATAATGAGTTGTCTGATGGCGAATGAGTCCAGTCTACCCACAAAAGGCCTTCCCATGTTCATTACATTCATAAGGTTTCTCTCCAGAATGAACTGTCTGATAGTGAGTAAGACCTGGCCTCGAGTGAAATGCCGTCCTGCATTCATTACATTCCTAAGTCCTAAGGACAATTAACACCAAGAAAACTCAGGTGCTCCATCAGCCACCATCACATCCATACATGCAACCATCGGTTACAGCAAATGGAGACGTTCTGAATGCTGTGGACAAATTCTCTTACTTTTGTAGCTTACTTTCCAGGAATGAACACACTGATAATGAGATTGATGCATTGCCAGAGCTAGCTCAGTGTTTGGGAGGCTCCGAAGGAAAGTATGGGAGAGAAGAGGTGTTAGACTGACTACCAAACTGAAGGTCTACAGAGCCATGGTGCCGACCCCATCATTGTGTGCCTGTGAAACCTGGACAGTCTGCCAGCGCCATGCTAGGAAACTGAATCACTTCCATTTGAATTGCCTTAGGAAGATTCTGAAGATCACCTGGCAGGATAAGGTACCAGACACTGAGGTCCTTACTTGAACCAAACTGCCAAGCATTCAAACTCTGCTTCAGAGAGTGCAGCTCCAAAGGGCTAGCCACGTTGTTTGAATGCAAAACATACGCTTGCCAAAAAGACTTGTTGTTGTGTTTGTTCTTCGTTCTCGAAGAGGACCATGCCATCAGGGAGATGATGATGTGACTTGCAGTTGACTTGGATTTGCATTTGGGAGTGCCATGCAAGGTGACCAGCCTCACTCTCCTCCAGAGCCATCTGGGTCCAGTGGCCAGATATTCACCAGGATGACAGAGATGGCCCAGGATACATTGGGAGACCCTGGCCCTTTCAGGCTTAGGTCTTTTCAGGTGCTCACTTTGAATGAGGTAATGCCCTGGGCAAGCGATCACATGGAGGTCAGAAGAAGTGATACAAGGACGCTCTCAAGGTCTTTCTCAAGAATTTTGGAATTGATTTGTGACAGGCAGGATATTGGCACAGGACCACTCAGCATGGCATGCCCACATCAGAGAAGGTGCTGTGCTGTATGAGCAAAGCAGAATTGAAGTAGCGCAAAAGAAACATGAGATGAGCAAATTTAGAGAATCCACCCCAAATGTTCACACAGACTATTTGTGTCCCACCTGTGGTAGAGCGTTCCAAGGTTGTATTGGTCTGATCAGCTACAGTCAGACACAGTGGACCTTGACTCCATCATCATGATGCCATTTTGGTCCTCTGAGAACAAAGGACAACCACCAAGGTTTTTCTTCATTGTTCTGTTTCTTCTTTAACTTGGTATCACATTTCCAGGCTTCTCCCATTTTCAGGACACAGGGACCAACACTTGTAAATCTTTCTTGGGTTGATTCTTCCATAGGAATGCCCAGTCTGGGAGATGATTGCTTGGTCTGAAGCACAGTCTCCCAATCTAAAATAAATTTTTAAAAAATATAAATATCTCCTGTTTCCCTGCATTGTAAATTAATGCTATTTTCTGTCTCCCTTTCAAAAAAAATGATTCTCAAACTTTAAAATATAGGGTAGATAACAAGACCACCTTGTGTTTACGTATTCATTTGTAGATTATTCAAAGATTTCATACTGATAAAAAACCAATCTTATTTGATAGGCAAATCAGTTAATACATGTTATAGAAATTATTTTTGAAGTAATGCTCAGTGTCCATTTAGGAAAAGACATGGGGAATACATAGCTCCATCAAGAATAGGTCATTCTAGACTAAATTTATTTCTTATGGGGCAGCTAGGTGGTGCAGTGGGTAGAGCACCAGCCCTGGAGTCAGGAGGACATGACTAGCTGTGTGACCTTGGGCAAGTCACTTAACCCCAATTGCTCTGCCTTCCTCCCTCCCCCCCGCCAAATTTTATTTCCCTTTACACAAGATTGCTAGAATTAGAGAACAGGAGAATATTATACATGTAGTTGGCCTCTATTTTGGTAAAGTCATGCCAGTGGAGTAAAGATGGCAAAATTACCCAAATTAATTTTTTTAGGTTTAATATACTAATCAGAATTGTGATCAGCTTCTTCCTGGATTAAAAAAACAAACAGAAAAAATAATTATTTTATCTGTTTCTGATACAACAAATTTATGTGGAAGAAAAAGATAAAAATAGCAAGAGGAAGCAAAGAGAAAAAAGGAAAAACAAACTTGCACTTATCAGATCTTACAGAACCGTGTTTATTTTTTTAAATTAAGTACTGGATTAAATATATACATATATATCTATATATCTATAGATATATATGTCAATGGAATGGACTAGCTAATACAGATAGAAAATGAAAGTCATAAAATATATTTTCCTTTGACAAGTATGAGATCATATATCTCAGACCAAGGAAATCATTATTCAATAAAATTTTGAGGGAAACTACATTAAAATATTAGGATTAATAGCATTAGATTCAAATTTCACACTTTAGAGTAAAGTAAGTTCCTGAGGAATCAAGGATCCAAATTTTAAAAAGCATAAACACACAAAAAAAGTAGAATAAAACAAAATGGCACATGTATTGCAACTGTGAAGAGCAAGAAATAGAAAAGATTGTAAAAGACAACAGATGTAATTGACTATATAACAGTAAAGAGTTGTTGCATAATAAAAAATGATGCATTCATTGGTGAAGGGAAGAAAAAACCGGTATATGAATTGGAACAGAGTTTAACTAAAGGTTCAAACCTAGGTCGCTTCACCTTGTTTAGAACAGAACTACTGTCATTTGCTAGGAAAGCAAAAACCATAACAATGCTTATTTGTGAAAAACTCCCTATATCCTGTATCCTGTTTGGACAGATGTTTCTGCTATAATTAATTAGTCATCTTACACATCTTTGATCTCCTGTTCTAATTGTCTGTATCATATATCACCTATATCCTGCTTTAATTGTCTGCACCATATGTTACCCATATCCTGTTTTAATTGTCAGCACCATTTATACCTTATTGTTAAATTAGGCTTTAATTGTCCATACCATATATCACTTTATATACTGTTAAAGTAGGTATTTCTTAACTGTGGCCTTTTTTTTTTTTGCACATGCACTCATTCCTGTACCTCATTAGACATTAGGCAACCAGAATAAAGTAAATCCTCCCTTTGATTCTGTAGCTTTTCTGTATAAAAGAAGCCCCGTAAGAAAAACCGAGTTGTGTTTGTACTCGGAGATGACTCTTTCTGAGTATCTCCCTTGCACTGAAAGGAACAGAAATCTGTTGCCTAGTAACTGTGTCTTGGAGTTTTCCTTTCTGATGACACAACAGAATGTAATGGAAGGGAGCAAAAGGCAGCAAAAATATGAAGAATTCAGGAAAACCTGGGAAGATCCATATGAACAAATACTGAGAGGAGTACAGAGAAGCATGAGAATGTTATGTCCACTGATGACAACAATGTGGAAAGCTAAGCTGAAGATGAACTCTGAAACATGCTTCCTCCTTCACAGCAAAGGGACCGGGGCTCCTAGGATGGACAGGATCTGTCTACATTGTCATATGCGATTCACTGTATTGGGGTGGAGATGACTGTGATGTAAACACAGAAGGCATCTCAAAGGATAGTAATTAAAAAAACAAACCCCAACAGAGCCCATGCCCGTAGATTAGGGAAATGGCTGAACCAGCTGTGGTCTATGATTGTGATGGAATGCTGTTGTGCCATAAGAAAT
This sequence comes from Trichosurus vulpecula, assembly GCF_011100635.1. Taxonomy (NCBI): domain Eukaryota; kingdom Metazoa; phylum Chordata; class Mammalia; order Diprotodontia; family Phalangeridae; genus Trichosurus; species Trichosurus vulpecula. The sequence continues at coordinate 9,348,959 of NC_050573.1, forward strand.
GATGAGCAGGATGGTTTCAGAAAAGCCTGGAAGGACTTAAATGAATTGATACAAAGTGAAATGAGCAGAACCACAACATTGTACACAGCAGTGGCAATAGTGTAATGATGAGAAACTGTGAAAGACTCAGGTATTCTTCTCAATGCAGTGATCTAAGACAATTCCAAAGGACTCATGATGAAAAATGCTATTTACCTCCAGAGACAGAATTAATGAACTCTGAGTGCAGACTGAAACAGATTTTTTTTTCACTTCTTGCTTTTTTTGGTGACATGGCTAATATGGAGATATGTTCTGCATGACTTTGCATGTATAATGGGTGTCAAAGTGCCTTCTAAGTGGGTGGAGGAAGGGGCAGGGATAGGGAGGGAGAGAATTTGGAACTGAAAATAAAAAATTTTTAAATAATAATAATAAAATAAAATGGAAAAAAGTGATGCATCCCAGACAAAAAGGAAAGGAATAGATTCAGGAAACTAAATCTTTCTGGTAAATGTTTCTAATCAAAAATCTGAAATTAAACATTTAAAAGAAGCTGGCATAAGTTTCGGATTTATAGCAGCCCAAGAAATAAAAGATAAATGTTCCAAGATTGTAAACAGCCTCAGAAAAAGAAATACAAACTGTAGAAAAACTACCCTAAAACTATTCAAATTTCTTAATAATCAGAGAAATGTAGGTGGAAATAACTGATACCACCTGCCACCCTTTATATAGCAAAGATAATTTTTTGGTTTTTTTTAAAGGATAAAATTTAATGTTGGGGTAACTTTGCAGAAACAGTGGTACTGAGCTGGGCCTGGGCACCATCTTTTTGGCAAATATGAAGGCCTTATACAGAAAGACCAAGAACAACAAAACTCTGTGAGCCCTTGGACCCAATGACTTCCTCACATGACCCCCAACTGGCTGTTTTAACGTGGGCTGGTTGGTCCCTCTTTAGGCAGCCTGATAATATCCCGGGCTCACCATGCTGGTTGGTGCCTGACTTAATGCAGACACTTAATCCTACAGCTCATAACTCTCACATTCAGTCTTCTCAGAAGCAGGTACTGCAGACACACACACCATACTGGAAGTACTTTCATTTTTATTTTTATTCAAAGCCCAGGTCCAGTGACTGCCTTGTGGTTGTACAGGTTCTGGTATCTATTCAATTTACTAGGCCTTCCCAATTGTCATTTAAGAACAAAAAGAAACGAGGGAAGATTATGTGAAGTAATACGGGGAAGAAATCAGAAGCAAGAGATACACTGGCAGACTCTAACTATAAAAAGAATCGGATTCTACAAGTTATATATGCTAAAAAATACACTATAGAAAAGGATCAGCTGAGACCATGGAAGCCAACAGGTCGCTGGTGTTATGTTAATTTGTTAAATTTGCTACAGAGAAAGTGGGGTGCTCAACAGTGGAGAGGAGATTACTTTTTTCTATTTAAAAAAACAGGAGGTATTGGGGACAAAGTAGATTTGATTACATTACAGTAAATTATGTAAAACAAAGTATATACCACCAATGCACAAACACACATTCACCTAGACATGCACACACGTCTGCATCATTGAAAGAAAATGAAAAACAATTGATTGGAGGAAAATACAGATGGCACACGTCACAGATAAAATCCTGATCTGTCAATGCATCACATCAGTAAGTCCAGGACCTGAAATTTCCCTGGTGTGGGAAGTCCTTCCTTAAATGAAGTGCCCAACCTGTGGTTACCTTCTAGTCTCTGGCTTAGAGTGGGAGAATGTCTTGCTCTTTGTCACCCAGCCAGCCATCCTGAAAGGCAGGGTGTATATGGAATGGTTAAATAATTGAGGAAAACTGTTAAATGTCCCAAGTGCACAATAAACAGGGAGAGACATATTTTTCTTTTAAAAGTTTTACTGATGTGACAATTCATTTCTGAATATATCTCTCTTCGTCTCCCTCCCTAAGGAAGCTTCCTTTGTAACAAAGATTTTTTTTAAAAAACCACAACTTTCAAAAAGAGGAAACACCAATTGTTAACAATCATTTGAAAAACCACTCAACCTCAGACATCATCAAAGAGATGCCAATTAAAACACCTCTGAGGGGCCTCTCCACGGCTTTTAAACTGACAAAAATCATTAAAAGCGATCAAGCTGTGAGGGCAACGAGGAGCCAGGCCCACTCATTTCCTGTGGATAGAATGCTCGCTTCCAGCCTCTTTCTGAGAGCAATCTCGTGGTGCCCAGGAAAAATGACAAAACCAACCCGACCTTTTGACCCAATGATTCCACAGTTGGGAATGTCAAACACAAATCAATAACAAAAAAGAGCCATCTACACAAAGAATTTCACAGTAATGTTATCTGTAACTGAGAAAAACCAGAAGCGACCTCAATGCATGCTCAAGAAACTGGCTCCTTTGTGGCACGGGACACGGTGACATGTTTTAGATGGGAGGTTAAGAGAATACAAAGAAATCTGCAATCTCTCTTCATGGAAGAAGGCAAAGGGAAAGAATCCAGGAAGAAGAGACCACCGACCCAGACCACATACCAGAAAACAGAGTGGGGATAACCAGAACTGGCCTGGAGATGAGCCTGAAGAGGCTGGATCACTCCCTACATAGCTGGCCACCTCCTCAGGGGTTGTCTCTCCCAATGAGAACATGAGCTTCCTGAGAGCAGAGACCCTCTCCCACTTGTACATACATCCTCAGCCTGGGCCCTCATTTGGAGGCTTCTTCCTGCCTTCATTTACATTGTCCTTTTATCACTCACACCTTGTGAGACCCCAGCCCTGGAGGATTCCCATCATCTGTCTCCTCCCACCTGCGAGTGTGGTGGAGAAAGTCAAGGGGCCCACCTCCAACCTAAGCTGCACTGTCACTGGAGCAGGGCAATCTTCTGCCTAGGGCTGTTGGCCCAAACTTCTCTTCAAGCCTCTCCTGCTGTAAACTCCCACCTCTGACTGAGAAAAGCAAGGCTATTCCCAGGGAACTCCCTCTTCCCTGTCGGCATCTCCGCCCTTTGTCTCCTCTACTTCAGTGTCCAATGAGGAGATGGCCCTTCTCTTCATCAAGGCCATCCCTCTCTAGGTGGACCCATCATTCCATCCCCTACTGTTTCCTGGGGCAGGATCTGTTCCACAATTAGCCCTACTCTCTCTCTCTCTAAACTTGAATCACTTCCTGTCCACAGGCTCATTCCCTGTAGCCTACAAATACACCCAGGTCTACCCCGTGCTTAAAAAATTCTCCCCTATTTTACTATTCCCTCATCGGAACATACCTTTTAAAACAGCCAAACCCCTGGAAAAAACTGTCTGTGACCCACTTCCAGTTTCTCTCCACTCCTAGGCAGCTTGCTAGCACAGAGGGTAAAGTGCTGAGACAGGAATCAGAAAGACCCGAGTTCAAATGTGAACTCAGACTTATTGGCTGTGTGACCTTGGGGAAGTCACTTAACTTCTGCCTAACTCACCTTCCTCAGCTGTAAAATGAAGACAGTAATAGCACCTTCCTCCCAGGGTTACTGTGAAGATCCTGTGAGATGATATTGTAGCCCAGGGCACATTATGGTCCTTAATGTTTGTTTCCTTCCTTTCTTCTTTCCTCCTTCCCTCCCTCCCTTCTGCCCTCCTTCCTCCCTTTCTCCCTCCCTTCTCTCCTCTCTCCTTCCTCCCTTTCTTCCTTCCTTCCTCCCTCCCTTCCTCAATAAATGCCTGTTGATTGACTCAAGGACTGGAGAGTATTGATGATGAGTTAGAGGGAGTGACTAATAAAGGGTTTTTAAGGACTTTCTTTAAGTGTAAAGTTGGTTTAATGTGCCATACTGAAGTTTAATATTAAGTGGCTCATAAATGACCGGAAGAGGAGAATTAATGAATGGATGAGTCAAGGAGGGGAAGGTCATGGGGGAGTGTGTTGGCAATCAAAATGGGCTCTTAGCACTTATTCAACCAAGTGCCCTTGAAGAGTTTGGCCTTTATTTCCTTAATTAAATTAGGAGTGCTTGATGACCTCCTTGCCTCAAGGGAAAGCCCAGTTTACATGGGTTTGAGTGACATGTTTGTGATATCAGAGGCTTTTAGAGCACATGGGTTTAAATTACATCTTTGTGATGATTTTAGGTCACATGGGTGAGTCACATGTGTGACTCACCCTTGACCCTGAAAAAGATATAAAACCAGGGGTTGGCTTTCTCTTTCTCAGAGTTCTGACCCACAGCTGTGGTGGCCCACGTGAATCTGACTCTGGGCCAGCCATTGTTCTGAGCTCCCGGGCTGAACTTAGATGTTGGTAACTATAAATTGTATTTGGCCTGTCTGTCAATGTTTGTAATTTGTTTGTATTTGCTCTGAAGTTCAGGGTGCTGGCTTTTTCTCCTGAACTAAGTGAATGGTATTTGTATGCTGAATTAAAGTAAGCTTGCTAACCCCTTAACATTGCTGTCCTTAGTAAAGCAGATCAAAAGAACCTGGGCTTTTGCAGTGTTCTGTGAGCTGGTTGTTGTTGGCTTTACACCCCCACAGCAGCTGCTAGCCGGATTGTTGAAACAGGGAGGTCATGGGAAGAGGGTCACAGGTGGGAAGGTCACAGGAGTGGAAGGTCACAGGGGTGAAGGTCACTTGGCTGCTGGAGCCAAGGTAGTCAGGCGAGGCTTCATCCCTATCCAAGGGTGCTGCTTTCTCCAGCCATGGGAAATACATGAACGGAAGGACATGATAACAGGACAACGATGTGATTTACTAAGCGACAGACGAAATTTAAAAGAGAACTGGTAGCCCAGGGCATGGGGAAGGGCCCTCCCTCAGGAGCCAGAGGACCTGGGTTCAAATCCAGCCCTCCATCACTCACAGCTCCCTTTGCATGTCCGCCTCCTCACCTATTAAAGAAGCCATTGGTCTCTGAGGACTCTAAGGCTTCTTCACTCTGCTCTAGGTCTACAAGGCTACAATCTCAGGACAAACAGCCTCAGCTCTTCCTGCTGTCCAAGGCCACTTGAAGGAGACCTCCCGGCCATCACCACTGAAGTCCTGCCCCACCCCTCTGCAGTGACTTCTCTGCCGGGCTCTCATCCATTCACCTGGACACATGCTGCTCAGGGCCTTCCCCTCAGGCACCCAAGGGGCTTCCCCTCATTCCACCTGGGAGATCACATCTTCTTTGGAAAGTGTACACCCTGCTCATTGGGAATGGGAACACACTGGGGTAAGAAAGCAACCTTAGCATTCAGTCTTTATCAATATTTTTACTTTTATATCTTAAATGGCATCATTGTACATTCTACAAATCACATCTACTGGTGTAATAAAGAAAGGGGGGAAAAACCATACCTTTATGCAACACACACACACACACACACACACACACACACACACACACACATCATGAGAAGAAAAGAAACGAACAGAAGCAATTAGATGTTAAAAAAAATTTCTTTACACCTTCTAGCAGGTTCTTACATGTCATGGGGATGAAGGAGTGAGGGCACAGTCTGGAGGAGAAGGGGTAGAATGAGATCCCTTGGGCAGGTAGAGAACAGTTACCCATGACACAAGGTTTGATGAGAGACGGGATGGCACATGGTGTCTGTGTGCATGTGTGAGTGGGGTAAAGGATGAGACTGAAGTTACCAGCCTTTGTGACTGGGGGGACAGCACTGCCAGCAACAGAGATGGAGAAGTTGGGAAGAATGGATAAAGTCTGCAGGGTTAGACAGCGAGTTCTGTTTGGGACATGAGGAGCAGAAGGCACCTCTGGGGAGGATCCAAGCCTGGCCCAGGGGCTAAGCCTGCGAGTGTTTGTTGAGAAGGCTCATGCCCCACCTTTTTAGAGGAAGGCACCCACTCCCTGGGGTTGTCTGATACTTCTGTGGTTCCACCTTTCTCTCTAGGAGCTTCATTCCTACTTCCCCTGGACTGTCCATTGAATTTTCCACCCTGGACCAGTGCTCAAGAAAAGTACCTCCAGATGCAGGCTGGTCCTTTGGGTGTGGCTGGACTTTACTTGGGGTGAGTTCTGCTTGACTGGTGATGAGTGGGCTTGGAGCTCTGTTATGGTAATTAGGGTGGGACTTTTTTTTACTGTTTTATCTTTTGGAATGCTGAGGTAAATAAGTATCTTTAATGAGTTTTACTTTTCAAATGTAATGGCAAGCAAAATGGACTTTTTGTTGTCTTTGTTTTGGAGTTTTTCTCAGAAAGAAGGAATCTTTGATTGAATTGGGAGTCTTTGATGACCTGCTTACATCAAGAGAAGGCCTAGTTCCACCCTCTGACCCTGAGCAAACATTTAAGTCACCAGAAGGCCTAAGTCAAGTGGGTCTGAGTCACATGGTTGTGGTGCCCTTTGACCCTGAAGAAATGTATATAAACTCAGAAGTTAGCATTTTGCCTTTGAGGGCTCTCACTCACTGGAAGAGTGTCTTGTGATTTGACCAGACAAGACTCTGGGTGGCCATTGTTAAGAGGCCCCTGGCTTGTTATGTTCTTGTTAGTGCTTCTCTTTTTGGTAACTATGTATGTGATGTCTTGATCAGATAAAGCCCATCTGTTGATCTGTTTGTAGTTTCTGTTTGTATTTGCTCTGAAGTTCAGGGTGATGACTTTTTCCCCTGAACTAAGTGAAAGATATACATATATTTAATTAAAGTAAGATTGTTAACCCCTTAAAGTTGCTTTCCTTAGAAAAAACAGATCAAAGAACTTGTGTTAGCAGCCCTCCTTGTGCCAGTGTTGTTGGTCTTTCACCCCCACAACAGCCACTAGCAACACTGTTGTTACAAGCTCTGGCCACTGTTGTTCAAATATATGACCATGGACCCCAAAAGACGAGCTCTTCTTTGGGGTGGTCCCTCCTGATTGCTCACATCTCATCGACTTTTGGTTCCACAGTGACAAATCACTTGCAGATACATGGGTGGGGGGGGGAGCGACCCTAAAGGTCTCCTACTTCTCCCTTCTTTGTGCTTCCTAGGCAGTTGCCACGACTCACTAGATCTCCGCTCCCTGCAACCTGCCCAGGCAGCTGGAGGGGTGAGCCCATTGTCTCTTTCCCCATCTCTGCTGGGCAAGGCATGCATACACGTCTTGTACCCACACATGCAAGCAAACGCTCTCTCTTTCTCTCATAAACATACACACACAGGCATACATACATACACGTGTACACACACATACATGTACACTCCCACCCACTTGCCCACATACACATTTTCAGAAGTGCATACACACACATACCTCAGAGTTCAATCTGTATCCCTTCTCTCTTTTAGGAAGAGTGGAAATACCAAAGAAGTCCAGGGGGGCTGCTAAGGATCCCCAAAGCCCACTCTGGGATGGGTTCTAAGGAAGGCAGAGGAAAGAGGACTTAGAGAGAAAATGAGTTAATATGAACCAGTCCATGCCCATAAGGGCCTTCCAGGCTGGCAGATGGCCCTGGGGCTCCTTGAAACCAAGGGGATGGCCTCAGGAGGGCCACAGGAAGGGGGTGGGGAAGTACAGAATTTGGGCCTTGGAGTCAGAAAGACTCGAATTCAAGCTTTACCTCATATACCCCTAGCTGTGCTGCCATGGACTAATCCTTTAATGTCCACCTTGGTTTCCTCATCTGTGAAATGGTTAATGACAGCCCCTACCTCACAGGGCTGTAGTGAGGACCAGAGATGACATGGAAGCACCACAGGAGGGCTACTGTCATATAAAGGCTGGCTATTATTACCATCACGTTGCCAGCTCCGAGGTGTACAGACCCCAGGCCCTTTAACTGAGAATGAACAGAAGAACCTGCAGGATCAGCCACAAAAGAACAAGCCGTCTCTGTTCCCTGTTCACTCAATGACAGCCACTAAATACCCAGCACCTGAGCTTCTCCCAAGGTGGGAACCAAAGCTGCTCCAATTTTTGAGGGCCAGGCATGGGGTGCAAGGGTTGTCATCCTTACCCAGCCAGACCAGGTTCTGGTAGTTCACCAGCATCATGGCCCCACCTTACAGCTCCTTCTCGGAAGGGCGCAGGCACCCCTACTCCTCCTGGGTGAAGCCCACAGCCACATCCCACAATGTCAGTCATTCCTGAAACACCAAATACATCATTATGAAGACAATGCAGAGCCTGGAAAGTTTTGTAGAAACTGAAGCAGATTGAAGCAAGAACATAATATTTAACATGTACAATATACAAAAATGCAAACAGAAAGGATGAGAAAAAATAAAAGAAATGAAGCCTTTGAAATTAAAACGACCAAGATTGGCCCCAAAGACAAGAAATGAGAAGATGCCTCCTTCCTTTCTTTGTAGAGGCAGAGGACGACGTTTGTGAAACAACGTATGTGATGTTGGTTAGTTTGGGCAAACTGCTTTTTTTTTTGTTCTGTTCTACTCTTCATCGTAAGGTTCTCCAGGATGACTGAAGGGAGTAAGACAAAGATATGATGTAGCTTCCTTGGCTACCTTTCAGGTAATGATTACACTTTCATTCATTCGCTGACTCACTAGTCATGGCAGGAAGCTTAGAATACAAGAATACAGGTCTTTCTGGCTGTAAGTATAGCACCACGCTGTCACACAGGATGTGTCTCCTGCCTCCTATGGGAAGAGGAGAGGTCACACTAGTCTCATGACCTTTCCAATAGTGGCTGCACTTCCACTAATTCTTCAAGACTCCCTGATCAAGACTCTGTAAATGGAAAGGAAAAGCACCAACAAAGCAAGACTCCCACGCAAGTTTGGATACTCCTTGCTTTCCACTGCCACTTCCAGGTTCAGCCCCATCACCATAACTCAATCAATATCTTCTCTTCCTTTGAGATTTACTCAATCTACATCTATGAACCAATCATTTTTTTAATCCTTTGTTCCACCAAACACATTTTGTTGTATTACCAATTTCTATAAAGTGTCCCATTAGTAGTTTGATTGCTGTAGCATTAAACTGTAAATTAACTTTGGCCATATTGTCATTTTTATTTTATTGGCATGACCCAGCCATGAGCACTGAATATTCTTTCAACTAATTTTTTTCCTTTATGTGCATTTTGTAATTGAAGTATTGTGAGTGCACTTTAATCAACTGATCCTCAAATATTTTAAGCCTTTTGTAGTTATTTTGACTGAGATTTCCATTTTTATTCATGTACTTTACTAGTACTCCACAGCAATGCTGTTGTTTTGGGGGGTTTATTTTGTAGACACAACTTTGCTGACATTATTTTCTCAATTAGTTTCTTGCTGACTACCTAAGATTTCCTAAGCAAACATTTTATCATCAGTAGATAGGATCAGGTTAATCTCTTCTTTGCCTATATTTCTGCCTGTAATTTCCTTCTTTTATCTTAATGCTGTTGCTAGCATTTCTAGAAATATATAAAGTTAACAGCAGGGAGAATGGGCATACTTGCTTTACTCCTAAATTTACTGGGGTAATTTCTGGTGTATCACCCTTGCATATGATGTTGGTATTTTTGAATGATATTAAGAAAATCCTTCTGTGCCTATGCATTTCCAGGGGTTCTGTACAAATGAGTGCTGTGCTTTATCAAAGTTTTTTCAGCACCTCAATGACATGATTTTGGATGCTGTGGTTTTAAATATGACTATGTTGATTGTTTTTCTAACGCTGAACCTTACTTGCATGCCAATAATCCAAATTAGTTATGAGTGATTTCTTGGATGAAATGCTGCAGTCTGTTTGATAGAGCATTATTTAACAATGTTGAGTTATTAGCAGTAATCTTGGTCTATAGATCTGTCTTTCTTTACATTATCCTTCCCTAGTCTAGATATTATAACTCTATCTGTCTCATAAAAGTAATCTGGTAGAGTACATTCTTTCTCAACTTTTAAGAATAATTTATATAGCATTAATAATAACTGTTCTTTCAAAGTTTGACAGGAATTCTCCTGTAAATCCATCAGGACAAGGAGATTTTTTTTCTTTTAATGACTCTGTAAATGGAAAGGAAAAGCACCAACAAAGCAATCCTAGAGATTGAAAACAGACCTTCTCCCACATCTTTGCAGAGGGCATCTGAGATGTGTGGGTAGGGGGTTTCTTATGTATTGATAAATTTTGCTGATTTTTCTTTTGCTCTTTCCTTCCAAAAAAAATTATTTGTTGTAAAGGATGGCTTTCTGAGATTTAGGTGACGTAAAAGCAAAAGATGTAATTAATTTTTTTAATATGTCATATGAAACTAACTTTAATTTGTTTTTGCCGGGGAAACCGAACTGAGACCTTCCCAAGACACTTCGTCTCACTGGTGTGAAGGTAACTTAGGTTCCTGTGCCAGCAGAACATGCATCTTCTCAGGTTTTCCTGTGCTAGAAATGAGTCAAGCAAAGATAGTCCTGACAAAAACCTCTGAGAATCAATTCTGAGGACAGGTCAAGGTCAGTAAGGAAAGGCTCATCCCTTGTAGTCTGGCCTCGCAGTGATGAATTCTTTGGCTATGGCCACCCATGAACCAAATAGAAATGCAGACCATCCCCAGTCCTGTGCAGCTCCCATCCAATGCTGCTGGGACCATAGGAGAGCTGTAAGTGGGGTGTCCCAACTTTAACTTGTCTGCCGAAGAACCTACAATACCTGGCACACAGAACTAGGCCTGGCTTATGTTTCATTGCTGCAAAGCCAGATGACAAGGGATGAACCTTGACTTGTTCTCAGAATAAATTCCCAGAGGCCTTTGGCCAGTACCATCCTGGGCTCCTTTCTAGCACAGTTCAAGGAATACACCTTGAATTCTCTATACATGTATAGTGTTTATATTTGTATCTCCAGTGCCTGGCATATATCAGGCACTTCATATATGCTTGTTGACTGATTGGACTGAATGGACACAATGCTCTAGCTAGATATCAGAGAAGGCACTAAACAGAACTTCCCCCAAAGTTACACCACAGCCATAAGTTTTAGACAAAAGTGTTTATTTATAATAGTAAAAGCTTACATGCACACTGAGTTTGGGGCTGGCAAAGCACTTTTATCTACTTGATCTCACTGGGTCCTTGCAAGAACTATGTAAGACAGACAATACAAGTATCATTCTCTTCAGTTTGCAGATGAAGAAACAGAGGTTAAATGGCTTGCCCATGGTCACAAAGCCAGGAGTTAATTCCAGAGATGGGAACCAAACCTAGGCATCTGGACATCTCTCAATCCCAATCCAAGCCCGGCTTCCCTTCCCTGGTCATGTCCTACAGAGCCTTGGTCCCCAGCTCCCTCCCCGGCTGAACTAACTGGGAAGGATTCATCCCATCATTCATCATTCATTCCAGGCTTTTTCAACTTTAGGTTCTATGGCCAGGCCTTTGGAGGAGGGCTCATCACTGTGGGCCGCTCCTCATTCCACTACTGAAGGCCGGGTTATCGCCTCATCTAGGCCAAGCTAGAAAAAAGACTTATAAACAAGGGGGGGAAAGCAGACGCTGTTACAGCTACCATCTTCTGCTCCCCTTATGCAGTGCCGAAACCTGCTCACTTTGGAACTAACTCAAGATTACACAATTAGCAAATATTAAAGAATTCATTACTCCTGGTCTCCTCTAGTCTATGAGCAAAGGGAATAAGAAATTGGAGGATGTTAGAGATGTACCATCTGTATGACCTTGGGTAAGTCTTTGCTCCCATGTGAAGTTCACTTTCATTCAGACCACCACCAAGTTTCTCCAGTTCCTACTTTAAACATTAAGTTGTGGTCTATGCAGTCATCACCATTAGCTCCCAGGATGAATGATCTCCTTGGTAGAGTGGATAGTCTCATTCACACAGCACATAATAGGCACTGAGAAATGCCTGTGATTGATTAAGGAAGCGACAGTCCTCCTGAAGGTGGCCTTGGTCTGGTCACCTCTGGAGTCTTACATTTGGTCCTGAGCACTGTTATTAAGAAATGCCAATGATGAGCTAGCTTCCTTGGAAGGTGCTGAGTTCCCTGTCACTGGAGGTCTTCAGGTATACAATGGCCCAGTCTAACTGCTCCCTGGCACCTCCCTGCCTGGGGTGGTCTGCCCCTCCTCAGCCAGCATAGAGAGCCCCCACATGGGGGTGTGCCACGTTGGTGGCAGACCATTGCTAACACCTGATTGGGTTGAGTCTGAATGAAGCCCAGCAGAGCCCAGGGACTCCAGGCATGTGCTAATATACCCAGCCCTGTTACTTTCTGTGTGCCCCTCACAGCACTAACAGCAAGACTGAGCAAACCCTATGTGGGAGTGCCTTGACAAAAGAAGGAAGTGCACCACAAAGGGGGAGGGGTGGAGAATATACAAAGGCCTTCACCCCTAAGGGAGGGGGCACCGTCTGGGAAGGGGCTAGGATCTGGAACTGGAGTTTGAACCAGAAGCCAAACGTTGGCTCAGAGGCCACCACCCCAGTGACCTTGGCCATATCACTTTTCCTCCCAAGGGGATGAGCTCGATCATCTCGAAGTGCCCTTTGGCCTCTCTGATGGCCAAAAGGTCTTCAGTTAATAAAAATGGGAAACGATGGTGTCCACACTTTAGAAAAGACAGTGTTACCACTCACCAGGTTGTCTCTGGATGTCAGGAGGGTGGTGATCATTTCTTTCTCCTTGTTGGTCCCTATTACTGGGGGCAGACAGAGACCTCAAAAGGCAGAGCAAGCTAGGGAAGAAAAGGAAATCATGAGAGGGGCCAACAGCTCTCAGAACATGGCCTAGAAATCATCCCAGATCACTCCTGCCCCTCTTGTAGGGGAGAGAGCCCACTGAATTCATAGGACAGTCCAGTACTCAACCAGTGTTCACTAAGTGTTTGGCAGGGGCCCAGGCCTGGAGGGGCCAAAATAAACAAGATCCTGTCTTTAAGAGAGCAGAAGTCACCGGAATGGGGGTGGGGACCATCAAAGGGCAAACTTGGCCGGATTCAGAAGAAGCCACTTCACTTCCTAACCACTGGGGCTCCTCCACTGCAGAGCAGGCTGCCGGGAGGCCAGGGTGGGGGTGGGGTGGGGAGGGGGGGAGGTGCGTGCCCAGGCACTGGATATCTTCACTTGGGGACCACTTGTAGGTGTGTGGTGGGCGAGAAGCCTGTTCTGAGATGGACGGTTCAGGCCTCTTCCAATTCTAAAGTTCTGTGAAGGAGCTTACACTCTATAGCAAGAGCCAGAGAAATGCGCATGATGCAGTTTGAGAAGGGAGAGTCCTAACAACTCTCTGCTCTAGTCTCTGCTAATAATAGAACAAGCTTCAAATGGGGTGGTATCAGAGATGAGGCAAGGAGAGTTTTGTCTTTGTATGCCTACACGTGGCACCATGCCTGGTGCCCAATAAATGCTCGACAAGCATTTATTAAGCACTTATTGGGCACTGCAGGACAAAGAAAGGTTAAAAACATGGTCCCTGCCTTCAAGGAACTCATTTTTTTTTAAGAACCACATTTTTAATGGGGGTTTATTTTATGTACGTAAAATTGTACATCACTTTTTGTGTTTCTTTTTTTATTTAATTTATTTAATATATTTAGTTTTCAGCATTGATTTTCACAAGAGTTTGAATTACGAATTTTCTCCCCATTTCTACCCTCCTGTCCACTCCAAGATGGCATATATTCTGGTTGCCCCGTTCCCCAATCAGCCCTCCCATCTGTCACCCCACTCCCCTTCCATCCCCCTTTCCCTTCTTCTCTTGTAGGGCAAGATAAATTTCTACGCCCCATTGCCTGTATATTTTATTTTCTAATTGCATGCAAAAAACTTTTTTTTTTGTTTTTGAACATGTTTTTAAAACTTTGAGTTCCAAATTCTCTCCCCTCTTCCCTCCCCACCCCCCTTCCTAATAAGGCAAGCAATTCCACATAGGCCACATGCATACCATTATGTAAAACCCTTCCACAATACTCATGTTGTGAAAGATTAACTATGTTTTGCTCCTTCCTAACCTATCCCCCTTTATTGAATTTTCTCCCTTGACCCTGTCCCTTTTCGAAAGTGTTTGTTTTTGATTACCTCCTCCTCCTGTCTGCCCTCCCTTCTATTGTGATACCTGAGTAGCCAGCTATTGCTAGAAAAACCCTGCCCCCAGCCCCTAACTGCAAACCCCAGTCTGCATAAGACAAAAACAGACTGAGGTCCTGCCCTTTGGCGAGTGCCCTGGGCCCCTAAGACATTTCCAAGGAATGTAAGCTAATTACCAGGAAAGCCTAACGATCTTCCTTTGTCTAACTGAGTGGGCTGAGAGACAACTCTATCTCTCATCTCAACAAAGCCAGCTGGAGCATCCCTCAGTCTGCCTACGGCCTTGAAGGATGAAAGCCTCAGCCCCAGATATTCTTTTGAATTATGTGACTGTTCCTAGCTCTTATCTCATGAGTCATGTTGTGGGATGTATGGCAAACTGGACACAGAGATCCTGGGTTGTAATTCCAATTGACACTTTGTCAGCTATCTGATATGTTGTATTTACAATCTATTCAGGAGGTTCCTCTAGCGAATCATGGTCATAAAAAGTGAAATAACACAGGCTTGCTGAGTCTGCAAAGTAACATATGTAAACTTTAAGAGATAATTAAGCACTGAATCCTGTATTGTCTATATAAACTACCCTCTCCCTTTAAACGTGGTCATTTGCTTTGGGAATTTTCCCCGAATGACCGCCGGCTAATAAACTTCTCCATTCAAAACTTATACTCTGTGGCGTGTCTCACTCGCTTCTGGTATAACACTATCATCCCCCCTTTTTTATCTTCTTCCTCCTTCTTTCCTGTGGGGTAAGATACCCAGTTTAGTGTGTATGGTATTCCCTCCTCAGGTCAAATCCGATGAGAGCAAGATTCACTAATTCCCCCTCACCTGCCCCCTCATCCCTTCCTACAGAACTGCTTTTTCTTGCCACTTTTATGTGAGATAATTTACCCCATTCTATCTCTCCGTTTCTTCCTTTCTCAATATATTCCTCTCTTATCCCCTAATTTGATTTTATTTTTTTAGATATCATCCCTTCATATTCAACTCACCCTATGCCTTCTGTCTATATATATATACATATATATGTATGTGTATACACACACACACATACATATATATATATACACACACCTACATATATACATACATAGACACACACATATGTATACACACACACACACACACACACACACATATATATATATATATGCATATTCCTTTCAGCTACTATGATACTGAGGTCTCATGAATCATACACAACATCTTTCCATGTAGGAATGTAAACAAAACAGTTCAACTTTAATAAGTCCCTTATGATTTCTCTTTCTTGTTTACCTTTACATGCTTCTCTTGATTCTTGTGTTTGAAAGTCAAATTTTCTATTCAGCTCTGGTCTTTTCACTGAGAAAGCTTGAAAGTCCTCTATTTTATTGAAAGTCCATATTTTGCCTTGGAGCATCAGTTTTGCTGGGTAGGTGATTCTTGGTTTTAATCCTAGCTCCTTTGACCTCCGGAATATTGTATTCCAAGCCCTTTGATCCCTTAATGTGGAAGCTGCTAGATCCTGTGTTATCCTGATTGTGTTTCCACAATACTCAAATTGTTTCTTTCTGGCTGCTTGCTGTATTTGCTCTTTGACCTGGGAGCTCTGGAATTTGGTGACAATATTCCTAGGAGATTTCTTTTGGGGATCTTTTTGAGGAGGTGATCTGTGGATTCTTTCAATTTCTATTTTACCCTCTGGCTCTAGAATATCAGGGCAGTTTTCCTTGATAATTTCTTGAAAGATGATATCTAGGCTCTTTATTTGATCATGGCTTTCAGGTAGTCCAATAATTTTTAAAATTATCTCTCCTGGATCTATTTTCAAGGTCAGTAGTTTTTCCAATGAGATATTTCACATTGTCTTCCACTTTTTCATTCCTTTGATTCTGTTTTATAATATCTTGATTTCTCAAGTCACTAGCTTCCACTTACTCCAGTCTAATTTTTAAGGTAGTATTTTCTTCAGTGGTCTTTTGGACCTCCTTTTCCATTTGGCTAATTCTACCTTTCAAGGCATTCTTCTCCCCATTGGCTTTTTGGAGCTCTTTTGCCATTTGAGTTAGTCTATTTTTAAGGTGTTGTTTTCTTCAATATTTTTTAAAGTATTTTTTTGGGTCTCCTTTAGCAAGTCATTGACTTGTTTTTCATGGTTTTCTCGCATCCTTCTCATTTCTCTTCCCAATTTTTCCTCTACTTCTCTAACTTGCTTTTCCAAGTCCTTTTTGAGCTCTTCCATGGCCTGAGACCACTTCATGTTTTTCTTGGAGGCTTTTGATGTAGGCTCTTTGACTTTGTTGACTTCTTCTGGCTGTATGTTTTGGTCTTCTTTGTCACCAAAGAAAGATTCCAAAGTCTGAGACAGAATCTGAGTCCGTTTTCGCTACCTGGCCATGTTCCCAGCCAACTTACTTGACCTTTGAGTTTTTTGTCGGCGTATGACTGCTTGTAGAGCAAAGAGTACTTTGTTCCAAGCTTGAGGGGATGCGCTGTTGTTTTCAGAGCTATTTCTATACAGCCAGCTCTGCCACACCAGCACTCCTCCTTTCCCAAGAACGGCCAACCCGGACCTGACACACACCTTAAGCAGGCTCTGCACTCCTGCTCTGATCTGCCACTTAATTCCTCCCACCAGGTGGGCCTGGGGCCGGAAGTAACTGCAGCTGTAGTTCTGTAGCTGCACCACCCCCACTGCCCCTGGGGCGATGGCTGAACCACAACTCTTTTCACTCTGTCCCCTGCAGCTTTTCCCACTAACCTTCTCTGTTGTCTTTGGTGTTTGTGGGTTGAGAAGTCTGGTAATTGCCACAGCTCACTGATTCAGGGTGCTAGGGCCTGTTCCGCCTGGCTCCTGGTCTGGTTGGTCCTGCTGCTGCCCAGGTTGAGCTCTGCTCCCCTCTACTCCATGCACGATAGACCTCATCCAGCGACCATCCAGGCTGTCCTGGGCTGGATCCCTGCTTCCCTGTGCTATTTTGTGGGTTCTGCAGTTCTACAATTTTTTCAGAGCCATTTTTTATAGGTTTTTGGAGGGACCTGGTGGGGAGCTCACTCAAGTCCCTGCTTTCCAGCTGCCATCTTGGCTCCGCCCCCGGAACTCACATTCTAATGGAGGAAACGACTATGTACACACAAATATAAAGGGGAGACTGAAATTAATCTCTCCCTAACTGTCTCAGTTCTTCCACCTACTCACCTCCAACTTTCACCCCCCATGCCACCTCAGGCATGCGCAAAGACAGTCAGACCCTCCATCCTGCCTTTACCCACAAACATAACACCCACAAATGTACCAGCTCTGTGGTCAAGAATTCCACAACCCTGCTCCAGACCAGAAACTCTTGGCTTTTCCTCTCTCCCTCTGCCTTCCCTTACATAACCCTACTCTTCTTCCTCACCATGACCCTCAATTCTCCCCCAGGCCCTCCCCTGAACTCACCACTCTGTCCTTGCCATCTTGATCCCTTGGTGAATCTCTTTATTCGGCCTTGTCCTCCTCTCCTGAATCCCTAGCTCCTTTATAATATCATCAATTACCCAGCCAAGCCTCAGTTTGGATCACTACCCCTACTTGTTACCTTTGTTCCTACACATAGCAGCTCCTTCATTTGCTGCTGAATGAAGGTGGAGAAAATCAAACAACGTTCTGACTGGGTCCACTACAAGTTTGTTACCTGACTTCATCTGGGCCCTCACTGCTGCTAGGCAATCTTTCTATATCTGCCTTACCAACTCATTCTCCTACCTTCCACAGAGGCTCATTCAAACCTTCTCATCCCTCCTCAAACCTCCGATGGTCCTCCCCACTCTGTCAGCTGAGAATGTGCCTCATTTTACAGAAAAATTTGAGGCCATTCAGAAGTGAGCTCCCTTTTCTCCTCCTCTTCTCCTATCCTTCAGGTGCCTCGTGCCACCTTCTCCTCCTTCACCCCTGGCTTCACTCCTTACAAAGCTGTTTTTGTAAGCAAAATGGGCTCTTAGCTCTTAGTTCAACAAAGTGCCCTTGAAGAGTTTGGCTTTTGTTTCCTTTGAGTAATTCAGTGTATTTCATTGAGTCTTACTAGGTGCTAAGCCCTAGGCCCAAACCCCTATTAGGTGTAAAACCTATGTGGGTGTGGATTGGTAACTAAGGTGGGGCCTAAGGTGGGGCTAACTAAGGGGAGGTGCTAACTCCAGAGCTAATCATAGGAGCCTACGTTCTGGTCATTCAGATGATGTTTGATGACATCTGAAGCCCTATAAGAAGAAAGGACAGAGCCACTTCTTCAGGGCTCTCACTTGTGCTGTTGTGCTGATGCAGAGACTCCGGCAGCTGTAGCTAAGAGCCCTCCAGGTTGTAAACCTGGATGCTGGGACTTTGTTAAACTCTGGTAACTATGTATTGGGATTTGAATCAGACAAGGTCTGTCTGTCCATGTTTGTACTTTGTTTGTATTTTGCTCTGAAGTTCAGGGTGCTGGTTTTTCCCCCTGAACTAAGTGAATGATATTTGTATGCTGAATTAAAGTAAGCTTGTCAACCCCTTAATGTTGCTTTCCTCAGTTAAGCTGATCAAAAGAACCTGTGCTTTTGCAGCATGCTGGTAGCATGCTTGTTCTTGGGCTTGTGTTGGTCTCTTCACCCCCACAACAGCTGCTAGCCAGATTGTTGAAACAGAAGCCTGACCCCTGTCCTTGTTTGAATAACCCCATTCCATCCCCTCTCCTCCATTTGTACATACTATTCCCCTGTTTTAGAGTATCATAGATATTTCTCCCCTCTCTGTAATCCCCACTCTTTAATTTATTTTCAATCTCTCCCTCTTTACCAGCTCATTCCCACTGGCTACAAACACATCCATGTCTTCTTCATCCTGAAAAAAACCCTCACTAGCTCCTTCCATCCCTACTAGCCATTATCCTGTATCTCTTCTGCCTTTTGTGGTTAAACTCCTGGAAAAAGCCATCTGCACTGGGGGCCTCCACTTCCTCTCCCCTTACTCTCTTCTTCACCCCCTTACAATCTGGTTCCTGACCTTATCATTCCACTGAAACTGTTCTCTCCAAAGCAACCAGTGATCTCTTAGTTGCCAAATCCAGAGGCCTTTTCTAAATTATTCTCCATGATTTCTCAGCAACCTTTGGCACTGTTAATCATTTTCTCCTTTATCCTCTCTTCTCTCTAGGTTTTCAGCCCTCACTCTTCTGGTTCTCCTCCTTCCTCTCTGACCGCTCCTTCTGTCTCCTTTGCTGGATCCTCTTTCCATCACAACCCCTAACCATAGATGACCATCAGGGCTCTGTTCTGGGCCCCCTTCTCTCTTCCCTCTATCCTAATTCACTGGCTGATGTCATCAGCTCCCATGAATTTAATTACTATCTCTAGGCAGAAGATTCTCAAATCTACCTGTCCTGCTCTAACTTTTGTGCTGGTTTCCAATCTCCTATTTCCAACAGTGTTTCAGACATCTCAAAGTGGATGTCTAGGAGACGTCTGAAACTCAATATATAAAAAACTGAACCTGGCCTTCCCCAACCTCTCTTAATTCTAGTGCCTTCCCACTGTTAATCATTTATTATTTATTCTGTATAGAGCTTGCTTTGTATATATTTGTTTGCATGCCTCCTCCATTAGATTATGAGCTACTCAAGGGCAGGGGCTGTCTTTTGCCTCTTTTTGTATCCCTAGCACTTAGCACTGGCACATAGTTGGTGCTTAATAAATGTTTATTGACTGACTCAGAGAAAAAGGCATCACAAACTGGGTAAACCAGTAAAGGTCTCTTGTAGAAAGCAGAATCTGAGCTAAATCTTAATGGAAGCCAGGAAGCTAAGCTGAGAAAGGAAAATATTCCAAGAACGAGGAACCAACATTAGAAAGGCATAGATAGGGGACCTGGAGGCTGGTGGTCACAATGGTCAGCCCATTCCAGAGCTGAGTTGTTAAGACTTTGTAGGATCGTAGGGGGAAAGGAAACACACATTTATTAAGCATTTGCTATGGGCCAGGCACTGTGCTAATCTTCACTTTACAGACAATTTGTTTTGGTTTAGAAGGGACACTGAGTGTATTCTTAAACACCCTGCTGTATCTGGGCCAAACAACACACTTTATCCAGCTTCCCATCATGTGTATGGGTTTAGGATAGAGGCTGGACAAGACCCTCTGCCCTTGGCCTAAAATTCCTGTCTTCGCTGAATATTATCAACCATTACTAAGCTGGTTCTTAGAAAGACAAAATTAAGCTGAATATGAGTGTTTAATTCTCTCAAAGCTTGCAGAACATGCATACAGAGATACTCATAGGAGCTCATCATAAGACAATGAACTCAAGGATGGACAGACAATGCAGACCTTAGATCTTCAGAGCAATTCCCTCTCACCTCTCCCTCCCTTCCTGACTCAGGATACCTATGTCAGCCAAAATTACAGTCTACATATAGATAACCATGATATGAGAAAGGAATTTCTTAATTGGATAGGTTGCAAATACAATAAGATAGGAGAATGTCAAGGTGTCAATTGAAATTATAGATCCAGGGTGTCTGTGTTTCCCCTACATAGCATATGTCCATAAAATACCAAGATAATAAAAGTCCAACTATTCAAGATAGTGTCTGGGTCAGGGCATCTTGTCCTTAGAGGTCACAGACAGAATGCTCCTGGTCAGCTGTAGTTGTTGACACAGGAAGGGGCATTTTGAGTTTACTCAGAGGGGGCAGCTAGGTGGTACAGTGAGTAGAGCACCAGCCCTGGAGTCAGAAGGACCTGAGTTCAAATCTGGATTCAGACACTTGACACACTTCCTAGCTGTGTGACCTTGGGCAAGTCACTTAACCCCATTTCCCTGCCTTCCCCCTTGCAAAAAAACAAACAAAAAAACCCTGAGTTTACTCAGAGAGCAAAGCAGAGCATGTCTGTTATGCCAGAACACATAAAGCATTATGGTAGGTTAAGCTCAGAGTGGGCCACAAGGCCTCTCCTGACTGGCCAATTCATATGTTAGGCCTTTCTGAGGTCTTGGGGGTTCAAAATGATTTGGGGAGGGGTTTCCCAGTATTCAGGGGTCCCTCTGCCTGGGCTAGAGACTAATCCTGTCTTTGATGAAGTGGTCCCCAATCTGTGTTCTCACCTCAGGCTGGCTTCCCAAGCCTCTCAAAGTTAAACTTATATTGATCTATAGCTTATGTTAACTTATATTGATCTATAAAATCTATATTGATCTATAAATGATATATTTAATATTTTTGTTTTTCTGCATTTGAGGTTTTTTATGCCCTAATAGTCAGTTTTTGTTAAGCTGTCATCTGCACCTGAAAAATAAATGTATTATTTCCTATTTCCATTCAATAATCACTGGAAATCCATTAAACTTAACTTTTCTATAATTTAATTCAGGCCCTTAAACCCTTTCCTGCTTTTGTTTTTGTTACTTTATTTAGATCTGAAAGGATAACCTAAGGTTCTCCATTATTATAGTTTTATTGTGTATTGCTCCCTGTATCTTATTGAACTTTTCATTTATGTATTAGA
The DNA here is from genome assembly GCF_011100635.1 of Trichosurus vulpecula. NCBI lineage: Eukaryota > Metazoa > Chordata > Mammalia > Diprotodontia > Phalangeridae > Trichosurus > Trichosurus vulpecula. Next base: position 9,370,415 of record NC_050573.1, read on the forward strand.
TTCTATGACATTCAAGTTTATTGGTGTTCATTCACTATCTATTTTGCTAGCTAAATGTATTTTCCGTTTACTTTTTAATGAAGTCTCTTTTTGCTTTTGTCTTGTCTGAGATTTTATTATTTCTACTTTCTGGTTTCTACCCTCTTATTACTTTGATCTCTACTTTTCTATTTATGCTGAAGTAAAACAAAAGCAAAGTAGGCTTTGCTTCATCCTCTGTTCGAATCTTGATGTTTCAAGGGTTCTTTTAGACATATTATATTCTACTTTCTAATCCATTCTGGTATCCTCTTCCTTTTCATTGGTGAATTCATCCCATTTACATTCAGTTATGATCATTAATTGTTCATTTCCTTCCAACTTATCCTCTTATATTTCCTTGTCTTTATTTCCTGCCTTTTCATTAATAATAATGTGAGAAAGAAATAATAAGCTGCTTGTGCTAATTTTGGCCTAGCAATTAACACCAAGAAAACACAGGTTCTCCACCAACCAGCACCACACCATCCATAGGTAGAACCATATCCCTCTTCTCTTGTCCTTGTCCAAAACCCAAACACAGTCTCCTTTCCTTTCTTTTATACTTCTCCTCAAGATCCACCCCATATGGTTAGAATTTAATTTGCTTATGACTAATACCTCCCTTAACCTATTCTCCCCATTCTTCTACCCCACCACCTTTTCCTTATTGAGAGAAATGTATTTCAGCGCATAACTCTGGGGGGCTTGGTGGAGGGGGAGGTGTATTCTTCCATCCTTTGACCAATTCAGATGAAAGATTCACATTGCACACTCCCCCCACGCCTTCCTTCTTTGTATATATTTCTATTTTTCTGATTGCACACTCCACTTACATGACGTAATCCCCCTCTCCCTTCTTTGGTTAGATTTGGTAATCATCAGCATAGAGACGATCACTGAATCCATGGCAGCTGATGAGATCACACGGTACCAGAGGGTAGAGGGAGAAGTGAAGGGTGCCCAGGTCAGGGCTTGATGAAGATGCAGCATAGGAATTGGACATCGTGCCCCATGATCCCAGCTGGCATTTATAGGGCGCTTCCAGGTTTGTTGCGGGCATCCGCCTTGAAGGGGGCGCAACTGATCAGAAAACACAGCTCCATCGGATGGGCTTAGAGAACGCTAAAAGGGGAAAGGGGAAGTTTTCCTGGAGGGGGGCCAGGGGAAAAGCGCTGGAACCAAGCATTGGTGCCTCCGGACTGGCCTCAGTTTCCCTCCTGGCCGCAGACAAAAGTGGATGGATTGCCAGGCAGTCTCTTTAAGCAAGGCGGTCTGGCTTTATAAAGCATGCGCATAAGCCTCTCCTGGCCTCCATACTACCTTTCCCAGCAACCCGTCAGGGCCAACAATCAGGCTGCGTCTCTTGACGTCACTTCCGCCACAACCTTCCTGGCGCCGGAAGCCAGCTATTTCCGGGTTTTGCACGTCTTCAGTCGCTCGTGGCTGACTTGGTTCCTCTGGCGCCTTGTTTGAATGCGGGCCCCGGGTCAGCCCGGGTCAGAGGAGACCCCCTCCTGGGTCCGAGGTAGGGCCTAGCGCGCGCCGCGATGCAGGAGGAGGCACGGCCTGGGGCTCTGCGCCTGTTAGCTTCATTCCCGCTGTGCTTAGACTCGGGTGGGGATGGGGAGAGGCCGGCCCCGCTGCACCTGCGCACTTCCTCCCCTGCCTGTCTGCCCGCCCTCTCCGCCAACTGGCGCGTTTATTGGACAGCGCGGGGGCGGGGCTGGAACGGGGACCCAATCAGGCGCCGGCGCGGGCTCTTGCTTTGATGCTCTTCACTGGTGACCTCCCTCCTTTTCCTCGTGTCCCTCTGCCCCAAACATTCCCCCTCAACCCTGGTGCTGCTCCCTTCCCCACCACGTGATGATCCTTTCACACTTTCCCAGCCTGGATGCCCGTCTGCAGTCAATCAACAAACGCTCAGAAGCATCCTGTGCTTGTGCCCAGGCACCGACCCTTTCCACACCCCTCAGATTGGCCGAGGGGACGAGAAAGGAAAATGGCAGATGCTGGAGGGGCTGCGGGCCAGCGGGTGCACACTCATGCATTGTTAGTGGAGTTGCCACGACTGGCCGGGTCATTCTGGAAAGTAGTCAAGTCAGCAAGCATTTATTAAAGGCTGCCTCGAGCCAGATACGGGCCAAGGCACCAGTTAGGAACCAATCAAGCGCCCGGACCATTCCTGAGGAGCAGAGACAAAGCATAAAAGATTTCCCCCCCTTGGGGAGAGGCCAGCGGGCAGCAGGTTATAATATGAGAATGCACTTTAAATGTTTTCTACCTTGATACTAACCACATTACTGTCCCTACTTTGCATATAAAGGCCACTGAAAAGTCACACCGCTGAGGCAGGATTTGAACTCAGCTCCCTGCGTCCAAAGGCCGTTGTTCAGTGCCTCATGCTGATAGGTTTGTGAGGTTCGGAGTGGGGTTGTCTGGAAAAAATTCAGGAGGTAGATGCTCTCCTAGTCAAGAGGGCTTTATGGACAGCAAGAGTCCTTAGTGTGAGAAAAGATGCGCTTGTGTTTTTACACTAGTCTTGGGCACTCGGCTGGGAGAGGGCTATGCCCCTCGTGGGCATTTAGCCTCAGGGAAGGGGAGGCAGGAAGGGGAAGCACGTGGGCTGGGCACATGTCACAACAGGTCGAGGATGTGGTCACAGAACAGGAAACTTGGGATTCAGGGATACGGTCACAAACCGTCGGGGTTAGGCACCTGCTAAAAGACCAAGGTTTCTTTGTTACCGGGCAGAACCTCCTGGTCCTGGGCAGATTCAGATTTAGGCAAGGCTCATTGTTGCGGGGCAGAAGTCAGCCTCTTCAGTGCCGCCTGGCTGCTTCCGGGTGTTCACAGATAAGTCCAGGGCCATGTAAATGCGCAGTAGTTGGGGTGGGGCATTGGGCTCCAAGAGCAAAGATGAGGAAGGGCATTGCTGGCGTCGGGAGCAGAAATGATGGGAGTTCCCCTCCTGAGGAGCAGCACAGATGTGAGGGGCCAAACCAGAGGCAACATGTGGGGGACCCCTGTGGCAGCTTCTCAAATGGAGCCACAGCAGGGGCAGACCCAAGCGTCAGAAGTACCAGTTCAGTCATTTTTCTGGAGAGTCGGTCCGTGAGGGCAGAGACCAGGCCCAGGCAGAGCAGTTCACAGGCTATTGGAACAGATGATGTCGGAAGAGACAAGAGCCTGGGCTCGAGAGGTTGGCCTGGAGAAAAGGGGCTGAAGGAGTGGCCTGTCACTCCTGTGGACGCCCTCCAGCTCATGCCTGTCCTCTCCAAAATCTATTGCCCTGAGCTCTCAGCTGGAGGTGCCAAAGCCCAGAGGACCCCAGAGCCCACCCCAGTCTGTTCCCTGCACTTAGCCCAATGCTTGGCACACAGTGAGTGCTAAATGAACGCCTTTTCATTCTGTTCCTCCTCCCTCTCTTCCCATTTTCCTCATTCTTTTACCATTCTTAACATCTTTTTCTTTCCCTTCTTTAAGTTGCTCCCTGCTCTTCCCCATTTTTGTCCACCTTCATCCCGTCTTTCTCCTTCCTTTTCTTTTTCTTCTTTCTTCCTCATAATTGTCTTTCCTTCTCTCCATCTTCCTCCTACCTCTCATAGACTTCCTCCTTGTTCCTTCTACACCAGATGTTCTTAAGCAAAGACCTTTGGACTTGTGTGTTTTGGGGGAAATTTTTTAATAAGAGATTTCAGTATGACTGTTTTCTTTGTAATCCTGTGTGTTTGATTAATTTTAAAATATTAGTCTGAGAACTGGTCCCCAGGCTTCATTAGATTGCTAAATGGATCCATAAAACAAAAAAGATTAGGAGCCCTGTTCTTCCCTCTCAAATCTATCCTCTGCATAACTGCCACAGTGATCCAGGCCCACAGTCTGGGTGGGAGCACCTCCGCCACCTGCTCAGAAGCTTGCAGAGGTTCCCCGTGGCCCATAGGACAAAATCGAGACTCCTCTTGACATCAGTGGCCCCCCGCAATCTGGCTCCAGGCTTCCTTTGCAGATTTACTCCCATGACTCTCCTCTCCTGCTCAGTGTCCAGCCATACTGGAGCAGTAAGGTGCCTCCTGCCCTGGACATTCCATGTCCTCTCTCCACCCCTGGTAGTCCTAGCCATCCTTCAGGCCTCATCGCCACAGCCAAGCCTTCCATGAAGCCTGTGCTCCTCCCTCTGGTTCTTAGCCCTTTCTCCATTTTCTAAGGATTGCCTTTTTCCTCTGTGCACACATTCTGTTCCCCCAGTAGAAAGTTAGCTCCGAGAGGACAGGGACTGCTCTCTTTCTGTTTCAGGATTCCTCAGTGGACAGTAGGATGGTGCCTTGCGCTCAGTAGGTGCTTCATTTGTGTGGGTTGAATGGAATGGAGTGGTTGGACTGGTCCATGAGCTCCTTCTAATCTCTCTCTAACCAGGAAGAGTATTAGGATTTCCAGGCCTGGGTCTAAACAAGGCAGAGCCAGTCCCTCTAATGCCTGCTTTTTGCTCTCCAGGGCTGACAGCTGAGGAATCCCAATTTCCCCAGAGGTGAAAGTATTGAGCAAAGCCATGGCCCTTGTCCTTCTCCCTCCCATGGCTCACCAGGTAAGTGGGAGTAGTTTTTGTTTTTTCTGAAATTAATACCTTAGATCTCCACTTAGGGATATGTTTCCTTCCCATGTCCTCTGACCCAGGAAATCGGGCCCAGCAGGAATCGGGCCGAGGGGATGCCTGAGAGATCTTGTGTCCAGTCCCCTCTTTTTATGGAGCAGGGAAGTGATTCATCCAGGGTCACACAGGTAGTGAGCAGCTGAGCCAGCACCTCCAGCCCTTTCCTCTACACTGTGATGCTGTCCTGGGGGTGTTTCCTCGTCGCCTTCCCTTACATCCTTTGTCAAGGAATTCAGTCCCACCCTGTGCCCTGGACCGAGCTGGCTGCTGAGAGGGCTGTCACAAGCGCCTAATGATGAGAGAAAATACTTCCTTCCCACTTGAAGATTTAAAATCTGATTCACCAAAGCCTGTTGATAATTGAAAAAATAACGCCCCCATTTTATAGATGCAGAAACTGAGTGTCAGAGGAGAGACATTCCTTGTCTAGGAGTGTCTTGCTAGTAAGTGCTGGAGCCAGGACTCCAAAGGGAGAAGAATCTACAAGCTTCTCTCTGCCCCCAGTCTCTTTCCTTCTACTGTAAGAGCAGAGGAAATCAGGAGCAGCCATGGAGCATTTGTAAATTGTGTGCTGTTCCATGGTGTTTACTAGCTGCTTCTGAAGGGGGTCTATTTCAATCAGTCAGCAAACATTTATTAAGTATACCGAGCATTGTGCATTTAATGTCACAGATTCTGTCCCTTTTTTTTTTTGCATCGCTCTTGCTATTATGGCACACCATTTCTAACCACCCGTTCTCCTATCCCTTGCCTTCCATGAAAAAGCTTTACACTTTGACTCTGCTGTTCCTGGGACTTTGGGGTTTGATGGTTGGTTCTTCTGTCTTCACTCTGGCCTCTGGTTCTGTTAGATCAGGGTTGTTTACAGTTTCAGAAAATCCTTGAAGCATAGCTTTTGTTCTTCCAGGCTTTCCCCCATCACAGTATTCAGAAAGTCCATTGGCTCTAAAGGTCTCTCTCCTTGACCTGTTTTCTCAGTCCGTTGTTTCTGATATCTGGCATCTTATGTTTTCTTGGGGCTTTTCAGTCTTTCCGTTTTGTCCCACAATTTCTTTCTGACTTGGGAGTCATCGATTTTTTGGGTCTGCTCTCCTTTCCTAGGAATCTCTCCCTTTGAGTGTGGAGTTTAGCACTTTCTGCTTTAATCTCTTTTCTTTTTGCTTCTATTTCTCTCCTCCACAGCTTTGATTTCATTTTTTGTCTTTTGCTTCATGGATTCCTTTTAGGGGCAGCTAGGTAGAGCAGTGGATAGAGCGCCAGGCCTGAAGTCATCGAGACTCCTCTTCCTGAGTTCAAATCCATCCTAGACACTTACTAGCTGTGTGACCCTGGGCAAGTCACTTCACCCTGTTTGCCTCAGTTTCCTCATCTGTAAAATGAACTGGAGAAGGAAATGACAAACCACCCCATTATCTTTGCCATGAAAACCCCAAATGGGGCCATGGAGAGTCAGACATGACTGAAGGACAGCAGCAGGAATCATTTCACAAATCCATAGCTTTCCTTCGAGCCGTGAGTTACACTTGTTACTACTTCTTTTGGGGGCTCTCCAGGTACACAAGGATTTTTGACACTGGTCAGGGTATTTTTATGGTTTATTCATCTCTCCAGCTTTATTACCCAAGCCAGGCCCCATGGCCCCCTGTGGCATGTGGTCATTGTCCTGGATCTCACTGTGGCTCTCCCAGATTCCTGCAGGGACCTCCACCGCCTGGAATAGATGGACACCCCCACTCCCCACCCCCTCCTAGAACAGTGGCCAAGTTCAAAGTGTACATGAAAGAAAGACATGTCTAAGGAACAAGCTGGAAAGGTAGGCTGGCTGTTTTCAAGCATATGGAAGGTTACCGTGTGGAAAAGGGAGTGGATTTGGTCCCATTGGCAGAACAAGGAGTGAGAGGTGCAGAGAGGTAGGTTTAGTCTTGATCTGGAGCAAACCTTGCCAGCAGCTCTGCCCCGACCCACCATGGTCAGTTCCCTCTTGTTTCATGAAGGTATTTGTTCTGGCAGAATCAGAAGCCCTCGTGGGATGTGTTACAGACCCTCATTTTGGCCTAGACGACCCTCCCACCCCTCCCTCTACGACACTATGACTATGAATATTTGGACACTGTGTTGTGGTCAGAAAATGACTTGTCGTCTCCAAAGTGGGGTTGTCGGCATAAGCCGCTTTTCCTTTTGGGTGATACACTTCCAAATCTAGTTCAGACTTAGGCATACAGTAGGCTCTCTCTGAATGCTTGGCCTGGAGCATGCAGAACCTTGGGAGCTGCACCCCCTGTGAGTCCTCTGGTCTTCACCTTTCCTCTCAGGGCCATGGACCATGTAGTTCTCAGATGGTACCTACAAGTGTATCTGTTGTTTCAGGCATCTGTGACATTCGGAGATGTGGCTGTGGTCTTCACCCCAGAGGAGTGGGGGCACCTGTGCCCTTCCCAGAAGGAGCTGTACAGGGACGTGATGCTGGAGAACTACCGGAACCTGGTCCATCTGGGTAAGGACAGTCACCCGGGCCTCAGGACCTGCCCATTGGAGGGTTTTCCTTCCTTCTTTACTGTGTGATGGGAGTCATCGTGAGTGCTTTGTTTTTGAGATTGGGTTTCCCTATCTTGCCTGGGCTGGCAGGGTGGCTGCCAATCACGGGCTCGATCCTAATACTGCTCTGTTTTTCTGGCCTGGGCTAGTTCGCCCCTCCATAGGCATCCTAGTGACCTTCCACTCCTGGGGACTCTCCATGTTGGTGCCTAATTTCATGCAGGCACCCAATCACCTTTTACCCTTTTACCCTTCTGCATCTCAAAACTCTCCCCAACTCGAGGATCCCTCACCACCCCCACTTCCCCAGGGCCTAGAGGCATCTGCCACCATGTCTGGCTTTTGTGAATGCACTTGTAGAAGCTCCATGGACCCAGTGAATGCATTCCTGCGGCGGCAGTGGGTGGCTTTGTCATCCCAGAGGTTAGGCCTCCTCCCTTTCTCAGGTCAAAGATTCTCCCCCAAAGTCCCAGGGCAACTGCCTGCAGATGGGACACCTTCCCATCCCCTGGGTCATGTGAAATGAATTTCATTCTTGGCCCAAATTGACTCTGTGGCCCATTTTCCATAACTTCCCAGGAGCACAGTTCTGTGTCTTTCAGGGTCCGTCGTCCTGCCCTCTGCGTCTTCCTAGTGTATCTGTCCCCAAAGACAGCAGGGATGGGGATCCTAGTTGGGTGTCTTTCTAAAGCCAGCATTTTCTGACTTCCAATGAGCAGGACTTACAGCCTCCAAACCAGATGTGATTTACCAGCTGGAGCAAGTGAAAGGCCCTTGGGTGCCTGAGGGAGACATCCCAGCAACCAGCTGTCCAGGTGAGTGAGGGGAAGCCAGGGAGACACCCCAGCTGGTCATTCTGGGGCCATGGAGTTTTGCTCTGAACCCCACTCCTTTGCGTGGCACCCTGCCCCCCTCCCCTGGCCATGGAGCTGAGGGACAGGCTGGGCTCAAGCCTCACTATTAATCAAGGGGCTGCAAAATAACACAATTCTAGGGTGCCGTCTCAAATCATTCCAATGGCACCCTTCCCCCCAAAAGATGAAAAGCACCACAACTCAGTTGTCAGGGTTAAGAAGAAATCAGCGGCATCATTTGTGGCAGAGTGATCACACATGCGGTCAGTCTTCTTTGTAGCCCAGCCCGATAATACACAGTGTGTTACAAAAATGATCACATGCTTGGAACCACTAACTACCAATAACTTTATTCTGGGGCATACATTCTGAACGAGTTACCAGAAACAAAAACAGCAAGCTGCACCCTAACTGTATAAGAGTAAGGAAATGGTTAAATAAATAGAATGCGGTTAGTGTTGTAGTGGTCAGGCAGGAGAAGTGAGAGCCAGGGTACCATATTAGATAGAGGCAGAATTTTTTTTAAAGGGATTCTTGACAAATTGTGTTTCTTTTCAGAATTGTTCATCTTCTTTAATCCTTTGTGTTACCTTTTTATATTTCTAATAATTCCTTATATCCTGACTATGCCTTGTATCCTGCTAGCTGGGTGAGCATGGGCACGCACCTTAACCCCTGTTTTCCTCAGGCAACTCTCTAACATGAAGTTATAGATGGGTTCTAATCTGCAGGGATTCTTACCTTGAGCTCAGTGAACTTGTTCTTTTATTTTATTTCATTGCAATTGGTTTGCTTTGTAATCCTCCACATTTTACTTTATGCATTCAAAACTGTTGTTATCCTGAGAAGGGGTACATAGGCTTCCTCAGACTGCCATAGGGGTCCCTAACCCAGAAAAGGTTCAGAACTTCTGGCATCGAGTGAAATCCTGCACTGGAAAAATCCCACGCCCATAGCATCAGATAGGACGTTTATATGTGTCGTCTGTGCTGTCAGCATTTACCTTTAATTATGTTGGAGTGTTTTGTTTTAATGTAATCAATTATCTTTCATGTTACCAGTATACAGAAGTCATCTTCTTTCCACAGCTGGCCATCCCTTCTTTTTAATATGTATGTTAACAAAACAACAACTTACATTATCTTTTTTCTTCCACATTCCCAGGTGATCTCTTTGTTCTGTGTATTTCTTAGGGTTATGTAACTGGGGGAAGCAGGTTTTTATCTAGTTTTAGACAGTCTGCTTTCTTCCTAATACAAGAGTTCTTCCCTTATTTCATTTTCTTCTTAAATGACTGAAGTGACCAATAAGTCTTGCATATGCTGTTATATGTTCAACCGTAATCAAACCCCAGGATGCTTGGGTTGTTTCCAGCCTTTTGCTATTTCAAATACAGCTGCTATGAATATTTTTGTAGTAAAAGTTGTTTTCTTTCTGTAATATCTTTTTGATATAATCTTGTTAGAAGGATCACTGCATGAAAGGGTCTGGTTACGCACACTTCTGTAATGCTGCCTGAATATTGCCATGATACTTTGCAAACAGGTGGCACTCACTCATTCAATCAATCAATAAACATTTATTAGGCGCCTACTCTATGCTAAGTGCTGGGGATACAGAAAGAGGCATAAGGGAGGCTCTACCCTCAGGTATCTTACAATCTGATGAAGCGGGGTACAACATGCAAACAAATATATGTAAAGCAAGTTATATACAGGATATATAGGACATAATTAAGAGAGGGAAAGCTCTAGAATTAGGAATAGCTGGACAAATCTTCCTGTAGAAGGTGAGGTTTTAGTTGGGAGTTAAAGGTCAGTAGCCAGAGCAGAGGAGAAAGAGCATTCCAGACATGAGGGATGGCCAGGGAGAATGCCCAGAGCTGAGAAATGGAGGGTCTTGTTTGTGGAACAGCCAGGAGGCTGGGGTCCTTGGATTAAAGAGCACATGCTGAGGAGTAAAGTGTAAGAAGACCAGAAAGGTGGGAAGGGGCCAGATTATGAAGGGCTTTGATGCCAAACAGGGCTTTGTATTTGCCCCTGGAGACAGGAGGGAGTCCCTGGAGTTTACTGAGTAGAGGAAGTGGCATGATCAGACCTATGCTTTAGGAAAATCTCTAGGTGGCGATTGTAATTATCCGAGTGTGAGGTTTTTGAAGTCTGTACCAGGGTGGGGGCAGTGTCAGAGGAGAGGAGACATCCTTTTGGGGAGATGGTGCGAAGGTGAAATCTACAAAAGGCATTGCCAAGGTGAAATTGACAGGCTTTGGGAACCACTTGGTGCTGGATGAAAGATGGGAAGGAGGCCAGGATGACTCCTAGATTGTGAGTAAGCCTGAGCGTTGCCCTCTACAGTAACAGGGGAGGCAGGAAGGAGGAGAGTTAGAGTTTGGACAGATTTTCAGACATTACTAGTTGACTTTTTTGACCATTTAACTTTTTTGCAGGTGGAATTTAAAATTGCCAGTTTCTTTTACGCTTTAAATGCCAGATTTTTAGCAGAAATAATTATTAAAAATTTTTCTTTCCCTGAATATGTTCCTTTTCTTTTTTGAGGTTCTTGCTTTTTTTTGCTAAGGGGGAAAAACACCTTTAATTCTATAAAAATCAATGCATGTATAAGAATTCCTTCTTAATAATTGTCCTACATACATAATTTTTATTTTAAAATTTTTGTACTTTCTATTCTTTCTATTCTCATAATTTGTGTATTGACCCTTCCCATAACATGCAGTGTGCATGTTCCCAGTATGCAACTTCCCATAACATACAGTGTGAGATGTGGAGATATATATATATATATATGTATATATAGATATATATGTATATATCTATCTATATATATATATATATAGTTGATTATAACATGACTATGTGATTTTATAGCAAATCTTATTGACTAATGATTTTCATGCCCATTGTGGCACGATCTTGGATTTGTCAAACCCTATGCCCTACATTCTCATTCAGATTATCTTTTCTGTCCATTGATTTTCCTAGCTCTTATCAAATACCTGATAATTTTGGTAAAAGTTGCTTTGCAGAATTATTTGAGATGTATAAGAGACATATAAATCCTTTTCTTCTTTTTCCATCTGCCTGCTTCCCCTTAATGTTCTTGACCATTTGTTCTTCCATATACATTTTTATTATTTCTATTAAGAAACTTTTTATTATGTCACTTTTATTAACAAACTTTGATTTGGTTAGTAGTATCTGATATCTAAAAATGGGTTCAAAAGTGGTTCCATCTTCTTTAACTGGCTTGAGAGACTTTATCCAAATCTGGATTAACTAGATCTAAGGCCTTAGCCTGATCTCTGAGCATAATAACCAAAGCAGAAAGGAAAGGAAGGTTAGGGTGGGATATTCTTCCATCATGTGATGGAGTCCTGTCTAGGCTCTCAGTCTTCATAGTACTAGGATTGCTGTAAATTAGCTCTGCCTCGTTTTCCTTAGCCCTCCCTTTAACAACATGTTCTAGAAACTTAGGAAACAATCAGACTCACTGGCTTATAGGATGCAAATTCCCTTCCTCCCTTCCCTGTCCTTGCCCAGGTCTGTGCTGCTCTGTTCTCTGCAGTCTTTCAGAAATCACTGCCTAAGCTCTGCAATCCATCTCATCAGCCTCTTCTTTAGTACCCTGGAATGGATGTCATGGATCCCAGAACAAAAGATAATAACTTTAGAGCTGGAGGAGACATTAGCATCTATATAGTTTGATCCTTTCATTTTACAGATAAGGAAGCCGATCCAGAACAGTTGAGTGACTTGCCTAAGATCACAGAAATAACAAATAGCAGGGCCAGGATTTGAACCCAGATCCTCCAGCTTCCAATCCTGGAAGTCACATAACCTCTTTTTGGGCTCAGTTTCTTCACCTACAACATGAGAAGGTTGTACTAGATAATCACTATTCTCTCTCCCAGAGCTGTTCTCTTTCCCATTATGTGGCTACTTATCTGATTCAGGACAGCCCTAGATACTCAGATATTTGGGCTTTATGTTGAGCTGACAGTGGACTTCTTATAGATTTCACCACCTGATCCCAGGACCATCCTTGACAGTGATACTGCATGATACAAGTTTACTTGTATCTTGGGCGTCATCATGGAGAAGTGGAAAGTTGGACTTGGAGTCAGAAGGTCTTGGTTTAGGTCCTGGCTTTGACACCTGGATACCTATCCATATGTGTCCTTAAGGGAAGCATTAAATTACTCTAAGCCTCAGTTTTCTCATTTGGAGAACTGAATTGATGACTAACCTATTTACTGTCACCAGGTTGTTTTGAGGAACAAGGTGAAAACTGCAGTGTCATCTGTTCCATGTTTTAAAGTTTGATAGTGATTTTTTTGGATGGAGAAAGCAGAAGATAGGGATACGTGTACTCTGTGGGGATCAGGGAATATTTATACTTTTAATTTCTTTCAGATTTTGAAACTAGACCTGAAACCACGCAGTTCTTTCCAGAACTGGGCCTTTCTATGGAAGTATCATCCCATGAGAAATTTCTAACAGATGATCCTGGTGTCTCCCCATTGGGAGAAGACTTGGAATGTGGTACCTGGTTAGAGAGGCAGTGGAGCAATGAAGGAGAGGAGCTTTGTGAATATAACGACTGTGAAAAGGTCTTCTATGGGCATATAAGACTTATTGAACATCAGAAGATTCCCACCACAGAGACTTATGAATGTAAGCATTGTGGGAAAGCCTTTCATCAGAGGTCAGGACTTAGAGACCATCAGAGAATTCATACTGGAGAAAAGCCTTATGTGTGTACTCAGTGTGGGAAATCCTTCAGCTGCAAGTCCACCCTGACTTCCCATTATCGACTTCATATTGGCAAGAGACCTTATGAATGTAACGTTTGTGAGAAGGCCTTCCATCAAAGGTCAGGACTTACTGAACATCAGAGAATTCATACAGGAGAGAAGCCTTATGAGTGTAAAGAATGTGGGAAGGCTTTCCGACAAAACGTACATCTTACTGGTCATTTGAAAATTCACTCTCAAGAGAAGCCTTATGCCTGTACTAAATGTGGGAAATCCTTCAGTCGCAAATCAACCCTCACTTGCCATTATAAAGTTCATATTGATGACAGACCTTATGAATGTAAAGAATGTGGAAAGGCCTTTCATCAGAGGTCAGGACTTGCTGAACATCAGAAAATTCACACAGGAGAGAAGCCTTATGAATGTAAGGAATGTGGGAAGGTCTTCCGACAGCATGTACACCTAACTTCCCATCAGAAAATTCACATTAGAGAGGATGCTTTTGTATGTACTATATGTGGGAAGTTCTTCTCCTGTAAGTCAACCCTGACTTCCCATTACAAAATTCACTCTCGTGACAGACCTTATCAATGTAATGAATGTAAGAAGGCTTTCCACCACAGAGCAGACCTTATTAGACATCAGAGGATTCATACTGGAGAGAAGCCTTTTGAATGTAAGGAATGTAGGAAAGCCTTCCATCAGATTACACAGCTTACTCGACATGAAAGGATTCATACTGGAGAAAAGCCTTTTGGATGTACCAAATGTGGCAAATTTTTCAACTGCAACTCCTACCTCATTTCCCATTATAGGATTCATATTGATGACAGACCTTATGAGTGCAAAGAATGTGGAAAGGCCTTTCGCCGGAGCACACAGCTTACTCGACATCAGAGAATTCACACTGGAGAAAAGCCTTTTGAATGTAATGAATGTGGGAAGGCCTTCTATCGGAGGTCAGGACTTACTGGACATCAGAAAATTCATACTCGAGAGAAACCTTACAGAATGTAAACAATGTGTTAATGCCTTCTGCCAGAAGGTGGGATTTATTTGACTTCTAAAAATTCATACTAGATATTATGGACACACCTCATGTATGTAAAGTTTGTGGGAAAGCCTTTCTCAAGAGCAAGTAGTTTACCCAACACCAAAGGATCACACTGGAAAGAAGCCTTGTGAATGCAGAGTCTTAGGATGTAGTATGTATAAGGAGTTGAGTTGGACCATACTCTTCGCTGAAAAAATTTGAATTAAAACTAAAAGGGAAAGGGGGCAGTTAGGTGGTGCAGCAAGTAGAGCACCGGCCCTGAAGTCAGGAGGACCTGAGTTCAAATGTGGTCTCAGACACTTGACACATGTACTAGCTGTGTGACCTTGGGCAAGTCACTTAACCCCAATTGCCCCTGCCAAAAAGCAAAAAAAAAAAAAACCTAAAAGGGAATGCAAAAGAGAAAACCACAAATAAATACAAAGTTATAGACCTCCATTGCCTAGGATTTGTGACAAAGTAAACAAAACAGTTGTATTGCAAACATTCTAATAACCACAGAGTTATTGTTTTTGCCTGACTTCTGTGGAGCCAAGTTACCCAAAAGCTTTCTCTTTGAAAGTCAAGGCCAAAGTGGCTTTCTTTTTAAGCTTTAGGTAGACATCAAAACACGTTTTCAAGCTAGTTCTGGCAGGATTTACCCATATTTCTAGCATTGAAAATTTTCAAAGAAGGGTAACATCCACAAAAGAGATTTTAGACTCTTAGGGATTTTGCAGACAAGTAAGGTCAATAGGCAGGTAGGAAATTCATAGCAAGTTTCTCTGGTAAGGGTCTATTATCTAAGATTTTAAGAAATTGATACAAATTTTTAAGTACAAGGAGCTATTCTCCAATAGATAAATGGTCAAAGGACCTAAGCAGGCAGTTCCCAAGTGAAGAAAGGCAAGCTGTCCATAATAAAAAGAAAAATATTCTCTGAAATCTGAACGAAAACAACTCTGAGGCACCACTTCACACCTATCAGATTGCAGAAATAACGAAAAAAGAAAGATGGCAATTGTTGACGGAGTTGTCAGAGGGCGGGTTCACTAATGCACTGTTAGTGGTGCTGTTAATCAGCCCAACTATTCTGGAAGGCATTTCGATCACCCAAGTCACCCAACTTGTATACCCTTTGACCTAGCAATAAAACACATATGTGTCCCCAAAGAGTGAGTCAATAAACATTAAGCACAGTGCTAAGCATTAGAAGATCAAAGAAAGAGCAAATGGACCCATATATCCAAAAATAAATGGAGCAGTTTTTTTTTTTTATTGGTGTAGCAAAAGAACTGGAAACAAAGTGAATGCCTATTATTTGTGGAGTGGCTGAACAAATGGTGTATGAATGTAATGGACTATTGCATTGTAAGGAATGACAAGGAATGGAGTCAGAGAAACCTGGGAAGATTTGTATGAACTGTTGAAGAGTGGAGTAAGCAGAACCAGGAGAACAATTTATACAATGACTGCAACATGGTGCGGGGTGGGGAGACTATCATTAAAATAATAACCAAATATAACTCCAGAAGACTGATGACAAGTCATAGTTCCCACCTCTTGGCAGAGAGATAATGCACTAGATGTGCAGAATGCAATATATATTTTCAAATGGCCAATATATAGATCTATTTTCCTTACAATATTTATTAGAAGAGAGGGCTTAGATTGGAATGGGGGGGGAGGGGAGGTAAGAAACAGGAAAGTGCTGCCAAAAACAAGTAAGTTAAGATCACAAATGAAACCTTAAGAATGCACTCAAAGTAGAAGGAAATGCAGAGGAGGGCACAGACAAGCCAAGAAGTGTAATTACCATGTTTTTATTGCACCATTTTAAAAAGCAATGTATATGTAATAGAGATTTGTGGCAGCATTCATAATCTTTTTCTGTTCTTTGTATAAGGAAATACTCATCTCAGTTTATAACAATAATAATAATAGAATATATAGTAAAAAAAATTGGAAACAAAACCCACCAAGTCTACACTGTCACAGCCACAAGCAAAAAGGAGCAATTTTTCACCCTCCTTTCCCCAAAATCTATCTTTCTGGATTGTAATCAGTGCAGTTTGGGAGGTAATGCCTGGGGTGGAAGTTGGTCTCTTGGAGAAATTTTTAACTTTTCACTTGAGTCATTTTGGGGCCACCTTTTGGGTCCACAGGGAAGGTGCTTATCACTATCTCAATGGAGCCGAGATAGATTTTGAAAATCTGTGCATATGTTGCTACCATTAGTACTCCAATAGAGTTTCAACATGCCTAAAAATTATTTTTTTGTTTATATGTTTTTCATATTTTTCTTATCCCCAAGGATGAGAAAGAATATAGAAGTCTGAGTCAATAACTAGACACACCTTAGCATCATCAGTCCTAGTGGGGGAAAGTCTGTAATGGAGCTGGGATAGCCTTTCTGAGTCAATCACCTTAGATATCTCCTATTCCCCTTGTTCTTTCTTAGGTTTGAAAGGAAAACTCTTCTCATAGCTCCCCCCCCCCCCCAAGGTTTGGAGCAAAGGACATTCAAGAAAGTCACACCTAAAGAACAGAGCTGGGAAAGAGCATTACCCATATGGAGGTGAGGGCCACCCAAGAGAGAGTACCTGGCCCTGTTCACCATCCAAGTACCAACACCCATCATCATCCACTTGTAGATATATAAGTGCAAGGTAGTAGGGATTTTTTTTGGGGGGGGGGAAGGGAAGTGTGAAGGAGAGGAGGCCCTAGAAATGAGGGTTTGTGGACAGAGAATCAGAAAAGCCCTAATCCAAGTGATACAAACTCTTAGGAAGGTTATGGTGAATAAAGCATTTTGTAAAATGTGAAGCAGTATAATAAATGTGAGGCAACCAGTTAAAAAAAAAAAAACATTAAACACCTACTATGTGCCAGGCACTGTGCTAAGGGCTGGGGATAAAACTAGAGGCAAAAAACAGTCTCTGCCCTCAAGAAGCAGACATTCTAATGGAGAATAAATATGAACTATTATTAGACAGACAGTCAATAAACATTTATTAAGCACCTCCTATGTGCCAGGCACTGTGCTAAGGGCTGGGGATAAAAGTAGAGTCAAAAACAGTCTCTGCCCTCAAGAAGCAGACATTCTAATGGAGAATAAATGTGAACTAAGTCAGTCAATAAATGTTTATTAAGCATCTACTATATGACACTGTGCTAAGGGTTGGGAATAAAAGTACAAGAAAAAACAGTGCCCTCAAGAAGTGTATATTGTTTTCTCCTTGTTATCAACTCTTTCAATTGATTTGTCTTTGAGTCATACCTTCCTTTCCCTACCTATATTCAATCTCATTAAATCTCATGGATTCTTTGCAGTTTTTTCTCGTCTCCATCTTTTCTTCTCCATAAATACCTCATCACCTCATGTCTACATTATAGCAGCCACCTTCCTAGGAAGGTAACCTCCACTATTTTCATCATTTTGTCTTCTAGACCATCTTACAGAAGGATGCCAGAATAACCTTCGTTAAATGTTACCGTCATCATATTTTTCCCCATCCCCAATACCTGCAATGGCATATTTCCACCCTCATCAAGCCAACTTGTTCTGCCTGGCTTTCAAGTGCTCCAAAATGTAGCTACATCCTCTACGTGTTCAACCTATGCCAATGACCACAACAAAAACCTGTTTTTACTAAACTCATTATGCCATGAACTCACCCTCTTCTCTATATGCTCCATCATTATGCTAGAGCTGTGCATTACTAAATGTCTATGGGACATTTTGAACTGGATGTCCTTTAGGCATCTCAAACTCACCACGTCTAGAACAAAACTCATCTTTCTCCCCAAATCCATCCTTTGCTAGAAATTCCTTATTTTTGTCAAAGGCAACACCATGCTTCTGAATCCTCCACTCATTATGAGCTCCCCTTGTCCATCTTGGAGTCATCCATGATTTTCCACATGTTCAATCAGTTGCCAAAGCTGGTTAATTCTAAAGCTACAACATCTCTCACATCTGTCCTTACTCTCTACTGACACAGTCACCTCCCTAGTTTAGGGTCTTATCAGTTCTCGCCTGTTAATAGGAAAGACCTAATGTAGAAAGGGCAAAGTCACTCACTGCGTCCTGGGCCATCACCAGTCATCTTGACTTTTGTCTTGGATGGAGTTGGATGGAGTTAGGTGACTATGAAGGAGAGATCGAGGCCGATGACTTTGGGCAGCCTCTGTCTCATTTAATCTAGTTCATGTACAAGTCAAGACATCACCCTCATGATGTTGATGAGGTTTGGGGTTGAGGGGTGCTGGAGACCCCAAAATACTGACACGCCGGGTCCTGCCGAATGAATTCGACCCAAGCCTTCTCAGCCAAGGAAAGACAAAGTTTATTAAGGATTGGCCATATTGGGTAGACTCTTAAGGAGCCTGAGCATTTGTGATGCTAATGCCAGCGGGCCAGGTCAATCTGAGCTGAGCTAGATTGAATCTGAGCCTAAAAATTAATTATTAATTAATTAGTTAACTCTGCTAGCTTTAGGATTGCAGGTTTTCTGAGGCTTAGGAGAACTGAGGAGTAATAGAAAATGGGTTCCTGGGGGACCCTTTAGATATATTTACCTTTGGTTGTGAAAGGTAGCTTTTGTTGTTTTAAGTGAGTATCAGAATTTTACATAGACACAAAGTTTAGGCAACTAAAGACACATGAATTAAATGTTAGGATTTTTTTTAATGTTAGGATTTAAAATAATGGAAGGAAACAAGCCTTTATTAAGTAATTGTTTTAACAACACAGCCAGCAGCTTCTGTGGGGGCGTAAGATGCACCCATAGCCAGCACCCAGGAGGCTGCTGGGACCCAGGAGGCTGCCGGGACCCAGGAGGCTGCTGGGACGCCAGGAAAGCACAGGTTCTTTTTATCTGCTTAAACAAGGAAAGCACGGTGAAGGGGTTGACCCGCTTACTTTAATCCACCATTCAGTTAGCATACAGACAGCATTCATTTAGTTCAGGGGAAAACGCCAGCATTCAGTTAGCATTCAGTTAGTTCAGGCGAGCAAAGAGACAAGCATCAAGCGACAGACCAAATACAATTTCATTGACTTACTTCAGGGGGAAAAGCCAGCACCCTGAGGTTCAAAACATTCATTTAGTTTGGGGGGAAACAAACCAGCACCCCGAACCTCAAAACCAAAATACAAACAAATTACAAATATCAACAGACAGACCCAATACAATTCATAGTTACCAACATCTGGGCTCAGCTGAGAGCAAGGGCTGGCCCAGAGTCACGCTCCCCGCTGCTCCCACACCAACTGGAAAAGGAAAGAGAGCTCTTAAAGCTGTCCTCTCCCCTCTTACAGAGTTTTTGACATCATCAAGTGCCGCCTGAATGACCAGGGCCAATTGGTTCTTGACTTGGCCCCTCCCCCTAGCGTAGACCAGGTTAACACCCAATAGGGCGTGGCTCTGGAGCTAACACCTTCCCTCAGCCAGCCCCATGACTCATCACACAGGAAGTTCTCTGATTCCTGGCATGGTCACTGGGCTTCCTGCCCCGGAAGAGCAAGCCACAGCGTCCAGAGGCTCAATGAGGTAAGCTGAGTCACTCAAAGAAAACCAAGGCCATTCCGGTTACAGTACCTCACCATGCTAAGTAAGTGCTTTACAAATATTTGATCTTCACAACAACCCTGGAAAGTAGGTGATATCATTATTCCCGTTATATACTTAAAGAAACTGAGGCAGACAGGTTAAGTGACTTATCTAGGATTGCACAGCTAGCAAGTGTACGAGGCTGGATTTGGACTCGGGTCTTCCTTGACTCCAGGGTGCTGTATCTGCCACACTAGCTAGTTGTCCCTTGGAAAGCATTCATCAGTATTTACAAAAGCCTGTCTCTAAGATAGAAATGAAACATTCCACAGTGACAGATGCTTTCTTCTGTGACAAGTGAAGTAGGGGCAGAGAGAGAATATTTACTTATTCAAACTAAACACCAGGGTTTTGGATGCAAAAGAAGCCTAACAGTGCCTGGCACACAGACACTTAAATATCAACTACATAAAAAAATCTCTCAAACTCAGAGTGTAGATGGTTTTTCATACTTACTCAGAGAAGTAAGTCAAGTCAGATTTTATTATATGTGTGTGTTATGTATAAATACATAACACACACACATATGTAGTTGTTTAGTCCTTTAGCTGTATCTGACTACATGACCCCAAGGACCATAGCATGCCAGTACCATGGGGTTTTCTTGGGAAAAATACTGGAGTGGTTTTCCATTTCCTTCTCCACTGGATTGAGGCGAACAGAGATTAAGGCTAGGGTCACATGGCTAGTAAGTGTCTGAGGCCAGATTTGAACTCAGGTCTTCCTGACTCCAGGCCCAGCATCACCTAGCTACCTGCTTATGGGTAGACTGAGCCAATATAATAATAAGAATACTACCTAAATTAATTTACTTCTTATAGTGATAGACCAATATCTACCAGGGTTTACCTCTCATGTAACATATAATCGGTTAGATTTTCCTTGTAAAGTCACAAAGCCAACACTAGATTGACCTGAGGGGGGGGGATAAGACTCAAGTTGTGTCTTCCTTGATGCAGCTTCCTAGTAGCCTCTGACTATAGCTTCCTTAGAGGTGTAAAAAGTCCAGCTTACATGAGTTGATGCCCTTCATATTTGGTGGATGCCCAAAGATCACAGGAGTCATCACACCTTGCCCTGCTGACCAAAGGACTTTCCATATGGTCACAAGGGGAAGAGGGTCTACCGGTACTGTGGGTTCCTGTATATCCTTGATATCTTGGAACTAAGTAAATGACCTTTCGTTAACTACTCAATGGCCTTTGACTGTCACATTTTGTTCTACCAACTTGAATGGTAGACCTACCTCAAACTACCAAAAGATTATACAACTAGAGAAAATAACAAAATTCATCTGGAGGAACAAAAGATAAAGAATTATGCCAGAAACAGTGAAAAAGTGGGAAGAAGGCCTAGCAGTGCCAGATCCTGAACTATACCATAAAGTAGTGATCATCAAAGCAGTTTGGTGCTGGCTGAAAAATAGGTCGATGAGTAGGGCAGATGATGTGTGTACCATATCAAAGGTGATCTAGTGTCCTACTGTTTGACCAAACCCAAAGATCCCAGCTACTGGGGAAGGACCATTCAACAAGAGCTGCTGGGAAAAAGGGACAAAAGTCTGGCAGGAATTGGGTTTAGACCGGCACTTCACACCACACACCAAGATAAATTCCAAATGGATTCATGGCCTAGATATAAAAAGGCAGATCATAAAAGCAAAATAGAGAAATAAGGAAGAAATTACCTTCCAGATCTATAGAACAGGGGAGAATTGATGACCAAGCAAAGGACAGAGTAGATCACAGGAGATAAAATGGACAATTTTGATTAGATAAAAGCCAAAGTTCTTGCAAAGCAAATCCAGTGTGGCTAAGACAAGAAAAGAAACAGTTGGAGGGGGAAACATTCTTTAGGCAAGTCTGGCCTCAAAGTCTCATTTCCAAGATATATAAGAAGCTGATTCAAATGCACAAGGTTGAGCCCCTTGCCAATTGTTAAATTGTCAAAGGGATATGAACAAGGAGTCCTCAAGAGAAGAAACCCAAGGTTTCTGTAGCCATATATTTAAAAATACTCAAATCAGTAATAATTAGAGGAATGCAAATTAAAGCAATTCTGAGGTTCTGCTTCATACCCATCAGATGATTGAAGTTGACAAATACTGGAAAATGGAAAATGTTGGAGGGGCAGTTGGAAAACAGAACCATTGATGCACTGTAGAACTGAGTTGGTAAAGTCATTCTGGAGAGCAATTTGAAACTATGCCCCTAAAGTCACTA
Organism: Trichosurus vulpecula; assembly: GCF_011100635.1. NCBI lineage: Eukaryota > Metazoa > Chordata > Mammalia > Diprotodontia > Phalangeridae > Trichosurus > Trichosurus vulpecula. The sequence goes on from NC_050573.1 coordinate 9,392,114, forward strand.
AACTGTGATGCCCTTTGACCCAATGATAATACTGGGTGGAGGTTATACCTCAAAAGAGGGAAAAGTCCTATATGTACAAAATTATTAATTGCAGCTTTCCCCCCATCAAAGAACTGGAAATTGAAGAGATGCCAGTCTTTTGGGAATGGGCTGAACAGGTGTTCCACAGGGTTCTGTCCCTCTTCTCTTTTCCCTCTATACCACTATACTTAGTGATCCCATCTATACCTGTGGATTTGATAATCATCTCTATGGTGATAATTCTCAAATCTCCTTATCCACCTAACCTTTCTACTGACCTCTAGTCTTACATCTCCAACTGCCTTTCAGACATTTCAAACTGAATGTCTACTCTTAATACATCCAAAACTTTCCCCCAACCTTTCCTCCTTTCAAACTTTTCTGTTACTGTCAAGAGCACTCACATCCTTCCAATCCCTCTTAACCTAGGTTTCATCCTCAACTCATTATCTCTCATCAATTTGTTGCCATCTGCTAAAAGTGATAGTTGTGTTTCCTCTTTGCTATACTTGTTCTTACAATATCTTTTTCTTGTCTTATTGCTATAGTTAACATTTCTAGTACAGTACTGAATAATAGTGGTGATGATGGGCATCTTGTGTCACTCTTGATCTTATTGGGAAAGCTTCTAGTTTATCCTCATTACAGATAATATTTGCTCTTGGTTTTAGATAGATACTACCTATCATTTTAAGGAAAACCCCATTTATTCATTTGCTTTCTGGCATTTTTAATGTGAAATGGTATTGTATTTTGTGAAAAGCTTTTTTTCTGCATCTATCAAAATAATCATATGACTTTTGTTCTTAATATGGTCAGTTATGCATATAATATTCCTAATAGTAAACCAGTCCTGTATTCTTGGTATAAATCTAGCCTGGTCATAGCATTTGATCTTTGTGATATATTGCTGTAATCCTCTTACTAGTATTTTTTTTAATTCGCATCAATATTCAGTAGGAAAGTTGGCCTAGAGTTATCTTTCTCTATATTGACTCTCCCTGACTTAGGTATCAAGGCCATATTTGTGTCATAGAAAGAATGTAGTAGGGCTCCTTCTTTACCTATTTTTTTCCAAACAATTTATGTAATATTGGAATTGTTCTTTAAATGTTTGGTAGGATTTTCTTGTAAATCCATCTGGTCCTAGAGTTTTTTTTTCCCTTAGGAAGTTCCTTGATGGCTTTGTAAGGTTATTTAAATATTCTATTTTAGTATTATCCATAGGATTTTCTTGGCAAAGAGCTGAGATCCGCAGAATTGGCATTTTTGAATTGCGCTGGAGAAAACTTTTGAGAGTCATCAAGTAAGTCAAACCAAATTAATTCAGGCTATTCATTGGAAGGTCAAATGCTGAAACTGAAGCTTTAATACTCTGGCCACATAACTAGAAGATAGGACTCATTGGAAAAGACCCTGATGTCGGAAAGATTGAAGACAAAAAGGAAAAGGGATGGCAGAGGATGAGATGCATATATAGTGTCATGAAAACAACAAACATGAACTTGGACAGACTTTGAGAGATAGTGGAGGATAGAAGGGCCTGCCGTGTTGTGGTCCATGGGGTCACAAAGAGTCAGACACAACTGAACAACAACAACAACAAAGTAGTCTATTCTGCTAATCTGGGCCATTTGTAAATATTCACTTATTTCATTTATATTGTCAGTTTCATTGGCATATAGTTGGGCAAAATAGCTCCTAACAATTGCTTTTATTTTAGCTTCAATGTTTTTTAATTCATCTTTTTCATTTTTGATGCTGATAATTTGATTTTCTTTATTCTTTTATAAAAATCAAATTACCCAATGGCTTAACTGTTTTATTAGATTAAAAAACAGCTCCTAGTTTTATTAGTTCAGTGGGTTTTATTTTACTTTCAGTTTTGTTAATCTCTCCTTTAATTACCAAGATTTCCGTTTTGGTGTTTAATTAGGGTTTTTTTTTAATTTGGATTTTTTTTCTAGTTTTTTTTTAATGGCAAGTCCAATTCACCGATCTATTCTTTTTCTCTTTCCTTAACATAATCATTTAGAGATATACATTTTCCCCATGTACTATTTTCACTTCATCCCAGAAATTTTAGTGTGTTATCTCATTGTCATCATTCTCTTTAATGAAATTACCAGTTGTTTCTATGATTTGTTCTTTGATCTACTCATTCTTAAGGATTATGTTATTTAGTTTCCAATTCATTTTTAATCTGTGATTCAGTGGCCCTTTATTGAATGTAATTTTTATTGCATTGTGGTAAAAAAAGATGTATTTAATATTGATACTTTTTTGCACTTGTTTGTGAAGTTTTTAATACCTTAATACATGGTCAGTTTTTGTGAGAGTGCCACACACAGCACCTACCAGTAGGTATGCTCCTTTCTACTCCCATTTAATATATTCCAGAGGTCTATTATATCTAACTTTTCTAAAATTCTATTCACCTCTTTTACTTCTTTCTTGTTTATTTTATGGTTAAGTCTGAGAGGGTAAATTGAGGTTCCCCCCTATTATAGTTTTACTGTCTATTTCCTCCTGTAACTCATTTAACTTTTCCTTTAAGGATTTAGATGCTAAGCCATTTGATGCATATATTTTCAGTATTGGTATGTATTCATTGTCTATGGTACCTTTTAGCAAAATGTGATTTCCCTTCTTATTTCTTTTAATTAAGTCTATTTTTGCTTTTGCTTTGCCTGACATCACAATTGCTGTCCTTGTCATTTTCTCTTTTCTTTCTTTTTTTTTTAACAGCATAATATATTCTACTCTTGCTCCTTATTTTAATTTGATGTAAATCTTTTTGTTTCAAGTATGCTTTTTGTAAACTTTATTAGATTCTGGTTTTTAATCCATTCTGCTATCCTTTTACATTTTATGGGTGAATTCAACCCACTCACATTCACAGTTATTATTTCTGAGTGTATATTTCCCTCCTTCCTTTTCTTGTGTTCTCTTATGTTTATCCTTCTCTTTTTTACCCTTTTACTCTTTGAAAGTCTGTTTTGCGTCTTACCACCGCCTCCCTTAGTCTACCCTCCTTCTTATACTTTCTCCCTCCTTTTCTTTTAATTCCTTTCCATCCTACTATCCTATTGGGAGAGATGAATTTCTGTATCTGGTTGTGTGTGTGTATGTATTCTTCCTTCCTTTAACCAGTTCAGATGAGAATGGAGTTCAAGTGTTGCCTGCTCTTCCCTATTGCTCCTTCCATTGTATAAATTTTTCCCTGAATACCTCATTCATGTGACATAATTTTCCCTGTTCTTCCCTTCCCCCCGCTCCCAACGCATTCCTCTTCCCTACCCTTTCATTCTTCTTTTGACATCTTCCAAAAAAAATAATAAAATTACATCCAGGATCTCTTTCTAATTAAGCTCTCTCAAAGAGCCTTAATGACGATAAAGTTCTAAGGAGTGACATGCGCTATTTCCCCAAATAAGAACGTAAAAGCGTTTAATCGTATTTAGTCCTTTGAGACACGTCGTTCATATTTACCTTTTTATGCTTCTCTTGAGCCCTCTGAAGGTCAAATTTTCTCTTCAGCTACGGTCTTTTAATCAATAATGTTTGAAAGTCTTCCATTTCATTAAACATCCATTTTTCCCCTGTAGGATTATATTCAGTTTCGCTGAGTAGGGGCTTTTTTGGGTCACGATCACCATCTTTGCCTTCTGGGATAACATATTCCAAGCCTCTGTTTCCTTATAGTGTTGGCTGCTAAATCTTATGTGATACTGACTGTGGCTTGGCCCCAAAGTCGTTAATAATAGATGAGAGAATTCTGAATAATGAGGGGGAATTGCCATTACCCAGAAAAATCTGGTGCCTCTAGTCTCTGGCATCACATTCCTTTACAAGTCCTTTTGACCTGGGTCCAGGTGGTTACTCCTTCCAGATGAATTCCACAGTCACATCTTTGAATGTCACAGATGCTGAAATACCAAGCACATTCTTACTCTTCCAGAGATCTGCCAGTGTGACCGTGTGAGAGCACCTGGAGTTGTGTATCCAATATCTTTGCTGAGGGTATTGAACTTGATGTCAACCTGCATCTCCCAATCCAGCTATCCTGCAATGATCCTGCATCAGCATCTATTTGGATTCATGGTGCGTTGACAGTTCACCTTGATCAGTTTACTAGGCTGGAAACTCCACGAGCACAGAGGCTGGCACTATTAAATCTTTGTATCGCCAGCATCTAACCCAGTGCCCTACACATAATAAAATGCTTCCTGAATTTAAGCTCACTGTCATGCTTTCCAGGGAGGAGGCATAATCCATGAGGGAATCAGGCACTGAAATTCAAGTTCAGAAAACACTGATGAAGCACTTACTCACAGAAGGCAATGCTGGAATCTGAGGATGCAAAGATTCCAAAAAGGGCACAGTCCATTCCCTCAAGGGGTTTAAATTCACCGACGTTGGAGCTCCCCAATCATCCAATTGACACACCTCTGATAAATTAATAACCCGTCAGCTTTCACACACAGAATTAACCTCCTTGCAGCACCTGTTCTTTATTCAGTTAATCAACCAGCATTTATTAAGATCCTACCCTTTTCCCAGACCTTGTGCTTGGCACTGGGGGCACAAACAAAAATGAAATGGTCCCTGCTCTCATAGAACTTACATTCTCTTGGAGCCAACATGTATATTAAACGCTTAACTGTGTGCCAAGCTCTGCTCTAGGAGCCCAGGGATACAAACAAATAGCAAAAATAGTCCCTGGCCTCGAGGAGCTTCCATTCTAATGAAGGACAGAGGGAGCATGAATATAAATGGTTATGAGGGGCAGCTAGGTGGCGCAGTGAGTAGAGCACCAGCCCTGGAGTCAGGAGGACCTGAGTTCAAATGTGGCTTCAGACACTTGACACACTTCCTAGCTGTGTGACCTTGGGCAAGTCACTTGACCCCAATTGCCCTGCCTTCCCCCCTGCCCAAAAAAAAAAAAAGAGAGGGAATATAAATGGTTATGGAAAAGATACCTGTGGAGTAGAGGGGATGTAGCCTTGGAAGGGAAGGGCTCAATAAATAAAGAGTAATTTTTGAAGCTCTGTAGACAGGGTGAATTGGAAAGGGCTTCTATAGAAGGTGAAACTTTAGCTGAACTATGAATAAAACCAAGAGGGAGGGAAGAGGAGGCAGAGATGATGAAAAGGTACTTTTATCAAATAGATGCATTATCTTGCAATTTCACCATTATAAAGTTTTATGCTAATGAAAATGTGTATTCCTTAGCTACCTGCCCTTCCACATCTTCCTTTACCCAAATAATATGTCTTTTCCCACCAATTCTGGCTAAGAACTCAAGCAGCTCTTCTGTATCACTGTTTTCCCAGTTCCATATATCCCCCACCTCAACCCTTCCAAAAAGCAAGACAGTCTAGGAAATCGGGGGCCAACTCAGCTGGCACATGTAATAAATGGTTAAGGGGTTCTGGGAAGAAGCGGCATCTGAAGTATCATGGAAAGGCTCTCCAGGGGAGGTTTAACTTGGGGTGAACTTAGAAGGATGGGTAACATTTTGACTGGTAGAGAAGAGCAAAGAGTGGGAAGTACTGGTAGCATGTCTTGCTAGCTCAATCAAACTCAGCCAGAATGGATCATAAACAGACAAGGTTGACAGAGACTGTTCATACGGGCAGAGTGGCCTATAGCACCCTCCCAGAGAGCATATGTTGGTGAACTCCTTTGGGCCTGTAGAATGGGCTTCCATCTTCCCTTTTTTATGTGTCTGTTTTCTAAAAGAAGAGAGGAATAAGGCAATTCCCGGGAATTACGTTAATCCTTTGAGCACCATTTTTTTTTTTGGCATTCCATTCGATTCTGATGGAAATGTTTCTAAATTTAAAACAGGATTTGAACGAAGACAGCAGGGTACATGGACTCAAGAAAGCCATCTCCACCAATTTCCCCTGATAAAAGCAGCAGAAACTCCAAAAAGAAACACCTTTGGGCAGGCTCAAGAAAAAGCCTCATCTCTAAGGCTCTGTAGAAATGAAAACAACAAAACCAAACCTCTGAGAGAATAAAAAAAAAAGCACCATTTGCTCTAGAACAGAAACAAAGGGGAACTCAGTAAAAAAGTCTAGCAGAATATGACCTGCTGTGATGCAAGGGTAGATCTTTTTCCTTTTTGTATCCCCAGAACTGAGGTTGGGGACTTGAATCTAGGGACCAAGTAAACAAATAAGATAACACGTGGGAAGCTCTTTGCAAATCTTAAAGCACTCTACAATTGCCAGCTATTATTGTTATTATTAAAATGAAACATTTAATCAGCGTTTGCTGCCTTGAACTTCATGCTGAAGCAAAAGCAGAACCCAAGAAAAGGATTTCTCTCTTCCTTTAGACACTCAGCCCCCAATTCTCCTTCCTCCATGGATTTCTGGGGTGCTCCTCTCCTGCTTCCCCATACATGTTTAGGAAGAGTTTCCAGTCTCCTTTGCAAGATGATGATGATGGTGATGGTGATGGTGATGGCGATGGCGATGGCGATGGCGATGGCGATGGCGATGGTGATGGTGATGCTGACTGACTTTATGTCATGCTTTAAAATTTGCAAAGCACTTCACAAACCATATTATCTCATTTGAGCCTTCTGACAGCCCCCTAAGGTCAGTACTACATATATTTCCCATGAGGATCTGAAAGACAAAGTAAATGTCACAGGTGGGATTTGAATCCAAGTCCAGCACTCTATACACTATACCTTGCTACCTCCCACCTTGAATATGGACAACCCCAAGGAATATCTCCTTGGTCCTGTGCTTTCCCATTTCTAGCCAGGTTCTGTACCTGAGAGCCATGGACTTGGTTTTTTTTCTCTTTTTTTAATATAAAAGGAATATATACAGTTACAAAGGAAACCAGTTTGTTTCACCAAGCTCTTTGTTCGTTCTGGAATTAAAATTAAACCATTCTTCCCGTAGAAGCCTTTCTGTCTCTTCTAGCTATCAGTTTCACCAAGGTCTAAGGAGATGGTAAGCTGATTGGCAGCTTTGTCCTCAATGCTGTCACAATTGGAATTTAACAAAAGGGCAAACTGAAGCAAATCTCTGAGCAGGATAATATTTATTAACAGACACATGCTACCTGCCAGTAAATGTGTCAATGGCTCACCTCCATCCATGCCAAAAATCCTGAGCAATACGACAGTTCCCTTTATGTAGGCTTCGGGGAGTAAAGAACAAAGAACAGAACCGAGTAGGTGACAATCGTGGGATTGAGGACAACATGAGGGGTTACAACACAACTGGCTGGAAGCTTGGTGATGGGGGCTAGTAACGATCCTTCCCCCCTTCTCTCACAAGACTAAGAGGTACTCATTGTTTGAGTCCAGGTGTGAGATTGCAGACAGACTCTTGGACAGCAAACCAGACATCCTGGAAGGATAGTTTGGTGATGTAAAGATGTCAGGCCCCACACGCTGTGCTCACACACATTTCCCAGGGTCAGCTAAATTCCTTGAGGCGGAAGAAACTGGATTTCTAAACTTAACCCATTAAGGGCCAGCTGAACTCTGAGCTAAGCTCAGAGATCGTGACTTAAGCATTAACAGGACAAAATCAATTACTTGTAAATAGGATCAATAAGAAAATGGCCCAGGATCAATCTTAATTTTCTCAATGCTAATAGTTGACAAATCAAGGCAACGCTTTGGGGTTAGCCCTATCAACAAGGATCAACAAGCTCGAAATATTTGATAAACATTTCAATGTAGTTGTTTTCCCCTGTGATCCTACATATTTTACTTTATATATATAAAAACATAGTTCTGAGAAGGGGTCCACAGGCTTCACCAGACTGCCAAAGGTGTCAATAGCACAGGAAGCAAGCAAGCATTTATTAAACACCTATTGTGCACCCGGCACCTGCGTCACAAATTTTATCTCATTTGCTCTTCACAAAACTCTTAAGAAAGAGGCATTATTATGATCTCCATTTTACAGTTGAAGAAACTCCGGCAGACATCGGTTAAGTGATTTGCTCAGGGTCACACAGCCAATAAGTGTCAGAGGCCAGATTTGAACTCAGGTCTTCTTGACTGTGGGCCCAGCTCTCTATCCATGACACCACCATCTTTCTCAAAGAAAAGACCTCACTCTGGAATCTCTCCCTGTTGATCTCACTGGTTCATATGGGTCCAATTATCGCTTTGCAGATGATGTCCAGCCTATATGTCTAGCCTGAATCTCTCTCGAGTTCCAGTCTTGGAATGTCCAGCTAGAGTCCCCACCTAGACTTTCTATAGGCGGCAGCAGCTCAGACTCAGTGCATCTAAAACCCTTTTTCCCCCTTCCCACACCTACTCCTAAAAATGTCCTTGTTTTTTTTGGAGGGGGGAAGCACTGGACCATCGGCCGCCCTTAGAAAAGTCTGTAAAAGAGAGTGGGGCTTTATTTCCCTTACTAGGGAGGGGGAAAGCTACACCGCTCACCCCAGACAATGGGGGTATTCATTTGGAAAACAGAAAAAGGAGTTTTGTGCCAGTTATGATTTCACCCTCCACTCTCTAGTTAGGAGGAAAGGCACTTTGTGTTTTCTCCTTAGTATATATTGCCCAGTAGGATGCCATCCAGTGAGACCAGCCAAGCCCATAGAGGGTCTGCTGGGGTATTTCAGAACTCAGCAGTCAGGTAGCTATTTGTCCAGAATCTCTGACTGAAAAGCCACAGTTATTAACACATCCTTTCTCTGCCCATTAGGAGCCTTTTCTCTAAATGTTTTTACACCTGGCATGTTTTTAAAAGGCTGCTGGTGGTGAGAGGAATGAGGAAAAGAGAACTCTTTTCCCAGGAATCACTTCTGAGTGATGCCCCCAATTAGCAGAAATTTAGACAAAATTGAATCACTACCTTCCACAAATGCTTGGCCACTGGTAAAGGAACTTCTCCTTAACCTTAAATTTCCACTTCAAGTATCTGGAGCCAATCCTAGTCACACTAAGGGAGTAAACTGTACAGGGAAGTTCATTGAAACCTGCTCTGTCCCCTACAAGCGTCTGATTTACTAGTTCTGTAAACATAAAGATAAAAGTTCTTCCTTCCTTCCTTCCTTCCTTTCTTCCTCCGTCCTCGCCCCCATCTCTCTCTCTCTCTCTCTCTCTCTCTCTCTCTCTCTCTCTCTCTCTCTCTCTCGCTTTTTTTTTTTAAAGCCAGTCCAGAGAATCCGTTCATTCCAATCATGTTTTTTCCCAACCTCACTCATAAGGGAAGGCCCATCACTTGCAACACTTTGGGAGTTTAATCCTGTTTTCGTGCGCTGCGTGAGTTTCAGAAGAGAAGACTGGAGGGCATGATGCAGATAAAAGGATCCTGGAAGAATCTAAGGCTCTTTCTTGTAAACCCATTGGCCAGTTGGACCCCTCACACTCTGCAGAGCAGATGACCCAACTCATCCTGGATCTTTGTTCAGACCGTGGCTTGTCGGACACATATCAAACCATCACTTCTCAGGCCTAATCAGCTCTCTGGAATGACTAGATTCAATGGAACAATTTTTCACAACATACCCCTTTCTCTAAGAAAATATCACATTGGTTTCCTACAAGTGCCTAGGCTAATTTGTTTCTAGATGTCGTTAGTTTTCTGGCTTCATTGAGGGAACACGGCCCCCTAGCGACTGTTGGGAAGGACTTCAACTACAATCTATTGAACCTAACTGTCAGCCCAGCTCCACACTTGCCTACGACTCCGCAGGGGAGATTTTTAAAGGTGCATTTGTGTAAGTTACAAATACGGTACAGCTTCCTGTTTTTCAGAATCGGGTGATGTTTGTCCAACAACCTGAAATTCAGCCTCTGAAGGCTGAATGATATCACAGAAATAACCCGGGTTCAAGGAGGTGTCTTGGAGAATTCTCCCTTGAAAGCAAATCCAACACAAAGAGGAGACCCATTTTAAGGAGGGGCAGAGGAGTGTGGTGTAGTGTGGTGTGTGTTTCTGTCTTACACAGTCTAAAGTTGATCTACTTCGCACTGTCACCCCCCACCCCCAGCCTAACAGGGGAAATCACTTTCTGTAGGTCCCTGCATACTGAGACACAGGATGGTTCACTTCAGCGCAAGACTGAATCAGCTTTGGGATACTTTGGAAGGAAAATGAATGTTTTTCGTGCACAGTAGTCTTCATAGGTTCACTGAATTTTTTTAAGGGGTTGATAAGCTTACTTTAATTCAGCATACAAATACCATTCACTTAGTCCAGGGTAAAAAGCCAGCACCCTGAACTTCAGAGCAAAATACAAAGTACAAACATCGACACACAGACGTTATCTGATTCAAATCCCAATACATAGTTACCAGAGCCTAAAAAAGTCCTAACATCTGGGTTTACGAGCTGGAGGGCTCATAGCTACAGCTGCTCGGAGTCTCTGCACCATCGCACCACCAAGAGTGGGAGCCCCGCGCAAATAACTCTGCCTTCCCTTCTTATACCCTTTCAGATGCTATCAGATGTCATCTGAATGACCAGAACTTAGGCTCCTATGATTGGCTCTTTTTTTTTTTAACGATTTATTTTTTAAAATATATTTAGTTTTCAGCATTGATTTTCACAAGAGTTTGAATTACAAATTTTCTCCCCATTTCTACCCTCCCCCCCACTCCAAGATGGCGTATATTCTGGTTGCCCTGTTCCCCAGTCAGTCCTCCCTTCCACACCCCATTGCCTGTGTATCTTATTTTCTAGTTGCATGCAAAATCTTTTTTTTTTGTTTTTGAACATCTGTTTTTAAAACTTTGAGTTCCAAATTCTCTCCCCTCTTCCCTCCCCACCCACCCTCTCTAAGAAGTCAAGCAATTCAACATAGGCCACATGCATATCATTATGTATAACCTTTCCACAATACTCATGTTGTGAAAGACTCATTATATTTTGCTCCTTCCCAACCCATCCCCCTTTATTGAATTTTCTCCCTTGACCCTGTCCCCTTTCGAAAGTGTGTGTTTCTGATTGCCTCCACCCCCATCTGCCCTCCCTTCTATCATCCCCCCCTTTTTTATCTTCTTCCTCCTTTTTTCCTGTGGGGTAAGATACCCAATTGAGTATGTATGGTATGGATTTGATGAGAGCAAGATTCACTCATTCCCCCTTCACCTGACTTCTCTTCCTACAGAACTGCTTTTTCTTGCCACTTTTATGAGAGATAATTTACCCCATTCTACCTCTCCCTATCTCCCTCTCTCAATATATTCCTCTCTCATCCCTTAATTTTATTTCTTTTAGATATCTTCCCTTCATCTTCAACTCACCCTGTGCCTGCTCTCTCTCTCTATATATATACATACATACACACTCACATATACATATATATACATAAACATACATATGCACATTCCCTTCAGCTACCCTAATACTGAGGTCTCATGAATCATACACATCATCTTTCCATGTAGGAATGTAAACAAAACAGTTCAACTTTAGTAAGTCCCTTGCAATTTCTTTTTCTTGTTCTTTTTCTTGATTACCCTTTCATGCTTCTCTTGATTCTTGTGTTTGAAAGTCAAATTTTCTATTCAGCTCTGGTCTTTTCACTGAGAAAGCTTGAAAGTCCTCTATTTTATTGAAAGTCCATATTTTGCCTTGGAGCATGATACTCAGTTTTACTGGGTAAGTGATTCTTGGTTTTAATCCTAGCTCCATTGACCTCCGGAATATCGTATTCCAAGCCCTTCGATCTCTTAATGTAGAAGCTGCTAGATCTTGGGTTATTGTGATTATGTTTCCACAATACTCAAATTGTTTCTTTCTGGCTGCTTGCAGTATTTTCTCCTTGATCTGGGAGCTCTGGAATTTGGCGACAATATTCCTAGGAGATTTCTTTTTGGGATCTATTTGAGGAGGCGATTGGTGGATTCTTTCAATTTCTATTTTGCCCCATGGCTCTAGAATATCAGGGCAGTTCTCCTTGATAACTTCTTGAAAGGTGATATCTAGGCTCTTTTTTTGATCATGGCTTTCAGGTAGTCCAATAATTTTTAAATTATCTCTCCTGGATCTATTTTCCAGGTCAGTGGTTTTTCCAATGAGATATTTTACATTGTCTTCCATTTTTTCATTCCTTTGGTTCTGTTTTATAATATGTTGATTTCTCATAAAGTCACTAGCTTCCACTTGCGTCAATCTAATTTTTAAGGTAGTCTTCCAGGCCAATTATTTATGGAGTGCCTTCTGTGTGTCTGATCTTTAACTAGATTCGGAAGTGTATCGTGGAGTACTGTATTGTGGAAGTGAGGTGTTGGTCTTAACCTAATTTCTGCCACACTCCTTTCCAATTTTCTTAGCAGATTTTGTTAGTTCTTGTTCCAATATATGAAGTCTTTGGGTTTGCCAAAAACTGTGCTTCTATGTTCAATTGCTTCTAGGTCTTACATGGCCAATTCATTCCCCAATCAACTTTCATACTTCTTTTTAAACCAGTACTAGGTAGTTTTGAGGACTACTTTTTTTTAACATAGTTTGAAATCTGGTACTAATGATAACATTAGATAAGAGATCTTTGTATTCTTTTTGAGAATTTACTCATTCTTCTTTCTGTTTTAGGATTGTTGATTTTTCTTTTTTTTTTTGAGGGGGAAAGGCAGGGCAATTGAGGTTAAATGACTTGCCCAAGATAAACACAGCTAGTCAGTTTGTCAAGTGTCTGAGGCTGGATTTGAACTCAGGTCCTCCTGACTCCAGGGCCAGTGCTCTACTCACTGTGCCACCTAGCTGCCCCCTGATTTATCTGTTTACAGATAATTATCTGTTATAGATATCTATATATCTATTATAATGGATAAATGTGTTGATTTATCTATTCATGTGCTGGGCTTTTATTTTTGCTATTACCATGAAATCTTTGGTATTTCAGTCTTTTAAAAGATTCCCCTGTAACCTGGCTTCTCCCTTTCTGCTGTTAGGTAGACCCCCCCCCCCCAAGGCTAGGACACAAGGTTATATCAACTTCCTTGAAATGGGGGAGAAGTCTAAGTCCCACTCTGAGTATTCTCTGTAACCATGGACAGAGATTCTTCAGATATGTCAGCTGAATGAGACAGTGATAATTATTGTGAAAGCTGATTGGTCCTCTTAAAAAAATGAAGGATGAATAACAATTCCACTCACATTTTGCTTCTTTTCTAAGGTGAAAGTATTTTTGGATTGGGAAGGAGAAAACAATAATGGTTAATGGGGAACAGAAATATACAATAAATGTGAAATCATCAGAAATCTTGAGCTGCCCTTTATTAAGCTCAAGTCATGACGTATCTATCATTTTCCCATATAGGAATATAAACAGTTTAATCTTACTGAGTCCCTTATGATTTCTCTTTCATATTTAACTTTTTATACTCTTGAGTCTTATATTTGAAAGCCAAATTTTCTATTCAGCTCTGTTTTTTTCCCCAGGAATGCTTGAAAGTCCTCTATTTCATTAAACATCCATTTTTCCCCTAGAGAGTTATATTCAATTTTGCGGTTATTCTTAGTTTTAATCCTAATTCCTTTGCTTCTGGAATATCATATTCCAAGCCTTCCACTCCTTGATTATAGTGGTTGCTAAATCTTTTGTAATCTTGACTGTAGTTCCATGGTACTGGAATAGTTTCTTTCTGGATGCTTGAAACATTTTCTCCTTTACCTGGGAGCTCTAGAATTTGGCTATAATATTCCTGGGAGTTTTCATTTTGGGAATCTCTTTCAGGAGATAATCAGTGGATTCACTCAATTTCTATTTTACAATATTCTATTATAGTTCTAGCATATTGGAGCTGTTTTCCTTTAAAATTTCTTGAAATAGGATGTCTAGGCTCTTTCTTTTATCATGGCTTTCAGAGAGTCTGATAATTCCTAAATTATCTGTCCTCAATCTATTTTCCAGGTCAGTTGTTTTTCCAATGAAATAGTTCACATTTTATTCCATTTTTGTCTTTCTTTTGATCTTGTTTTATTGTTTCTTGATGTCTCATGGAGTCATTTGCTTCCACTTGCTCAATTCTAATTTTTAAGGAATTTTCTTCAGTGAGCTTTTCACCTCTTTTTAAACTTGGTTAATTCTGCTTTTTCAGGGGTTATTTTTATCAGTGAAGTTTTGTGCCTCTTTTATCATTTGGCCAAATCTGTTTCCTAAGGTGTTTTTTCTTCAGTATTTTTTGGTGCCTCTTTTACCAAGCTGTTAATTGTCTTTTCATGATTTTCTTGCATTATTTCTTTCCCCTATTTTTCAACTACCACTTTTTTGATTTTTAAAATAATTTTTTAGCTCTTCCAGGAATTCTTGTTGGGCTTATGTCCAATTCACATTTTTTCCTTTGATTGTAGCTGTTTTGACATTGTTGTCTTCTTCTTAGTTTGTGTCTTGATCTTCCCTGTCACCACAATAGCTTTTTATGGTCAGGTTCTATTTTTGTTGCTGTTTGTTCATTTTTCCAGCCTATTTCTTGATTTTGAACTTTACGTTAAAGTTGGCTGCTGCTCCCAGCATGGAGGGGACTGTCCCAGCTTTGAGCTTTTTCACACTGTTGTTTTCAGAGCATGTTCTAGGGATTTGGAAGTTGTCAATGCTTCCAAGATGTTGTGATCTGTGGAGAGGTGTGGTATCTGCTCTCCTGGTCTGTGTTCTGGTTCTTGTCTAGGAAGGGCCCTTGCTCCCTTGTGACTGCAAGAACTCTTTGCCCTGGAGCTACAGCCCACAACTGCGTATAAGCAATGGAGCTGCCAAATAACTCTGGGTCCTGCACCCAGGGCTAGCACAAGGGTCCCCTTTAATCTCTTTCTGACTGGTTGTCCAATCTCCTTTACTATTCTGGGCTGAGAGCTCTCAAAGCTGGTGCTGCTGCTGCTGTGGCTGCCTCTGCCTCCAAGGCCCACTGCTGGTGCTGATGCCATGTGAGCTCTCGGCCAGGTCCAACCCCAGTGCCACAGGCCTCTCCTGCCAACCTTCTAAGTTGTCTTAATCTGAAAAAAAAAGTTTCACTTTGACCTTTCATTGGCTCTGCCACTCCAGAATTCAATTTGATGCATAATTTTAAAGTTGCTTGGAGGGGAATGTTGGGAGAGCTTGGCTGTAGTGCTTCCCCTACTCCATCATCTTGGTTCTGCCCCTGGAAGTCCTCCCTTATTTCCTTCTCACAGCTGAGCAGAATCAGCATTTGCCACTTTTTGAGGAGTATTCCGGGCAGAGTCTTTGCAGCCTTGGGTAGGTAGGGGAATCCCTAACATAGGCCGAAACCCAGTCAAAACTCAGCATGTTTTCAGCCCACAGTCTGCTCCTCTCACCTCTATACTAGCTTTACATGGCTGGGCTAAGCTAACATCTACATTTCCTTCATGGAGCAGGGAGAGCAGTGGAAGTTCTGGTAGTGGCTCTGCAGGAGAAAGCAATCCCAAGATGGGCCCTGTGCAAGCTGTTGAATTAGCTTCTGCTTCTGCCATAGACACATGGTTGTTGATGGGGACCTCATTCCCAATGGGCCCAGTTTCTTGGGTCATAGGTAATAGAAGGAAACATATTCCTCAGAAATTATTAAAAGAAAAAACAACAAACCCTCCCACTTACCAGGTGAGCCCTGGAAGGCAGGAGTATAAAGACCATGGCTTTGCTCAATGCTTTCACCTATGGGGAAATTCAGAATCCTCAGCTGTCAGCCCTGGTGAGGAAAAAGCAGACATTAGAGGAATTGGCCCATCCTCATGGCTGCCATAATTAGAGAGATTAGATGAAGTTCATGGACTGCACCCAGCATGCAAGTCAACAAACAGAAATGAAGTACCTACTAAGTGCAAGGTACTTTCCTAAGCACTGGGGACAGAATAGGACAAAGCAGTCTCTGTCCTCAAGGAGCTTCTGTTTCACATGTGTCAGACAAGAAAAAAGAAGACATTTATAAAAGGGACAGAACAATAAGAACTGTGGGGTGGAGAGTGGGGGTGGGGTAGAGAGCATATGTTCTGTGGAAGAGTTGGCACCTGAGATGGGCTCTGAAGGGTGTCAAGGACTCCGGGGGGCAGAGATCCAAAGTCATTAATGAATGATGCCAGATGCAATGGTCTTTTCTCAATCTTCATTCTCCTTGACCTCTCTGCAGCCTCTGACACTTGTGATTACTCCTTCTTCTCTCTGGGTTTTGGAGACACTCCCCTCTCCTAGTTTTCCTCCCACCTGTCTGGCCACTCCTCCTTCTCCTTTATCTTTATTCAAGTCCGGTCCCTGTGAATGCTGCCCAGGGCTTTGTCCTGGTCCCTTTCTCTTCTCCCTCCATACTATTCCACTGTGGGATCTCATCAGTTGCCACGGATTCAATCCATTATCATCTCTACTCCGATGATTCTCAAATCTATTTATTCAGCCACAGCTTCTCTTCTAACCTCCAGGCTCGTTTTTCCAGCTGCCTATAAGACATCATGAGCTGGATGTCCTCTAGACATTTTTAACTCAGCATGTCCGAAACTGAACTCAACAATCCAGCTAGCAGCTGTTGTGGCGTTGAAAGACCAACACAAGCCCAACAACAAGCACGCTACCAGCACACTGCAAACACCCAGGTTCTTTTTATCTGCTTCACTAAGGAAAGCAACGTTAAGGGGTTGACAAGCTTACTTTAATTCAGCATACAAATATCACTCACTTAGTTCAGGGGAAAAAGGCAGCACCCTGAACTTCAGAACAAATGCAAACAAACGACAAACAGACTTACAAACATCGACAGACAGACTTTGTCTGATTCAAATCCCAATACATAGTTACCAGAGTTTAACAAAGTCCCAGTTCAGGTTACAAACTGGAGGGCTCTTAGCTACAGCTGCCCGGAGTCTCCGCATCAGCACACCAGCACGAGTGAAAGCCCTAAACAAATTACAAACATCGACAGACAGACCAAATACAGATTCATAGTTACCAACATCTAGGTTCAGCCCGGGAGCTCATAACGTGGGCTGGCCCAGAGTCACTCACGCCACCACCGCTGTGGGTAAGAGCTCCAAAGATGAGAAAGCCAACCCCTGGTTTTGTATCTTTTTCAGGGTCAGGGGTGAGTCACACATGCGACTCACCCACATGACCTAGGATCATCACAAAGAGGCGACTTAAACCCACGTGGTCTAAAAGCCTCTGCTGTCCCAGACATACCACTCAAACTCATGTGTAAACTAGGCCCTCCCCTGAGGCAAGGAGGCACCAAGGACACCCAAATCTAATCAAGGAAACAAAGGCCAAACTCTTCATGGGCACTTAGTTGAACTGAATGCTAAGAGCCCATTTTGCTTATCAACGCAACAGTCTAGGTGTCGTCATTGACTCCACACTCTCTCATCTCCCCAATATCCAATCTCATGTCAAGCCCTGTCAATTCTACCATCACACTTTGGTTCTTAGAGACCCCTGCTCTTCCCTGGCATTGACAGCACCCTGGTGGTGGGTGGGCAAGCCCTCATTACCTTATTCCTTAACTGTTGGTCTCCCTACCTCAGTCTCTCCCCACTCCACACTGGGTCAAAGTGATCTTCCTAAAGTCCAGGTGTGAGCACTGCCCCACCCAAGAGCTCCCCATCACCTCCAGGATCCTATAAAATCCTGTCTACCATTCAGAGCTCCTCACACCCTGCCCCTCCCCACCTCTTCCAGTCTTGGATCCAGTGACGCTGGCCTTCATCTCCCAATTCCAGGCATTCTTACCAGCTGCCCCACCCCAAGTCTAGGACTCTCTCTCCTCATCTCCACTTCCCAGCTTTTCTGGCAGAAAGTCTCAGCTAAAGTCCCGCCTTCTGCAACAAGCCTTTCTCATCGACGCCTTTTTGAGGCTGGCGCCTTCCCTCTGTTAATCGTTTCCTCTTTTTCTTGCATAAAGCTTATTTGTATGTAGTTGTTTGCATGTTCTTTCCCCCATTAGATGGTAAGTTCCTTGGGGCCGGGTATTGTCTTTTGCCTCAGTATCCCTAGCACTTAGCATAGTGCCTGGCACATTTTTGTTACTGCTGTTCAGTCAGGTCCAATTCTCCATGACTCCATTTGGGGTTTTCTTGGCAAAGATGATGGAGAGGTTTGCCATTTCCTCATTTTGCTGGATGAAAGTGAGGCAAACAAGGTTAAGTGACTTGCCCAGGGTCACACAGCCAGTAAGTGTCTGAGGCCAGATTTGAACTGGGAAGATGAGTCTTCCTGACTCCAGGCCCAGTGTTCTGTCCACTGCACCACCCAACTGCCTAGGTGCAGGGTGCTTAATACATGTTTACTAACTGACTAAGGTAAGCAGTGGATACCTTCAGGCATGAAGAGAGGGGCAACAATGAATGGAAGCAGGAGATAGGAGGACCAGGTCAGAAAACACCTCCTAGTCCAGTCTGGCTGCGGTATAGAGCCAGCAAAGGGGAGTCATGGGCAATGAATCTGGAAAGACATGTTCGAGCTAGACTGGGGAGATCCATAAATTTCAAGCCGAGAAGTCCATACTTTGCCCTTGAGGCCGTAGGGAACTTAAAGATTTTGAAAAGACGGCTGCTAGGTGCTCGCCCATGGTCTTGCAGGGGATCATCTTGGCAGCTGTGGGAAAGATGGATTTGAGAGGGGAGAAACTGGAAGCTCAGAGATGAGTTAAAACAAGAGACAAGATGAGCACCTGAACCTGGGCAGTGGCCACATAAGCAGAGAGATGGCAACTGATGAAAGATGTGGTTGAGGTGAATAGATAAGACTGGGCATTGATGGGATCTGGGGGGATGGGGTGAGGGAGAGGGAGGAGTGAAGGACTCCAAGGTAATGAGTGAGGGAACGGCTATGCATCCTAAAGCAATCAGGACGTTTGTAGGAAGAGAGGCTTTACAGGGAAGAGGATGAGTTCAGCTTTGGAAGTGAAGGAGAAAAAAAGCTGAGAACAGACCGTGAGGCAGGGGGAAGAAGAAGAAGAAGACAGGAGGAATAACAAGCTAACAGAATCCACAAGCTGGAAGCAGTCTCAGCAGCTGTCTAAAGAGAGGATGGGGAGGAAGACAGAAGGGAAGGCAGAAGGGGGAAAGAGGAGAGGAGAGTGCAGGAAAAAGACTAGAAAGGAGGAAAGGTATAGAAATGAGGAAAATGAAAGGAGGCAGGAGGAGGGAAAAGGTAGGAAAAGAAGGGAGGACAGAGAAGGAGAGAAAGGTAGAGTATGAAAAAAGAGACCAGAAAAGGGGGGAGGAAGAGGATAAATTTGTGGAGAAGGGGAGAAGGACCCAGCTTGTGTTTGTACTTAGAAACTTCACAAACTAGCTCCATCCCATTATGCTGGCCAAACTGGTCTACCCATAGGTCACCATATAGGGCACTCCATCTCCCTTCCCTGGGCTTTTGCATAAGCTGTGCCCCATACCTGGAATGCTCTCCTTTCTCCCTCTTGGAACTTTTTAACTCCCTTCAAGGCTCAGCTGCAATACCACCTACAACAGGAGACCTTTCCTGATTCCCCCAGTTATCAGTGCCCAACATACAATTGGTGCACACAGTAGGAGTTTAATAAGTGCATGTTGGTTGATTAGTGAAGGGCCTCACAACCATGCACTCTGATTGTCTAAAAGGGACCTCTTTGACAGTCATGTGAACTCTATGGCCCCCTTTCAGAATGTTTTTTAAATGTATCAAATAAAATACAGATTACAAGTTCGTGGACCCCCTTAGTCTATTCACTGATCCAGGTTAAGGATCCCTTCTTAAAAGAATTGTGGGTACCCAGCCCAGAGAAGGCTGAGGGCCAGGAAAGAAGAGCTGTCATATGGCCCCAGAGGGCAGAACCAGGGGGCAAATTTGGACTGAACTGAAGGAGCAACAGAGCTGCCTTTTGTATGGTCTTCCCTCATTAGATTGTATGCTCCTTGAGGGCAGGCACTGTCTTTGTTTTGATTAGGGTTTATGTCCCTAGCACTCTACAGAGAGCAGGTACTTAATGTTTACTGACCGCTAAACCAAATCAATATTCCTCCAGTCCAGAGACACTCCGATTTAAGGAGGCCCAGATGCCTTCATCCTTCTCCAGGCTGTCCTGATGACTCATCTCCACAGGACTTTCCCTACAAAGCTCACCTTCTCCTTTTCAATTCCACTTTATGTACTGACATCTTCATCAGAATAGAAGCTCAGACACAGCTTACAGAGAACTCACACAGGGCAAGCGCTCACATGGAGGTCACAAGAAGCCATACAAGGACACTCTCAAGGTCTCTCTCAAGAACTTTGGAACTGATTGTGTGACATGGGAGACACTGGCACAGGACTGCTCAGCATGGCGTGCCCACATCAGAGAAGGGGCTGTGCTCTAGGAGCAAAGCAGAATTGAAACAGCTCAAAGGAAACACAGGATGCGCAAGTTTGGGGTATCCACCCCAAACGTTCATATTTGTGCCCAACCTGAGCTTGTATTGGCCTGATCAGCCACAATTGGGCACATTGGACCTTGACTCTAGCATCGTGAGGTCATTTTGGTCCTCTGGGGCTTCTATGCGGAGTACCAGCCTCTACACAGCACCTAGCACATAGTAGGCACCCGTTGGGGGTCCTCGACCAGCAAGGACCCCAATCTCAGGACGCAATGGATGAGGCGGGAGTCAAGGTGGAAGCAACTCCGATTTATTGGGAGAAAGCATCCAGTTTTATAGGCTTTGCACTACATGAGCAGAAGCAAGTAGCCAGTGGGTAGGGGGATGACAGCATGGGAAGGGACAGAAATGTTGCAGAGGGACAGGACAGAAATGTTGCAGTACGGACATATTGTTGCACTTTGATCTGGTTTGGGTATCGATATTGGCATGGGAAGGATCTGGATTGTTGCAATGTCTAGTACACTATGGTGTCTACAGGCATGTGGGAAAGATTAGGACTGTTGCAAGATAGTCTCTGTAGGAGTATGGGAACAAGGGGGGATGTTGCCTTACAGTATCTATGAAGGGATGGAAAGGCTCGGGCATGTTGCAAGATGATATCAGAGCTGTATGAGCTACGTGAGACATGAGGCAGGATGTCCCCGTAAAGTATCAAAGATGTTCCAGTAAGTAAAGTAACAAAGCATTGTGTCAGGCATTGTGTTAGGCACTGGTTCAAGAGCATTAGGTAATGGCCAGCTGGGTCCCTCCTTCTGGGCTTGTGAGTCCCTTGTGGACAGACTCTGCCTGCATGTGTAGGACGACTACAGGGTCTGTTAAAGGTGGAGGCCCTCCCTCTGGGCACCTGCCATTTCAACTCCTACTAAGCCTGTCTGGTTTTACCCAGGAAACAGGCCAAGTGCTAGGGTCCTAACAGCCCCGGGCTCGGCACCAACGTCTTACAATTCCCCCTTTTTGTTTTGCAACTCCCGAAAGAGGCGAGTGCTCATTGTGTAATCTCCAGATATCATGCTTTAGAGTTGTAAAGGAAGATGTTAGTGCCCTCAGGAGCTGATGCAGAAGGCAAGGTAGCAGACACAAAAGAAGGACTACTCAACCAATGCCTAAGGCAACACTGAGCAATGTATGCTCCAGCCATCCCCAAGGAGACCAGGGATGCCGGAAGAAATTAAGGAAATCTTTAGAAAACTTATCGGGGGACAGGTCCTGATGACTAACCTCACAGATGGAAGTGGCAAGCTCATAGAGGTCCGTGATGTCTAAGGACACATTAGTATGCCAGAGCCCATTTAATTGGTTTTTGATCTTATCCCAGCCCTATTCAGTAGCATTGTATTTTTTAGAGGTGACACAATATGAGGGGTAGAGGTAATCACACTTTAACTGTTGGTTAAGTTCTACCAGCTCTATTTCCTCTCCTAGTTCCATGACTGCTTGTTTACGGGTGTTGAAGGCCTGATAGAATGTTCTATCTGTCCGGGCTTGCATCTCAAAACCTAAGGAGACGTTATGCATAAGGTCCTGGAGAGCGTGAGCTTGGATAACCTGATTCTGTGTGTTCGATGCAGACAGGGCAAGGGAGGTGGAGGAAAGAAGGAGAGACACAAGCAGGGATATGCCTCCAAGTGCGCAGGAGATACATCTCCTTTCTCTGGTTAGCGAGCGCATTTCTTTTGCAATGTTGCTGAGTGCATGCTCAGCAGACATAGGATACCACCCCTTAGACGTTACCACAGTGAGGGCCCACTGAGGACGGGTGGCAATGAACACTCGCCCTTTACCTATCTGGGACCCCAAACATTTTGTTATGTGGCAGTTGGTACAGGCGAGATTGTAGACTCCGGTGGTGTTGGAAAGTGGGGTCAGCTGTGATGTGTTGTTGTCATCCCACATGAAGGCATAATTACTGTCTAAACACACCTGGGCAAGTAAGGTGATGTTGGTGCGGGTACCCATCCCAGGCATGGGGTAAGGGACGCCCTGAACTGTTACGCCCCCTACAGCTAAGAGAATCTGTGCTAACCCCGTGAGGGGGACCCCTGTGTTGGTGACGTACTAAGGAGCGGGGAATCCCTCGGCATGTCTATCCCTAAGAACACTAGTGGTGTTATGGCAAGAAGTCAGGGTTAAGGTAGTATTGTGGGTCACTTGGGTTGTTATGCATCCCTGTGTGCGGCAGTGTACAAATGGGAGAAAAAATAAGAATAGTTATGCCAGGTTGTGGTGTTGGGCTCACGGTATTCACACAGTGGGTGAGATCGGTCACGGGTATTAGTGGCCCGATCCCCTTGGAGGACCCAAGTCCACATGTGGAAATGTTGAGCGTCCCATCCCCAGTTAAGCATGTAAAGTTCTTGGGCCATGGAAGGGCCCCGTTCGGTATCGTTCATGGTGCGGCTGCAGGTGAAAGCGGTACCCGTCCAGGCGCAAGTGGATGGATTTTTGTACGCACCAAGGAAGACCATTGACAAGACCGGTGAAATTGTATCGGGGCACGTTGTTACTGTTGCTGTTCGAAGGAGTCTGGTGGAAGTGGTGCGCCTACAGCTGAGAGGCGTTGCCCATTAGCACCGGAGCCGGGAAGTGCCCTGTCCAGGGCAACACACGCGGCCACGGGGGTGGCGTATGAACGCCCATCGATTTTCGCCCCCTCCTGCTTCACTTCCGTCTGTTCCCACTAGGAGGAGGAGCCCCAGAAGCGCTAGGGGGAGCAGCGGGGGCATCCTGTGGGGTGTTGCTGGTGGGAACGAGTGCACACAACTCTCCTTTCCGCTGTTGCTGTAAGAAGAGAGACAGGGCGTGTTCAAGTTGTTTCCGTCTCTTCTTCAGTCGCTGTCTCACGCCCTGAGACCTCGGCCACCGGATTAGCGGTATCTGGATTAGAGCGGGGCTCTGTGGCTGGGACAGCTTCCCAGGCCGGTGGCCTATTTGTGTGGGGATTGGCTGGGGTCCCTCGGGTGGGGGAGGTTCCCTCTGCTGGCAGGAGGCGGATGTTGCGGATTGGCACCCAGTGTTCTGCTCCATCATCCGCAATGATACAAACATACCCTGGGCCCCAGATTATCACCCTCCCCGGCCCCCGCCATTGCCCTTGTTCATCTTTCCACATGGCCGGCATCAGTGTCTGGGGGGCACAGCGGTCCTGCCTGTCCTTCAGCCTCGGTTTCGGGGCGTGGACTAGATATTTCATGGCAGGACTGAGGCCCTTGTCATCGATTTTGAGAAAATTCAGTGTATATAGCATTTGATGTAGTTGCTGTTGTGGTGTGGAGCCTCTAGCTCCCCTTTTTGTTTTGCAGGAAGGTTTTGAGGGTCCGATTGGCCCGTTCTACTATAGCCTGCTCCGTGGGGTTGTAGGGGAGGCCGGTGGTGTGGTGTATAGACCATTCCTGACAGAACCGCTGAAAGGCCCGAGACGCATACGCAGGGCCGTCGTCGGTCTTTAAGGTATGGGGGAGACCATGAGCAGCGAAGCAGCATAACAGGTGGGCGGTGACATCCTTCACTGCCTCTCCGGGGCGCGGGGAGGCCATGGTGAAGCCTGAGAAGGTGTCAACACAGACGTGAACGTATTTCGCCCTCCCAAAAGGGGCAAAGTGACATCCATTTGCCAGATCCCTGACAGAGTTCTTAGTTTTTACAGGGAGAGGCGCTTGGAATGGAATCCAATTAGTGCAGGATCGCTCATGCCTCCTCCTTAGTGATGCCATACACATGCCTTAAGGACCTGGCAGAGCTGTGGAAGCGAGCGTGCGCTTGCTGGGCAGGGGTGGCAAGTCCTGCGAGGAGGGAGTCCGCTATTGCATTGCCCTCTGCCAGTGGGCCAGGACGGCTGGTGTGTGAACGGATATGCATGATGTAAAATGGGTGTTCCCTGTCCCTAATGATCTGTTGGAGGGATAAAGTGAGTTGTGTAATGTTGTCCTCCCGAGGAAGTATGAATGATGTTTCCAACCCGACAGTGACAGCGAGGTGAGCAACATATTTGCTATCTGTTATGATGTTAATGGGTTCAGGGATTTCCATTGCCTTAAGGACTGTGAACAGCTAGTTTTGTTGAGTGGAGGTAAAGGGGGTGTGATAGGTATGCATTACCTTTGAGGCTGGCATATAAAGAGCTGCTTTGTGATGTTTTGTCCCATCAGTAAAGATGGTAACGCCCTCCACTGTGGCCCCGGCTACGCAGGTGTCCCATGTCCAAGGCCAAGTGAGAAAGGTGGATGCTAGAGGCAAGGGGGTGCTGTGTTGGAAATTGCTATTAATGAGACATTGCCAATCAACATCTTCCTGAATACATTTCTGTAACTGCTCCCTGGTGTATGAGAGATATATAGTTTCAGGGTGGCATCCCGTAAGGCAAAGTGCCCTCTGATCAGCCTTCCAGATGACCCGGGCAACCAGGTTGGCATAAGTATTACATCTTTTATTTTTGGGCATGGCCAGGTGAATCTATTCAATTATGCCCTGATCCTGATGGAGAACTGCTATAGGGAGTTTCGGGGTATGCAACACCATCGCTGTCAGAGGCAAAGTGGCGTTAAAACGAGCAGTGCTGGAGTCAAGTATGGCTTGCTGCACTTCCTTCATAACTTTGCTAGCTTCGGGAGTCCACTCCCTCCGAGAGTGGAGTTCAGGTGCCCCCTTCAGTAAAGCATACAGGGGGAGTAATTTATCCGTGGATATAGGGAGTCTGGCTCTCAGCCATCGAATATCCCCAATAAGTTTTTGAAAGTCGTCCAGTGTCTGAACTCGGTGTATGTCTAACTTTGGGGTTTCCATGTGAATAGTTTGTTCACTAATTTTGAATCCCAAATAGTCTATTGGCAAGCCTCTTTGTATTTTCTCTGGTGCCACAGAGAGGCCGTGCAGGGCTAAGTGCTTGATGACCTCGTGTAATAAGCGCTCCAACAAGTCAGCATTCGGGTGTGCTGCAAGAACGTCATCCATATAATGGACAATTTGCACCCGCGCGTATTGAGTCCTTACGGGATCCAGCACTTGCACACACCACTGACACAAGGTGGGACTGTTTTCATGCCCTGTGGCAACACTTTCCACTGATACCGGTGAGCCGGTTCTTGCAAATTAATGGATGGAATGGAAAAGGCAAAATGGACAGTATCTTTAGGGTGAAATCTTATGCTATAAAAGCAGTCTTTGGTATCAATGACCCATATGTGGCTATTTTTCGGAACCATATTGGGAGAGGGAAGACCTGGCTGTAGAGCTCCCATGGTAAACATGGACTCATTAACGCATCAGAGGTCTGTGAGCATCCTCCAGTTGCCTGATTTTTTCTTTATACAAAATACAGGAGAATTCCATGGGCTGGTAGACGGTTCTATGTGGTTTAGTGCAAGCTGTTCTGTAATAAGTGTTGGTAAAGCCACCAGTTTTTCGTTCGTGAGGGGCCACTGTTCCACCCAGATAGGTTGGTCATCCTTCCACCTTAAGGCAGGAATATGGATGGGCTTTGCGGGTGGGCACGTGGGTAGTCCAGTGGTCCTAGGCCAAAATCCCTTACAGTTGCCATTCTCAGCCCTAGCTGCGCTAGCAAGTCATGGCCCCAAAGTATGACTGGTAGCCCTCGGGACAGGTTGGGAAGCCTGATAAGCCTCTTGGAATCCTCCAATGCCCTGCAGTGGGTTCTGAGAGGGCAATAGCGGCCAGTGTGACGGCCAATTTTCTAGGGGAATGACTGTCCTATGGGCCCCAGCATCTAAAAGGCCGGTGACGGCCCTGCTGTTTAAGTGAATGGTGCGCATCGGCCGGTGGACAGAAATGTCCTGTGCCAGCATGACACGGCCTTCCTTGCCAGGTACCCTTTGGCTGAATATCAACATCTGGGCTGCAAGCTGTCCTTATCAAGGTAGCATTCCTGGTTGGTGCTATTAACCAAAGGAATTTTACTTACTACGCCTGGAGTAACCACCTGAACTATAGGGAGGAGTCCAATATAAAGATGTGTCGGAGGGGCCATTAACAGTCCTAATTCATGATCACCCAATTGTACAGGAGGGCTTGTGGGGGCAATGACAGTGGTTAGGGGATTCAGGAATGGTATCCAGCACTGCACATGTCTACAACCCGGTAGGGGGTCCTTGAAGGGAGAGAGCGTGTAACTGTCTCCTCATGTTCTGGGTAGGTTCGTTGGGCCAATCCTCCCAGTCCCTCTCCCGTCCCCACCATTGGCCCTGGGCTGGTTAGGGGCCCGCCAGTACGTTTAAATACTGCTGCCTAGGTCCAGTGGGCGGGTCAATCCACCCCCTCCGGTACTTGGAGGCCCAGTGCCCGCGTTTCCAGCATTTGGGGCAGGGTGTCCGGGATCGTGTTGGTCTTCTCCCTATTGCAACCTGTTCTTGTCCAGCACCTTGTCCAGCAGCCCTACAGTCTCTCTTAAAATGCCCTGGTTTCCCCGCAGTGAAAGCAAGTACCCTGCGGGCGCTTCAGGCTGTCATTGGACCTGCCCCTATCAAACCCATAAGCAGCGGCTCTGACCTGGGCTGTAAAGACCTCTGAGCCAACTATCTCACACCTTTGCAGCATCTCGTCAATCCCTGCATCCTTGCGCAAGCCCATCGTGGCCTTTTGGCAATCCGTATTACAGTTGTTCCTCAGTATATCCTTAATTACTATGATGGTTCCTTCGACCTCCCCCATGATCTTTGTGACAGCATCCTGTACACACGCACAAAAATCGGGGAAAGGTTCGTTGGGCTTTTGTTTTAAGGAATGAAGCTTGGGGACCTGCTGCCCTGAGGCCGGGAGTTTATCCCAAGCATTTTCTACACACATGGCCAGTCTTTCATATACTTCTATGGGATACTGGAGCTGGTTTTGATCAGCTAAAAAATTACCACAGCCAAACAGCATGTTATAGTACGTTTGAGCATTGGCAGGGTTACCGGGCTTCAGCTGTATGGCCAGATGGCGACACTCCTCCGAAAAGAGCGATGTCCACACAACCATGTCCCCTGGGCTCAGAATAGCCCGCATCACCAGCTTCCGGTCGTCGTTGGTGAGTACGTAAGAAGCCAAGTCTTTTAGTCTGATCTTTATGTAAGGCCATTTCAGCCCATATTCAGTAATAGCCTTTTTCAATTCTTTAATAGCATTCGGGGGCACGGGGGTGTGTCTCCTAACGTTCCCTTCCTCCAGGACTGGGTAGGTCCCTAGCCCCATAAATTCAACATCCAGGCCTTCCCTCCGTAATTCAGTGAGCATCAATTGTAAAGGGGATTGCAGTTCCAGTTGCGGAACACTAAAGGGTGATCTGTACCTGTCTCCACGCCAGGCTCTTCCCACCTCCCCTGTTTCCACAACCCGGGATGTAGATTCCCCTGTTCCACTCCTAGGTTTCACTGTCTCTTGTACTGCAGTTCCTTCCCGAAACGAAACCGTTTTTGCCTGTTTCATGCTCATCTGCTCTAGTTTTTTCTGTAACTCCCTCATTTGTCCCTCCAATTCCTGGGTCCTGTCAGTTAAGGTGGGCTCAGACCCTGGAGTGAGGTCACGTAAGTCCGGATAGAGGCGTGTGGGACAAGTAGCCCTGGAGCCCCCCGGGGAACTTCTAGGGCAGGGTGACGGGGTGGTCTGAGTGGACAGGGAGAATTGTCATACTGTCCTTTCACTCGCCCTTGCATCCTCCTCTATGGCAGCCTTTATGATGTTATACAAGAAAAATGTACCGGGCTCTAGTTCCCCTGGCTTTTCCTGGTCCCAGGAAGTCAGCTGCTCTCCCACTATCTTCCATGCTGCCAAAGTGACAGGGGGGCGCTGCTCTATCCAAGGAGAGACTTCCTTAAGAATATTTATAAAATCCCTAATTTTTCTAATGTGGATCGTGCATCCCTGTTTCTTGCTAAGCTTATGAATTATTGTGCAGAATGTCTCTAAGTCCTGAGATTCTGTGAAGGATGCAGCTTGTCCCATTGGTAAGGCCTCGGCTCTTACCTCCTCCCCAAGTCTTACCTGGCTCTCTGGCCCTGCTTCAGGTTGTGTCCCGGAGTCTCGTCCGTCTGTCTCTCCCGGGCGAGCTGGGTTGAGTGTGTCTTCCGTGAGCGGCTCGGCTCCGCGGCAGCCGATGCGGTCCTTCCCTCAGTGGGTCGAGGGGCCTCACGGGGCGTGGGGCTCTATCCCTGATGCGTTCCTTTCCCCTGAGCCCCACGTTGGGCGCCAAGTGTTGGGGGTCCTCAACCAGCAAGGACCCCAATATCGGGATGCAATGGATGAGGCGGGAGTCAAGGTGGAAGCAACTCCGATTTATTGGGAGAAAGCATCCAGTTTTATAGGCTTTGCACTACATGAGCAGAAGCAAGTGGCCAGCGGGTAGGGGGATGACAGCATGGGAAGGAACAGGAATGTTGCAGTACAGGCATATTGTTGCACTTTGATCCAGTATGGGTATCGATATCGGGTGGGACGGATCTGGATTGTTGCAACGTATAGTACACTATGGTATCTGCAGGCGTGTGGGAAAGATGAGGACTGTTGCACGATGGTCTCTGTAGGGGTCTGGGAACAAGGGGGATGTTGCCCTACAGTATCTATGAAGGGATGGGAAGGCTCGGGCATGTTGCAAGCTGGTCTCAGAGCTGTGTGAGCTACGTGAGGCACGAGGCAGGATGTCCCCGTAAAGTATCAAAGACGTTCCAGTAAGTAAAGTAACAAAGCATTGTGTTAGGCACTGGTTCAAGAGCATTAGGCAATGGCCAGCTGGGTCCCTCCTTCTGGGCTCGGGAGTCCCTTGTGGACAGACTCTGCCGGCATGTGCAGGACGACTGCAGGGGCTGCCAAGGGCGGAGGCCCTCCCTCCCTCCGGGCGCCTGCCGTGCCAGCTCCTACCAAGCCTGTCTGGTTTTACCCAGGAAACAGGCCAAGTGCTAGGGTCCTGACAGCCCCGGGGTCGGCACCAACCCCTTACAGGCACCGTACAAATGCTGACTTCCTGATGCTGCCAATGCTTCATTCCAGAACCTTCATTGGCTCCCTATGCCCTAAGATAAAGTAGAAGCTCTAGTCTGGATTAATGCTTTCGCAAAGGGGCTCCAGTTTATCTTCACAGGCCTACCTGCTGTGCCCATACAGGGCATTCTCTCTCCCATCGCCGAGCCTTTGCTCACGTGCTCCCCCATGCCATGCATGCCGATCCTCCTCATCTCTGCCTTTTAGGACCCTTAACTCCCTTCAAGGCTCCTGCCCAGGAGGCCTTTCCTGATCCCCCTCCCTCATTTCCCCGGGTATCAGCAGTCTGCCTTAAGTAGAGTGTTAGCCCCTCCAGGTCTTTGTCCCCCCAGCCTCCAGCCCAGTTGAATTAGGGTTTACTGACTGCTGGAGAGCCTCCAGCCTCTGGGGACAATCTAAATAAACTGCACGTGGCCCCAGCACCACAGGGAGCTCTGGAGGGAGGAGCCTGAGAGGATGGGAGGAGGAAAGGCACGAGAGGGAGAAGCTGGGGGAGCGGCAGCGTCTCTGATTGGGTCGCAATCCTAACCCCACCCCCGCAGCGACCAATGAACGTTTCATCCCGCGAAGGGGGCGTGGCGTGTTGGCTGAAAGGGCGTGCGCATGGGTAGCAGCGGCGGGGTCAGCTCTCCCAGCTGATAGCTGGAGGAAAGGCAGCGGAGAAGGCTGGCGCCGGCTCCTCCCCAACCCGCCCGCCCGGCCTTACCTCGCTCTGCTGCGGGGGCTCCTCCGGCCTGGCCCCCGATCCCGAGCCGAGCCGAGGACCGAAGAGAGCCCAGGCCGCGGTTTGCAGTACGAAGGCAGACGTTCTCAGCGAGGGCCTGACTTCCGGTACGGGAGAGAGCCGACGCCGAAAGAGTCCCGCGGCGATGCGGCAACAAGGGCCTCTGGGAAATGTAGTGCCGAAGCGAGGCGCCATCTCTGCGCATGCCCCGGAGAGCCCCGGCCAACCCGCTAGTCGGGGCACACAGAGACCTGCTAGAGGCATCTGCCCCATCCTCCTGAGGCCGAACTCGCGGAACTCTGAGGCGTTTGGGGGCGGGGAGCACCCCCTCCTGAATGCACCCCTGAGCCCTCCGTCCACCAGCAGCCTCGTGGTCATCCTGGAAGGCTGAGCTCAGGACAATCCCCGATCCCCCTTTAGTATCATCGCCCCCTTAAACGAAGTCTTTGGGGGTCAACGTTATGCCCCCAATAAAATGTCAGCACATCTGGCGCTTAATGAACGTCAAAATAAATTCAATCGGCAGAGAGGAAGCTGACGAGGTGCGGCCGTCAAGTAAGGAAAGAACGGCCATGTAGACAACGCTGGAAACGCAGGAAGCTCCCCAAGGAAAGAGGCAGCAACAAAACCCCCGACCTCGGACATCCATTCGGTCCGATCTTATGGATGCCTGCTCAGTGGGGCCAGTAGCCGCGGCCTTCTGGAACACCACACTTCATTCTCTCCACTCCTTCGTAGATGTGGCCGCCAGACTCTGTGGTTCTGACTGTGGGGCCTCAGGACCTGAACCCCATTTTTCTGTTGCCTTCGGGTTTCTTTGAGGTGGAAACTCTGGAGTTTGATTATGACGTTCCCAGGAGTTTTCATTTTGTGGTTTCTCTCAGGAGGTGGTGGGTGGTTTCTATTTCCACTATGCCCTCTGGTTCAAAGAGATCTTGGCAGTTTTGTTTAAAGATTTCTTTAAATAGGACATTTAGGCTCTCTCTCTCTCTCTCTCTCTCTCTCTCTCTCTCTCTCTCTCTCTCTCTCTCTCTCTCTGTCACGATAATCTTTTGACTTTGTTTTAACATTTCTTATTTACTCCTAGAGTCACTGGCTTCTATTTTGTCCCTTCTGATTTTCAGGGAGTTTATTGCTTTGGCAAGGTTTTCTTTCACCAAGCTGTTAGGTGCCCTTGCCCAGGAATGCCACCCTGGGGTGCAGATCTCTTAAGTTTGCCCTTCATCTGTGATTCAGAACAGGGTAGAGAGTGACAAAGCTGCTGGTTGAACCGTATCCCCATGGCGTGCCCTGGTGTGGGTCTGGTAGTGCTCCTGTATCTAACTGGGGCTACTTCTTGCCTCAGTTCACAGCCTCTCCCTGGGGGCTGGGGTGCTCTGAGAGCAGTGTGCTCCTGGCCTAAACTCATCAGGACAGCAGTATAACCTTCCATAGTTTCAACATTCACCATCATCTTATTTTGGGGACCTATAACTCATTCCTTGGTCCCGTCTGCTTTTTCTTGAAGCTATTCCCGTGGCCTTCAGCTTCTGTTTCACCACGATATATTTTCTTCATGAGTCATGTAGGCTGAATAGTCATTTTCTTCACAGTGTTAAAAGGTAGTTACATCTGATTTTCTTCAGATAGTAAAGGTCATGTATCAATTTGTTATAGTCTCCACTCCCTTTTTCCAATACTTTTCCCAAAGAACTGGTTTGTTTTTTTTCTGCCATGGTCCTCTTTTTCAAAAAGTTCCTTTTGCACTTCTGCCTTAGACTCTCTTAGTCAGTATGACCGTTTTGCTTTGTTTCCTTCGCTCACGGACTGGCAGATGGTCCTTAGTGATTTACAAATGGAGTTTCTCAAAAGGCATCATTCTTATAGCATCTTTGAATTTTCTTGACATTTTGCACAGTGAGACAACTCTTTGAAACCTGTTGGGGAGGGGAAATGGGAGGAGGTTTTCATAAGGTGTCAAGTACCTAATTACATTCTTGTTCCTTCTACAATCCCTTGCACATACATTCTATCCCAGCCTTGTTCTCATCCTCAGGCCCCATTTCTATCATTCTTGGTAATATGGAGATCTATATGGGGTTTTTTTTTGGGGGGGGGGGGCAGGAAAGGGAGAGGAGAAATCCAGTACAATGAACCAATAGCTATTTTGTTTTTTAAAAAAGGAAAGCCAAATTACCAGGATCAAAATTTTAAAAATTAATTCATTACCAATAAATAAAAGGAACGATTAGAAACTATTTCCCCAGTTATATCCCAATAAAACCTACAATCTAAATGAAATGAATACTTACCAAATGTAAAATGTTCATGTTAAACCTGAAAATTTGGTTGAAGGAAACAACAGAGCTAGGTGATAGAAAAATCCATGTTGTTTATTATTTTCCCTTAAAGCATAGCGGAGCTAGCTTACTTGTACGTACAAGGAGTCAGAGTATAAACTCTGGCTGCCTGAACAAAGCAATGAGAAAACTTACATACGTTATTTTAGCAGAGCTAGCAAGCCTGTATGACCTCATTTTTATGACCCCCATGCATATTTAACCATGATACAAGAAGAGGATTTTCCTTAATGGAATAGATTGTAAATACAACAAATTAGATAGTTGACAAAGTGTCAGTTGGAATTACAACCCCAGGATCTCTGTGTTTAATTGGCCATTAACATTCCACAACATACTATATGCCCATAAAATATTAAGATAAGGAAAAGTCACATAATTCAAGATAGTGTCTGGGGTCCAGGTTTTCACCCTTAGTGGCCATGGACAGAGCAAGGAATGCTCCATCTGGATTTGTTGATACAAGATAGAGATGTCTCTGAGCTTACTCGGAGAACAAAGAGACTGTTAGGATCAGGCTTTTCTTCTGGTTAAGTAGTTCAGGTCCTGAGTCTTATTGAAATTACAAAAATGATATAAAATAGTATAATATTTTCCACATTCATATTAATAGAATACTTAAAATAATCCAATCACAAGAAAAGAAACTGAATAAGCCATAAATGAGCTCTACTCCTCACCCCCACCAAAATCCAGGGTCATATGAATTCTACAAAAGACTTTAAGAAGAATTAGTTTCATCAGCATCCATGAATAATGTCAATATTTCTTGCTGTCTCAGAGAGACTGATTTATTTGCTCTAGTATTTAGGGAGTCTGTTACTTCAATGAGTTGTACTATTTTCTCTTCTTTTTATTCTATTCTGTTTCTGATTCCTCCAGGGCTTTTAGTACATGTTTATGTCTTGCTTCATTTCTCCTAGGTATTCATGAAGTCCTTGTGGAAAATCCTTATCTTTGTTTGACTCTCTGCTACAAACATGGGGATTGGAGGACTGACGTGCTCTGAGACTTGAGAGAGTAAAATGTTGGGAAAGCCACCATGCCCCTCTCAGTCAGAAAGCTACCTCTTCAATCACTATCACTGGCAGTGGGGAGCAGTATGCCAACAGCAGCTACCATGCCACACCCAACCTCAATTTTCCTTTCCCTTCACCAGCACTACTAAAATGTATGCAGGATAGGCAGGCACCCTCAGCTCTGCTAGTGGGAAAAGCTCTAGTCTGAAAAAATATATATATATATGTATATACATATATATGTATGTATTAGCTTATATAAAGCAAGACTGAAATAAAAAAAGGAAGTGGGACACAGAAAGGCAAGAGTAAACATTTGGAGGAAGCAGAGCCAGAGGAATTTGTGGAGAAAATGATGGACCAATGAGTGGTGAATGAGAAAGTTAAATATTTCTTAAAATGGAAAAGATTTACAGATGCTGACAACATGGGGGAACATAAAGATCCCATTGAGGCACTTCTTAATTCTTAGAAAGTAAAGAAAAAGGTGACTTCTAAAAATCTTTATCCAATAGTGCGTCCCTAAGTGAAAAAAAAAAAGTCGTGACAAACCAAGAGCCTTCCTTGAGGTTGTGACCCAGAGAGAATAAATGGTACCATAGAAATCAGAGAATTAATGTTTCTCAAAAAAGTGGGAAGAATCCGAAGAGACAGACTTGGTCCTGGCAAAAGAAAACAAACAGGAACTGTCCTCAGTCATTACTTTGCATGATATACAATTGACCAGGTATTCCCATCCAGATGAAGCAGACTAAATACTTCTATTGCTCACTCATCTTATCTATCCATCTATTTGTCTATCTATCATCTCTCTAGCTAGCTATCCACATACCTACGTATAAATATAAGAATTGAATTTGTTAAATTTTTAGAGTAGTTTTTCATTTTGTTTTGTATCATCAGCACCGGTGTTTACACTAAACAAGTTAATACAAACTTTGCAGTTACTTATTTGTCACAGGAGGGAGTATCTGCTGCTATGGAATTAACTTTGTCCCCTCAGAGATAAGTTTTTTATAACTATTAATACCTCTCATGGTCATTACTGTGGCACCCAAGTGTGTACCTGCCACTAAATTTTGGGTCTACATAGAATTGTGGCACTTATTTGAAACCAGTTTATAAAACTACATTTTGTAACCAGAAGAAAAGCCATCTACAAGTTTCTTCAGGCAGTCATTTTTTAATTCTAAGGAATATAGAAACAAGTTTCTCCCACGCCTCAGAGAACAAGCTATCCTGAAATTTCTAAAAAATAACTGCTTTTGGGCAAAACAAGGCAATTTTTAAACATATTGACACCATCCTGGAGTATTCACGAATACATAAATGTTCAGAGCCTATACTGACTATTGAGGTGGTAATGGACATCTTTCCTATGGACCCAAAGGGTGGCTTCAAAGTGACACAAGATGTTGAAGCCAGTTCAGAATTTCTCAAAAAGGGACCAAAGACAGAATTTTTTCTTCCCAAAGACACACTGATTGTAATCCTGATGGAAACATGTGTATGTTGTGTGTATGGAGTGTGGGGGTGCGTGTGTGAGAAGTTGGGGAGAGAGGCTGGACCTCTTTATCTATAGTTTCTACAAAGTCGGCATGCTTATTCACAAAATCCCTGAGTTCTAGTTCTCAACTTATTGATATTGTCCTTTTTTGGAAGTTTTCAATTTTAGGTTAAAAACATAGGTAAAAGATGCCAGAATCTGAAAATATGTTAATATTTACCTAAGACTTTAAAATTGAACCATTTTAGTCTTGATTTTCAAATAGGAAAACTTTTACTTAATGTTTTGGAAAGTGGGGCTGTTACACATTTTACTGACAGCTAGGTGGCAAAGTGGATAGAGCACAGGGTCTGGAGTCAGGAACACCTAAGGTTAAATCTGGTCTCAGACACTTACTAGTTGTGTGACCTTGGGTTAGTCACTTAACCCTGTTTGCCTCAGTTTCCTCATCTGTAAAATGAAGGAAATGGCAAACCACTCCAGTATCTTTGTCAAGAAATAAGGTCGTGAAGAATCAGACACGACTGAACATCACATCTTTTACTACCCAAGTCTATTCTTAATCATGTAGTAACATCCCTATCTGCTGATAAAGGCCAGCATTTAAGGGAGAGGAGTTATATTTTAATAACTAGTGGCACAAATGGCTAAATAAGCATACCAGCTTATCTAGTCTTCTATACTACTGGTGTGGACTTTTTTCCTTCTTTAACCCAACCCATCCCTTAAGCATCAATAATTAAACATTTTAGCATTTAGGTCACTTCATAAGAGGAAAGACAATAATTTTCAGTCACTCTAATGTTATACAACTGTATATTATTTAGTTTATTGCAAATACTGATGAACAGTGGTCAATAAATAGATTTATAGTCTTCCTTTTAAAAAAACATAAGAAAAAGCCATTGTGGGAAACTTCAGAGTTTTCTTTTTCTATTGTGTCCTTTTTTAGTTTGATTCTAAATCTTTCAGCAAAGTGAACGTTCACACATGCAGTACTTCAGAAGACTTGGCATTCATAAAGTTTCTTTCCAGTGTGATTCCTTTGGTGCTGAGTAAGTTCTTTACTCTTGAGGAAGGCCTACCCACAAACATTACATTCTTTAGGTCCAATAAGAACTCTCAGGTGTCAAATAAGTCCTATCATCTGGCAGAAGGCATTCCCACATTCATTATGTTTATAATGTTTTTCTCCAGTATTTGATTCAAGTAAGTGCTGGGTTCTAGGGGCTTTCCTACATTCATTTGATTCCATAAGGTTTTTCTCGAGTGTGAATTTTCTGATGTCCAGTAAGTCCTGACCGTCGATAGAAGGCTTTTCCACATTCATTACATTCATAGGGCTTCTCACCAGTATGAATTCTCCGATGTCGAGTAAGCTGTGTGCTCCGGCGGAAGGCCTTCCCACATTCTTTACATTCATATGGTCTGTCATCAATATGAATTCTGTAATGGGAAATAAGGTAGGAGTTGCAGTTGAAGAACTTCCCACATTTAGTACATTCATAAGGTCTCTCTCCAGTATGAATCCTCTGGTGTTGAGTAAGTGCTGTGCTCTGGTGGAAGGCCTTCCCGCATACCTTACATACATGAGGTTTCTCTCCAGTATGAATCCTCCGATGTCGAGTAAGAGTTGGGCTCTGGTGGAAGGCCTTTCCACATTCATTACACACATAAGTTTTCTCTCCAGTATGTATTTTCTGATGTTGATTAAGTCCTGTCCTTTGATGGAAGGCCTTCCCACATTCCAT
Source organism: Trichosurus vulpecula (assembly GCF_011100635.1). Classification (NCBI taxonomy): domain Eukaryota; kingdom Metazoa; phylum Chordata; class Mammalia; order Diprotodontia; family Phalangeridae; genus Trichosurus; species Trichosurus vulpecula. Next base: position 9,428,763 of record NC_050573.1, read on the forward strand.
ACATTCATAAGGTTTCTCTCCAGTATGAACTCTCTGATGCAGCGTGAGTGCTGTGCTCTGGTGAAAGGCTTTCCCACATTCCTTACATATGTAAGGTTTCTCTCTGGTATGAGTTTTCTTATGCTGATTAAGTCCTGCCCTCTGATGGAAGGCCTTCCCACATTCCATACATTTATAAGGTTTCTCTCCAGTATGAATCTTCCAATGTTGAGTAAGAGCTGGGCGATGGCGGAAGGCTTTCCCACATTCCTTACATACATAAGGTTTCTCTCCAGTATGAATTTTCGGTGGCTCAGGAAGTTGTGTGCTCTGGTAGAAGGATTTTACACATTCATTACATTCATAAGATTTCTCTTCATTTTTCTGCTGCCTTCCCTGCCAGGCATCACATTCCAAGGCTTCTCCCAATCTGAAGACACAAGGACTATCCCTTGAGAATTTTTCCTGGGATACTTCCAAAGAAATGTCCAGCTCTGGAGTAGTCAGCTTGGTTTCAAGTCTAGTCTCAACATCTGAAAGAAATTTTTAAAAGTGTAAATATTGCTAGTTTTGCTGTTGTACCTACAAAACTATCTCTTCTGTCTCCATCAAGAAAAATTACTGCCAAATACTAAAACACAGAATAGTTAATATGACCCTATGTTTGCTGTGATTACAAAAAGCTTTCATGTTGGTCCTCAAAACGACCTTGTTAGGTAAATATATCAGTTCCTCATTTTCCAAATGAGGAAAGTGTTAGTCAAGTCAAACCAACAAACAGTCCTTAAGTATCTACAATATGTCAGGCACTATGCTCAGTGCTGGGGATATAAGGTAATCACTGAGAGAAGGCACCAGCATTAAGGGGGAAATTAAAAAAAGGCTGACTGCAGAAGGTAAAACTTCAGCTGGGACCTGAATGAAGCCAGGAGACAAAGATGAGAAGGGTAAGAATTCCAGACATGGAAGACAACCAGTGAAAAGGCGCAGCGTCAGAAGAAGGGATAACATATGGGAAAACAGCAAGGAGGCCAGTGTCACTGGATCACAGGGAACTAAGAGTAGAGTAAGGTGTCAGAAGACTAGAAAGATAGGCAGGGGCAAGAGCTTTAAAAGACAAATGGAGGATTTATATTTGATCTCAGAGGTGAAGGGATCCATTAGACTTTGATGAAAAGGGGATGACATGGTCGACTTTGCTTTAGGAAGATCAGGTGGACACCTGAGTGGAAGATGGCCTGGAGGGGGGGGGAGACATTTGAGGCAGGGAGACCACTAGAAGGCCACTGAAATATAAATTCATTTCTTCGAAGAAACACAAATCATCAGTTAGTACCTGAAAATCTATTGATATTCTCTAATAATCAGAGAAATGCTCAAATCACTTAACTTCCATTTCCCTTGGTTTCCTCAACTGTTAAATGTAGATGGTAATAATAGCCTTACCTTGCAGGGGAGTTGTGAGGACAAATAATATCTGTACAGTGCTTATCACAGTGCCTGGTGCATAGTAGGCACTATATAAATGTTTATTCCCTTCTCTCCCTTTAAAAAACAAGTCTGAGTCCCTTACCACCTATCAAATCGCAAAATGGATTTTTTCTCCAAAGACAGAAAACCAACTGTTGGCGGAGCTTTGGACAAACAGGTGAGCTGTTCTATGGCTAGCGGAGCAGTAAATGAGCTCCTCTATCTTTGTAAAGTAGCAGCAACTTTCAGTCAGCCATGCACAAGAGCGCATGTGCCCTTTCTCACAGTGATCACATGAACAAGCCTAAATCACAAATGAAGCCTATGACCTCACTCTGCTAGGACTGTCTGTGATCACACAACTCTGGTACATTTAAGGTTTAAACTGCACCCAGTTCTAGACAGAACTGAGTGCTGAAAACTCTCCAGGAAGTGTATCGATGCAGCTTAGTTAGAACTGAACTTCTCATCCTAATTCATTCTCTGCTACATGTCCATGCTCTTTCACCCCACTGGTCCACCAGCAATGTGATAGCTGCCACAGCAGATTTTCAGTGTGAAAACCCTGTCTGAAAAGCCTTTGACTGTAATGGATAGCCTACTACTCATCAAGTGCTGCCCCATGGAGCTGGGATGGGGTGGGGGGGCAAGGGAGGTCACAGGCCACTCAGTGCCCAGCCACCTCTGCCCACACTCTCCAGTGCTGCTGTTTGCCTCTGAGTATTCATGAGCCACTGTAGCCCCTCCTAACCTCCCAGGGTGCCAGTCACCCAAACTCTGCCCCAAATCTGCATGATGCCATGGATATTATGGGAAGGAAGAAAACTTCCACAATGATACTCATGGTAGCTCTTTTTGTAATAGCAATGGGCTGGGAAAAAACCCACATGTCCAGTGGGCTGGTTAGGGTTCAACACATAATGACATATGACACATTTGCTGGGTGTTTCCAATTTTCATTTAAGAATAAGGAGAAATAAGGAAGGCTTAAAATCATTTGATCCAAGAATCAAGGGAAGGGACCTGTGAAGGGATAGAGAAAAGACAGCAGAGTTGGAAAATTCCCTTGGACTACAGCTCTATAAAATCCAATTCCACCAGCAGCATAACCTTAAAAAATTAGATAGGAATATGGAAGTCAACAGGCAATCTGGGGTGTTATTTTGTTAAAGTCAATATACTCATTAAAAAGACAATGCTCAAATGTGGAGGGGAGATGACATTTTTTTTACCATTCAACAAGTAGGAGGCAGTATTGAGGACAAACTTGATGACTAGACACATTAAATAAGACAATTCTGCAAAACGAAACAAAAAAAAAATTAAAAGAAAAATACTGATGACCCCTCTGTCAGATAAAAACTCTGTGTCACTTATCTCAAGGGTCTGTGATTTAGTCAATGAAGATTAAAATTTTTAGTCTTAGCAAATTGCCTGAGACACAGGAAAGTCAAGCAGCCAAGACACGGCCTTGAAGGCTACAGGTCTCCAAGGGGATTATAAGGAATCAATGAAAATGTAAACGGCAATTCCCAGTACACAAAGGACAAATGGTTAAAGAATATGAACACGCTCACAGTTTACTTCCTTTTAAGACCCAAAGTTACAAAAGGGTGGCTGACTAGCAATGGCGGTGGGATTTTCCACACTCTGAGTTCCCTACATGGATGATCCAGCAGTCTAGGCAACAAAAGAATGTGACAAATCTTACGATGCTACTGAGTTTGAAAAATATGAGGAAGAAAGAAATCTGGGAAGAGTTTTACAAAAGGCCCAGGGACCCTCCTGGGAACAGAAGAGTCAAAGACACACAAACTCTGACTAATAATAGAAAACTTGAACAGGAGTTAATGGCAAAGACAAAATCCTGCTGGAGATCTGCACTGAAATTAATGTATAAATGTGTTGTAAAGAAAGTTTAAGAAACTATCCTGATGTTTAACAGTTAAGTTCTCTATAACTATAGACTCAAATGGAAATAAAATCAGTCAGTACAATCTCCTCTGCCTGACACTTCAAGCCCTTCACAACCTGCTTTGGCCTCCCCTTCTGTCCTCCCTGCACATGCCTCTCAGTGAAGTCTGGCCAGATGGGCCTTTTCTGTGCCCTGCACAAGGAACTCCCATGATGTCCCCAGGCCTGGAATGTTCTCCATCCTCACACAAGTTCTCTCCTCCTCCAACTCAGAGCTATAATTACTTTCTACAGGAAGTCCTTCTTGATCTCCCTTGTACCCTCCCCTCCCTACTTAGAGAAACCTAGAAAATCAACTAAAAAATTAGTTGAAACAAGCAACAACTTTAGCAACGTTGCAGGATATAAAATAAACCCACATAAATCATTAACATTTCTATATATTACCACCAAAATCCAGCAGGAAGAGATAGGAAATTCCATTTAAAATGACTGCTCACCGCATAAAATACTTGGGAGGCTACCTGCCAAGATAAACCCAGGATTATATGAACACAATCACAAAACACTTTTCACACAAATAAAGACAGATCTAAACAATTAGAGAAATGTTAATTGCTCATGGGTAGGATGAGCCAATATAATAAAAATGACAATACTATCTAAATTAATTTACTTATTCAGTGCCATAGTAATCAAACTACCAAAGAATTATTTTGTAGAGCTAGAAAAAATAACAAAATTCATCTGAAAGAACAAAAGGTCAAGAATATGAAGGGAATCGATTTTTAAAAGTCAACAAAAGTGGTCCAGCCATTCAAGATCTCAAATTGTATTGCAAAGCAGTAATCATTAAAACAATCCGGTTCTGGCTAAGAATGAAGTGGTAGATCACTGGAATGGACTAGACACACAATACACAGTACTAAATGACCACAGTAATCTAGTGCTTAATAAACGCAAAGATCTAAGCTTTAGGGGCAAGAACTCACTATTCAACAAAAATTGTTAGGAAAACTAGAAAGCAGTTTGGTGAAACTAGGTATAGACTAATATCTGACACCACATATCAAGATAAGATCAAACTGGGTACATGATTTAGAAGTGAAGGATAATAACTTTACCAGGGGAACATGGTAAAAATTACCTGTTAGATCTACGGACAAGGGAAGATTTTATACCAAACATGAGATAAAGAGGATCACAGGAGATAAAATGGTTAGTTATGATTACATGAAATTTAAAAGTTTTTGCACAAAGGGGCAGCTAGGTGGCGCCATAGTGCATAGAGCACCAGGCCGGAAGACTCATCTTTCTGAGTTCAAATCTGGCTTCAGACATTCACTAGCTGTGTGACCCTGGGCAAGTCACATAACCCTGTTTGCCTCAGTTTCCTCATCAGTAAAATGAGCTGGAGAAGGAAATGGTAAACTATTCCAGTATCTTTGTCAATAAAACCCCAAATGTGGTCACAAAGGGTCAGACATGACTGAAATGTATGAACTGAAGCACAAACAAAATCAATGTAGCCAAAACTAGAAGGAAAGCAGGAATCTGAGAAAAAATATTTACATCAAATCTCTTTGATAAAGGCCTCATTTCTCAAAAATACTGTGAACCAAATTTATAGTAGCCGTTCACCAATTGATAAATGGCTAAAGGATATGAAAAGGCTATATTCAGATTAAGAAATCAATATTATTAATAATCATACAAAAATGCTCTAAATCACTATTAGAGAAATGAAAATTAAAATAACTCTGAGGTACCACCTCACATGTATTATATTGGCGAACAAGACAGAAAAGGAAAGCAACAAATGCTGGAGGGAGTGTGGAAAAATAGGGACACCAGTGCACTGTTGGTGGAACCATGAACTGGTCCAACCACTCTGGAGAACAATCTGGAACTAGGCCTAAAGGGTTATAAAACTGTGCATACCTTTTGACCCAGCAATACCACCTATATCCCATCAACGCAAAAGGAAAAGGATCTATATGTACCAAAAAATTTATAGCAGCTTTATTTGTAGTGGCAAAGAACTAAAAACTGAGGAGATACCCATCAAGTGGGGAATGGCTGAACAAACTATGGCATATGATTATGATGGAAAAGAACTAATGAGCAGTGTGGTTTCAGAAAAACCTGAGAAGACTTATATGAACTGAGGCAAAGCGAAGTAAGCAGAGCTTGGAGAACACCGTACACAGTAACAGCAACACTGTCTGATGATCAGCTATGAATGACTCAGCTATTCTCAGCAATACGACGATATAAGACAATTCCAAAGGACTCATGATGAAAAATGCTCTCCACTTCCAGAGACAGAAGTAAAGGACTCTGAGAGTAGAATGAAGCATGTTTTTTTTTTTGCAACATGGCACATGTAAAGTGAGTATTATATTTCTTGCCTTCTAAATGGGTAGGGGAGTGAGTGGAGAGAGGGAATCTGGAACTCAAAAAAAAAGAATGTTAAAAAAATAAAAATAAAAGTGCTGCCCCCAGAATGACCTGCTGAGATGTTGTCTGTAAGGTCCAACCTACCTGGCTTTCCCTCACTCACCTGGACAGCTGACTGCTGGGGCCTCTCCCTCTGGCACCCAAGGGCCTTCTACTTGCTCCAACTGGTAAATCACATCTGGTTTGGACACTGCAAGTCCTGCTCATTGGAAATGTGAGAGACACCTTGAATATAATCCCTGTCCTTTCTCTCTTTGGGGACATATTAGGAAAGGCAGCTTGGTGGCTCAGTGGATAAAGTACTCAGTCTGGAGTCAGGAAGACTTGAGTTCAAATCTGACCTCAGACACTAGTTGTGCAAGTCATTTACCCTTGTTTGCCCTAATCTACTAGAGAAGAAAATGGCAAACCACTCTAGTATCTTTGCCAAGAAAACCTCATGGACAGTGTGGTCCATGGGGTCATGAAGAGTCAGACATGACTGAATGACTGAACGACAACAAAAAGATATATTAGGAAGATTCAAAGGACACGACGATAGACCCCTGAAGGACACAGAACTGTGTTCCTAGAAACTATGGGGAACTGGGTCATGGGGGTCAATTCTGGGTGGCAAATAAAATTCATTCATGCTAAGAGGATGGGAACGTTTCATGTCTGCAAGCAGCTGCCCTGGGACTTTGGGAGAGAATCTGTGACCTCAGGAAACCAAATAGAGGAACCACAACCTCAGGGACAACAGAAACTGCCCATTTCCAGTCACAGAAATGACAGACTTTTCATTAGGGGACATGTTGAAGTACCGTGTCTCCTGACCATGCAAAGATTAGGAAGCTCTGGTTTCTGCTTGATAGATAATTGCTAGACCCTCAAGACCTCCCCACCCCCACCAACACCCCCCCCCACCCACCCCCACCCCCCCCCCCCACCCCCCCGCCAAAACATGCACCAAGGAAGGAAGCACAGACTGCCAATGGGCAGGTCCTGAGGCCCGGGGGCCGTCCTTACCCAGCCAGACCAGGTTCTGATAGTTCTCCAGCATCACGTCCCTATACAGCTCCTTCTGGGAAGGGCGCAGATGTCCCCACTCCTCCTGGGTGAAGTCCACGGCCACGTCCTTGAAAGTCACCAATGCCTGAAATAGCAAATACATGTGTGGGTACAGCCTGAGAACTACCTGACATCAGACTATAAGCACCTCCAGGGTAGGGACTGTTTTTGACGCAGAGCTTAAAGGCACAGTGCCTGACACATAGTAGGCATTTAATAAATTGGCTGATTGAAATGGCACTGGAAGGAAAGATGAAGGGAATGGAGCTCACTGGGTTCAGGTCTCAGAGTTCCATTTCAAATACTTACTGAACACCTAGTGTAGGCCTAAGTTTAAGCAAGATTTTTTCATATGACTATAGATATCCTTAATTTCTTCCTCTGAAAACTGCCTGTTCATATCCTCTGACCATTTCTCAGTTGGGGAATGACTTGTATTCCTATAAATTTGAATCAGTTCTCTGTATATTTTAGAAATAAGGCCTTTATCAGAGATATTGGTTGTAAAAGGAAACATATTTCTAACTGGAGATCTAAGGTATTTATTTCAGAAAAAACAAAAACTACTCCTGCTTACCTGGTGAGCCACGGGAGGGAGAAGGACCAGGGCCATGGCTTTGCTCAATGCTTTCACCTCTGGGGAAATTGAGAATCCTCAGCCGTCAGCCCTGGGGAGCAAAAAGCAGACATTAAAGGGATTAGCCCTGCCTTGTTTAGACCCAGGCCTGGAAATCCTAACACTCTTCCTGGTTAGAGAGAGATCAGAAGGAGCTCATGGACTAGTCCAACCACTCCATTCCATTTGACCAACACAAATGAAGCACCTACTGAGCGCAATACACCATCCTACTATCCACTGAGGAACCCTGCAACAGAAACAGAGCAGTCCCTGTCCTCCCTGAGCTTACTTACTTCTGTGGGCATAGAACGTGTAGAGAGGAAAAAGGTGATCCTTAGCAAATGTTGAAAGGGCAAAGAACCCGAGGGAGGAGCACAGGCTTCATGAAAAATTTGGCTTCGGAGATGAGGCCTGAAAGATGGCTAGGATTACCAGGGGCGGAGGCATGGAGGTGGAGGGAGGACAATGTCCAGGGCAGGAGACACCTTCCTGCTCCAGTTTGGCTGGGATATGGAGCAGGAGAGGAGAGTCATGGGAGTGAATCTGCAAAGGAAGCTTGGAGCCAGATTGGGGGGGTGGCGGGAGGGGGCACTGATATCAAGAGGAGTCTCTATTTTGTCCTATGGGCCACAGGGAACCTCTGCAAGCTTCTGAGCAGGTGGCGGAGGTGTTCCCACCTGGACTGGGGGCCTGGATCACTGTGGCAGCTGTGCAGAGGATGGATTTGAGGGGGAAGAACCTGGAAACAGCAAGATTATCCTACTGCTCCCCAGAACCATGATGAGCACTTGAGCTGGTACAGTGGCCATGTGAAGAGAGAAGACAAGTAATCCAAGAGATGCAAGGGAAACGATTCCAATGAAGAGGAAACGTGGTGCCCACTATACCTCTGATCTTAATGGGAAAGGGAATTCCCAGATGAGGAGACTCAGGTCGGCACCTTCTCTGCACTTTAGGTTTGAGAGAGTTAACTAGAGCACTGAAGGAAGTGATCAAAGGTGGCGATGTGGATACAAACAGTGCCCTAAGGGTTGAGCTGCCCTTTGCCTGGTTTATCCTCTAACCTGAAGACGCCCAAAGTCTCTTGATACAAAGGTGCCCTTAGGGTTGAGCTGCTCTTTTCCTGGCCCCCTAAAGTCTTCTCCTCTTATCTTGAAATACCACATCACTTCCCCTTATCCTAGACCATGGAATTCCTTGTCTCCCCCCACCCTGGGTCATAAAAATTCCCTTTGTCTCCCTTATCCTGTCTTTATGAAAACAAGCTTCTGTCCCTCTGTAAATTGCTAGTCCTTCCAGGGCTAGCCCACCGCTTTTGAGTCAGTAAAGCTCCCAACTGCTACAGAAAAGGTCTAAGTGAATTCTTTTACATTTGAACCAGCTCTCCCAACTCTGACCTCATCAGTGGGACCTGAACCCAAGTCTTCTTGGTTCGGAGGCTGTCCCCTCAGTGGCCATTTTAACTATTTTGGATAGAATGGAGGATGGATTCAAGAAGAGGCAGGACCTCTCCTTGGGATGGATAAAACAACCCCAAGAGCGCAGGCCAGCTTCCTTGGCAAAGTGAGCATGACCTTTTCACAACAAAAATGGCTCTGAGGGAGATGGTATGAGACCTGCCACCCTTCTACCCTTCCCCAGGCCCAGCCCAGATCCAAAGGGTCTTGAAAGAACTCCCAGAGGAGACAGTGGAGCTAATGCCAGGGATGTCTAAAAGACCATGGACCGCCAGGCCAGAGAAGATGTCTCAATTTTCAAACAAGGGAGGAGCACAGAGTCTGTAAAGTACAAGCCAGGAAGCCTGACTTGGATTCCTGGGAAAATGCTAGGAAAGATCACTGGAGAAAGCTCTTCACGTGGAGTCCATGGACTTGATCCTTTCACATCTGGATCACTGAATTTCAATGTAATTTAGATCCCTCGTCATCCTCTGTATTTTATTTCATGCATTTTTTTAAAAACACGGTTCTGAAGAGGATCTGAGGCTTCACCAGACAGACTGCTGGGAGCGCGGGGAGGGGGGGGGGGGGGGGGGGGGCGGTCACAAATAACAGGATAGAGTCCCTGATCTGGAAAGGGCAGCAGGGATTACAAAGAGGCCATCATACCAGAGAAACCTTACTGCCTTTTGTGATAGGATTTCTAAATGAGCAGATGATGGGAATGTTACACATAGCATTTACCTAGATTTTTAGCCAAGCTTTTGGTGAAGAATCTCATACTGTTCTTGTGAAGCCATATGAAGTAGATAAAAATACAACTCGAAGGATTCAGAACTGGTTGGACAGCCAGATTCAGAGAGTTCAGTGCCAACATGGCAGGAGGTCTCCAGTGGAGGGCCCCGGGGAGCTGTGCTCAGTCCTGTGCTGTTAACACTGTTTTATCAACAGCTTGGATAAAGAGCATAGCTGATAGTCACTGAATTTTCATGGCACCTTGCTGGAAGGATGGAGTCAGGATCCAAAAGGATCTCTACAGGCTAGAGCACTGGGCTGAATGAAATAAAATCAAATTTAACAGAGGTGGTAGGATCCAGCTTTGCCCTTAGGCACAAGAGATCAACTTCACAAATACAAGGTGGAGCTGACATGCTTAAAGAACCTTCACTCTGAAGATCTGGAGGTTTTAGGGAACTTCAAGCTCAACATGGGTTAGCAACTTGCTGCAGACAAAGCAAACGCCATCCTGGGCTCCCTGCTTTCTCTGTCCTGGTCAGACTTCATCCTGAGATCATACGTGATTCGGGTTTGAGGAGGACACCGATGCGACGGTCCAGAGTGACCAACCAGGGAGGGAAGAGGCGTGAGTGTGCCACGCAAGGACCAAGAGAAGGGACTGAACAAGCTCAGGCTCCAGAAGAGAGGGCCCCGGGGGATATGACGGCTGACTCCAAGGACGGCACATCTGTCCCATGAAGGATCAGGCGTCCCTTGCTGGCTTCAGAGGTCAGAACTGGCTTCCTCTGAGTCCCAGATAACATCCCACCTTGTACGGAAGCATTTCCCAATTCCACCTCAATTCTAGGGCCTTCCCTCTTGTGATTAGTTTCAATTTCTCCCGTACACGGCTGTCTGTACATAGCTTCTGTGTGCTGTTTCTTCCACTAGATTGTATGCTACTCCAGAGCAGGGACTGTCTTTTTACCCTTCTTTGCATTCCCAGTGCTTAGCACAGTGTATGACATACAGTGAGTGCTTAATAAATGTTTATTCACTGACTGGCACTGGTTTATTCACACTTTGCCCCCAACAACCCCCCCCTCACGCCTGGAGGCTGACCGCTGGTCAGGTTTGTTACAGCTGAGATTCATTTCATGTATCAAAGGCTTAGCTGGCCACAAAGGTCTCCCATTCGGTGATGCTATGTTGGGAGGTAGAATGAGAAGGACTTGGCCTGAGGGAGAGGTGAGAATCAAAGATAGCTCTGAGGCCCCAGCTGAAAAGATGGTGATAACCTGAACCGAAATATGGAAGTGGGTAAAAGGAGAGACCTGGGATGAGAGGCGCAGGCTAATGAATTCAGTTTTGGATATGAAGATGTAAAAAAGGCATAAATGGCCTATGTGAGAGTCGGATGAGGACATTCAAGGACAGGCAGAATCAAAACCTAACAGGACCTAAGCATTTGAAGTGGTCACAGCAGTAATACAGAGAAGTGTGGAAGGGGAAGAAGGATAAGAGGAGGGAGACAGGAAGGGGAAGAGAAGAGGCAAAAACAGGAAAAAGGCTAGCAAAGGAAGACAGTGGGAGGAGAACAGAGGAAGATGAAGAACAAGGTGTAGACCACAGAAAGGAAACAGAAAAGGAGAGAGAAAAAGAGCTCTGTAATGCTTTAATGCGGGCCCACTATGTACCAAGCACGCTGCCAATGCCTCCTCTGTACCCTCCAGGAAGCATGCCTCTGGGACTCTCATTGTCCTGTTCAAACTGACTCTGGGTCCCCTCTGCTCCTCTGACTGGACCCTCTGGCTGAGGACACAGCCAGGGGCTCTATCAGCATGAGCTCCTCCCTACTGCTCACTGGCTCCATTGTTGTGGGACTTTTCCCTGTGCCAGGTTCATTCTTCTTCCTCCCCCCACCTCGCTTCCTGCCCCCATCCCCTTCTTCAGCTTCCTTTGCTGCATCTTCTTCCTCTGTTAAATTGTAAGTTGCTGATGGGCAGGAACAGTCCTTGTTTTTATTTGCATGTGTGTCCCCAGCGATCACAGTGAGCCCGGGAGGTAGCAGGTACTTATCAATGTTGACTGACTGCTAGACCAGTAGATGTCCGACACCCCAATTTAAGGAGGCCCAGGCCAAAGATGCCTTCATCCCTCTCCAGGTAGTACTGATGGCTCATCTCTATAGGACTTTCTCCACCATGCTCTCCTTCTTCTCCCCCATGCTTTTTTCAACTCCTGTTTCTATGCTGTCTTTCCCACTAGAATGTAAGCTCCTAATGGGCACAGGGAGGATATTTGGAGGCAAACATGAAAAAACTAAAAAAGGTAACCAGGGGGAGATACAGATCAGTGGTGGGCTGCTTACTCAGGGACCTGGTGGGAAAGGGGCCCTACCATGGGGCAGTGTCCTCTCTAACACTGGCAGCCCTAGGAGGCAGTGGCAGGAAGCAACTAGAGGGGAGAGACAAGAATGGAAACCTTGGAAGCTTTGATTGCATGAAGAATACAAAGAACAGGCAGAGACCAGATAACTAAAGAGGTCATGAGTCAAGAGAATGAGGATCTAGACTAGAGAGAAAGAACAGATGGATAATGAAGAGAGTAGGAAAAAGGCACACACAAAAAAGAAATTCTAAAAATGAATGAACAAGACTAGTGGAAAGGGAAGAGAGGAAGGGAGAATCTATTTGATTAACTGGAAGGAAAAATTATATAACCAGATAAAAACAGGAAGGGGGGGAAGGAACTAATAAACAAGACCTCAAAGGGAAGAGGGCAACAAATCAGAAGAATAGATCAGGGTGAGAGGACGAGAGCCAGCAGAAACAGGACCATCTCTTAATAAAGATTAAAGCAAAGTAACCAGATGAAAATAATACTGTTTTTACAGCAGAAGGGCGGGGGGGAGGGGGGAATCATAACTAGAAAACCCTCAATATTAAAGAAGAAAACATAAACCTAACTCTTATAATTTTAAATGTGAATGGATTAAATAATTCAATAACACAAAAAAGAGTGCAGACAAAACCCTACACAATCTGTTGCTTAAAAGAAACACATTTAAAAAATAAAGATGTACAGAAAAAAAAAACTGAGGGGATGGAAAAAAATTTACTATGCATCAAATGAATCCAAAAAAGCAGAAACTGGAATCATGCTGACAAAGAAAATGCAAACATTTGAAAAATAAAAAAGTATAAACAAAGAAACTATATTATAAGGAAAGGAACCATAGACAACAAAGCAATATCAGTAATAAACTTGCATGCTCGAGATGACTTGGCAACTGTTTCAACAATTTGGCTAGCAGCTGCTGTGGCTGGGTAAAACCAACAACAACCAGGACACAGAATGGTGCAAGCCCAGGTTCTTTTGATCTGCTTTACTAAGGAAAGCAATGTTAAGGGGTTAACAATCTTACTTTAATCCAACATACAAATATCATTCACTTAGTTCAGGGGAAAAAGCCAGCACTCTGAACTTCAGAGCAAATACAAACAAATTACAAACATACATTTATGAACAGACCAAATATAATTCATAGTTACCAAGGAACCATCAACATCTGAGTTCAGTCGGGAGCTCAACAAGGCTGGCTCAGAGTCACTTGCCACTCCTGCTGTGGCTCAGAGCTCCAAAAGAAAAAGCCAACCTCTGCACTTATATATCCTGTTCAGGGCCGAAGGTGAGTCACACATGCTCCTCACCCACGTGACCTAAAATTGTCACAAAAATGTGACTTAAACCCACGTGGTCCAAAAGCCTCTGATGTCACAAACACATCACTCAAACCCACGTAAACTAGGCTTTCCCTTGAGGCAAGGAGGTCATCAAGGACTCCTAATTTAATCACGGAAACAAAGGCCAAACTTTTCAAGGGCCCTTGGTTGAATAAGTGCTAAGAGCCCATCTTGATTCCCAATACAGCATCCATATTTATAAAGGAAACATTACATAAGCTTCAAGAAGACAGACAGTAACAACAGTAACAGGAGATTTCAAAATCCCTCTCTCAGTTTTAGATAAGTCCAACAGACAGATAAAAGGGAAAATATGAAATTGAACAAATTGCTGGAAAAAGCAGAGTTAAAAGATTTATGCCATATTCCAAATGATACAGTAAAGGAATATACATATTTCTTGACACCACATGGAAATTTTGCAAAAATTGACAATGTACTAGGGCACAGGTATATTGCAAACAAATGTAAAAAGGTAGAAAAAGTTAATGCATTCTTTACAGACCATAACAGAATAAAAATAGAAATTGGTTGAAAGAGCATAATAAAAGATACAGACTCAAATGGAGACTTAACAAGAGAATTTTAAATAAGTAGGTCAAATAACAAATCATAGAAACAATAACTATATAAAAGAAAATGACAATGATGAAACAATATACCAAATTTTCTGAGATGTAGCTAAAGCAGTACTCTGGGGGAAAATCATATCCTTACAAATACACATTAACAAAATATAAAAAAATGATTAACTGAATGTGCATTTTTAAAAATTAGAAAACCAACAAGTAAACAAACTGAAAACAAGCACAAAAGATGAAATAATAAAAATTAAAGGGGAAATAGATATATTGGAAACAAAATTCCCATAAAAATGATAAATAAAACTAAACTCTGAAAAGAATAAATAAAAAACTCTTAGATCATCTGATTTTTTAAAAAGGGAGCAGAAAATCAAATCAAGAAAACAAAGCAAAGAAGCAAGGTGAAATCACAGCAAAAGCAGAATAAATAAAAAGAACACTCAAAACATCTTATGTACAGTTATATGCTAACAAAAATAAGGATACAAAAGAGGACTACTTTCAAAATTATAAAATACCCAAACTATCAAAAGTCTGGAAAGTTATCTTAAATAATCCAATCTTAGAAAAAGAAATAGATGTAGCTGTAAAGAAACCAACAAAGAAAAAAACTCCTGGTCCTGATGGAGAATTCTATCAAACTTTTAAAGAACAGTTAGTGCCCATATTTCACAAATTATTCTAAAAATTTAGGAAGGAAGCACTCTACTAGAATCTTTTTACAAGACAAGTATAGTCCTAATACTAACATCAATATATTAATGAATACTGACTCAAAAATTTTAAATAAAATCCTATCAAAGAGACTATATAGAGATTTATCCAAGAAATCATTCATTATGATCAAGTGAGATTTATACTACAAATGCAAAGATGGCTTAAAATGAGGAAAACAATCAACACAATCAATCATACAAAAACCAAAATATCCAAAATCACACGATCATCTCAATAGATGGAGAAGCCTTTGACAAAGTACAACACTCGTTTATGCTAAAAAAAAAAAAACAAAACCCTACAAAATAGGCATAGAGGGATCTTTTAAAAATATATATCATAAAAAGTATCTATTTAAAACCAAAAGCAATCTCTTGAGTTCACACCATCTCACCTGCCAGGGCAGTGAATCCCTGTCTGCTGCCCAGCTGAATAACCTTGCACAGTCACGTCCAGAGTCCCAAGTAGGTGTCCTTCTTTTCTGTCATGGTCTCCTTGGCCACCATGGTCTTCAGTGCTCTTGGTGTGGCTTATGGCACAGCATAAACTGGCACCGGTATTGTGGCCGTGCTCCCTCAACCTGAGATGATCATGCAGTCAATCATTACTATCATCATGGCAAGGATTATCACCATCTATGGTCTGGTGGTGGCTGGTCTCACTGCCAGCTGCTTAATGGTGGGAATGAATGACAATGCTCAAGAGCTTCCTTCAGTTGGAGGCAGGCCTCAGTGTGGGCCTGAGTGGGCTGGCAGCTGGCTTTGCTACTGGCACTGTAGGTGAGGCTGGTGTTCTGAGGACACTGGGGATCGGGAGATGATCCTAATCCTGATCTTCGCTGAGGTGTTTGGCCTGTAAGACCTGGCTGTGGCCCTCCCTCTCTCTACAAAGTAGACGCTCTTCCTCTCCCTTTTTCCTCTTATCTCCCTCCCAATTCTTGTCCCTGCAACTACAGAGTAAGATATAAAAATCTGTCTTAACCTCACCTCTCCCAATTTACTCCAGAACAATTAGCCTGACACTGGGTACAGTCATTCAGTTGACAGTAAACATGCAATGTCTTAGGGACTGTGTCACTCTGCACCAGACTGGACAGCCCTGCCCTGGGCCTGGCAGCCAGGCAGCCACGTAAGCTCCTGAAATTCAAGATTGTGGTCACGTCTAGTATTAGTAAGAACTGTATGATTTGGGAAGATGCAGAACACGTTTCCAGTGGTGCTGTGGCTGTGGACCACAGCTCACAGTGATGTTTCCAAAGAAGATTCTGATTCTGATTAGAAAAAACAAACAGCATCATATGCAACACGGATACACTTACTAGGACTTTTTCCAATAAATACGAGAGTGAAGTGAAGATGCCCGCTCTGCCCGCTATTACTTGATATAGTTCTGGAAATGCTAGCAACAGCAAAAGACAAGAGAAAGGAATTAAAGAAATAGAGATAAGTTAAGGAGGTAATAAAACTATCTCTGCTGATGACATGATGAAAAATCCTGGGGAAACAGCAGATACTAATTGAGACAATAGTTCTTGCAAAGTTGCAGGCTACAAAAGAAATCCTCAAAAACTCACAGCATTTATAATTAATAATAACGAAACAGAAGAAACAATAACGGAAAGGGAAATCCCATTCTGAATAGCTACAAACAGCATAAAATATCTGGGGAACAACCTTTCAAAGTGTACAAAGGACTTGATACATTCAGCTACAAAGTATTTCAAAGGACAATTTAAAATAGCTGGAGGAATATTCTGTGCTCATGACTAGGCTGTGCCAACATAATAAAAATGACATTACCAAAATTAATGTATACTTTTAATACTATACGAATCAAATTACTAAGGAGATACTATATAGAACATGATAAAATGATAACAAAATCCATTGGGAAAAATAAAAAATCTAGGATATTAAGAGAAATGATGAAAAGAAGTAGGAATGAATAGGGAATATCACTTTCAGACCTTAAACAATCTTATAAAGCAGCAGTAATCAAGACCATCTAGAACTGGCTAAGAATAGAGAGACTGATCATTTGAACAGATTAGATGAGGGGTGCTCAGAAACAGCAGAACTCAATAACCTAGTGTTTGATAAAGTGGAAAACATAAATTACCTAGGGAAAAAATCCTATTTGATAAAAATTTCTGGGAAAACAGGAAAGCAATCTAATGGAGATTAGGCTTAGAGCAAAACCTTGTATCACATTCCACAACACATTCTAGATCAGGGGTGTGGGGAACCTGCGGCCTCAAGGCCACATGTGGCCTTCTAGGTCCTTGGGTTCAGTCTTTTGACTAAATCCAAGTTTTACAGCACAAATCCTTTTATTAAGGGGATGTGTTCTGTGAAGTTTGAATTCAGTCAAAGGGCCTCAAGGCCCCACCCCTGTGCTAGATGGACACATGACCTTAACATTAAAGATCATGCTACAAAAAATTAGATGAACAGCTACAGATAGGAGATGTATTCTTATCCAAACAAGAGAAAGAGGAAATTAGAAAAGACAAAATAAATAACTTTGATTATATGAAACTGAAAAGCTTCTGCACAGACAAGATGCACCTAGGATAAAAAGGGAAGTAGCTGAATGAAATCTTTGTATCAAACTTCTCTGATAAGGGTTTGGCATCCAAGACATATAAACAATTAATAAATATATGTAAAACCAATAGCCATTCCCCAAAGGACATAAACAAAAAGCTCTTAAAAAAAGAACTATAAAGTATTCACAGCTACATGAAAAATGCTCCAAATCCCTCATAATAAGAAAAATGAAAATCAAAACAACTCTGAGATTACATTTACACCCTGAAAACTGGCAAAAAATGATTTAAAAAAACAGCTCTAGTTAATGTTGGAAGGGTTGTGGAATGATAAGCACACTGGTGGAGCTATGAAATGGTATAACCCAGGGTTGGGGAACCTGCCGCTTTAAGGCCACATGTGGCCTTCTAGGTCCTCAAGTACAAGAACGAGAGCAAGATTTGCTGTGTAAAATTTGGATTCAGCCAAAAGGCCACAATTAAGGACCTAGAAGGCCAACGTGGCCTTAAGACCAAACGTCCCCTCCCTCAACCTCCATAAACATTTTGGAAGGCAATTTGGAATTACCCAAATAAAGGAACTAGAATGCCTATACCCTTACCAGAGACTTCTTGCTGAGTTTATACCCCAAAGAAGCCAAGAAAAAAGTCCTCATATACTCCAAAATATTTGAGGCAGCACTTTTTGATAGCTAAAAACTGGAAATAAAGTCGACGCCCCACAATTGTGGAATGGCTAAACAAATCGTGGTACATGAATGTAATAGAACACTCTTGCGCTACAAGAAATAAAGTGTGTGATGAATTGAGAGAAGCCTGAAAAGATCAGCATGAACTGATCCAGAGTGAAGTCAGCAGAGCCAAGAAGACAATTTATAGAGGAACTGCGACAATGTAAGTGGAAAGGACAAAGGACCAAAAAGAAAAAACCCAAACCCAGAAGTGAACATAACAAAATTATAAAGCTCAGGCAGGACTGGGAACGCAGAGAGTTAATTAGACAACCCCAGTCCACCGCTCTGTGAAGGGGGGAGGTCCGCAGGGTCACACACTGCACATTTTCAGGCTTTTTCACTGTATCAATCAGTTGTGAAGGGGTTTTTCTCTCTAAAAAGTCTTGTCTGTCATATAGCATGGCTCTCTGGGAGGGGGAGGGGTACATGAGATACTACAGTGATGTAAGAAACGGAAAATATCAATAAAAACTTTAAAGTAAAAGTAAGCTCCTCGAGGGCAGGGCTTCTATGAGGAGTGCCAGACAATTTAAGGAGGCCCAGCCCAAAGATGCCCCACCCCTCTCCAGGCTGTACTGAACTCATCTCAGTAGGACTTTTCCTACAATGCTCACCTTCTTCTTCCCCTTTTCAACTCTACATTTTGACATCTTCATTAGATTATAATCTCCCTGAGGGCTGAACCAGCTTCAGCACAGCACCCGGCATACAGTAAACTCTTTACAAATATTTGTGCCTGATTGATGCTGCCAAGGCTCCTTGAGCTTCAGTGGCTCTCTATGGCTCAGGGCCATAGAGAGAAGCTCCTGCAGTCTAGATTTAATCCCTTTCACAAGGGGGCTCCTAATTATCTGACAGCTAAGCTGGCTTACTTGTTGCATTTTCTCTCCCATCACCAGGCTTTTGCCCATGTGCTCCCCCACACCTGGCATGGGGTCCGTCCTCACCTCTGCCTCTTAGGATCCTTAACTCCCAATAAGGCTGAGCCCCAGTACCCGCTCCTACTGGAGGCCCTTCCGGATGCCCCCTCCCTCATCAGAGAGTCTAGGTGTCGGCAAACTGCCCTAAGGGGAGTGTAAGCTCCTTCAGGGCAGGGGCTGGCTCGCCTTTGGTCTTTGTCTCTCCCCGCTCCCACCTCCAGCCAGGTGGAATTAGGGTTTGTTGTTTGTCTGACTTTGGGCCTCCATTCTTTGAGGACCGCCTAAAGAAATCGCACGTGGCTCCAGCGCCAGGGCAAAGGATGCACCGGTCAGCCTTGGAGGGAGGAGCCAGTGAGGATGGGAGGAGGAAAGGCACGAGAGGGAGAAGCCAGGGAACGGTGGCGCCTTTGATTGGGTCTCAGTCCTAGCCCCACCCCCTCAGGGACCAATAAGCACATCAACTCGGGAAGAAGGCGTGGCAATCCGCAGGCTCCTGGGCACCCGGGATCGGCATGGGCAGAAGCGACAGGGTTTGGTTCCCAAGGTGGGTATGAGCAGCAGCAGTCCGCCCCAGGCTCCCAGATGTGTGGTGCGCGTGCGCAGGAACAGTCAGGCTAGGGCGTCGGGAAAGAGCATGCGCAGAAGCTGCCGGGCCGGCTTCCCGCAGAGGACTGGCCCACCGAGAGGGAAGCTGGCCGAAGAACATGGCGCCAGAGGCCCCGCTCCCTCCCTGTATCCCCGCCGTCCGCCCGCTCCCCCGGCGCTACCTTTCTCAGCGGCGGGGTCTCCGCCGCCCGGCCTCGAAGGCGGCGCTCAACTGAGGCCTGAGCGGCTCCGAGACTGACGCTA
Source organism: Trichosurus vulpecula (assembly GCF_011100635.1). Lineage (NCBI taxonomy): Eukaryota > Metazoa > Chordata > Mammalia > Diprotodontia > Phalangeridae > Trichosurus > Trichosurus vulpecula. Next base: position 9,448,509 of record NC_050573.1, read on the forward strand.
AGGACGCGAGGACGAAAGAACCTAGTGAAAGGAAGTCCCGCGTGGGCCGCTCTCCCTCCCACCTCCCGGGCCGCAAGGGCTTCTGGGAAACCCAGTGCGGAGGCCCGAGGCGGCTTGTGCGCATGCTCCGGGAAGCCCCACGTCCAGGGCTTCAGGCTGGGAAACGCTGAGGTATCCCCGGGACAATCCGTCCCCATGCACCCGAGACCGCGACGAAACGGCGAGACGGAGGCCTCGAGCGCTCCCCACGCGTGTTTAGAGCTGATCCCTGGGAGTTCTTCCAGGCCCCTTGTCCCCTTTGCCTGCGCGCCCTTTCACTCTCAGAGTTTCTGTTATCTTTCGAGACTGGGCTCAGGGGCTGCCTCTTCCAGGAAGGCCCCCTGCCCCCCGCGATCCCTGCCCCTTGTTAGTGCTCTCCACCATTAAATGAAGTTCTCTAGTCTCGTGTGTGTCCGCCCCAGTAAGATGCCTCCAAACCTCAGGCACTGCAGATGGCCCCGGAAGCATATGGATGTGAAAGAATCATTGAAGCTTCCCTGGCCAAAGTGGGAAATGCCCTTTATCGTTCCGAAACCTGTGATTGTCGTTTTCCAGTCTGGTCCTTTGGAATTTTCTTGGCGAAGTACTGCAAGGCTTACCATTCCTTTCTCCAGCCCATTTTACAGATGAGGAAACTGAGGCGATTAGGGTTAAGTGATTTGCCCAGGGTCACCCAGCTGGTAAGTGTCAGAGACCAGATTTGAACTTGGGAGATGAGTCTCCTTGACTCCAGCCATGATGCTCTATCCACTGCACCATCTAGTTGCCGTAGATGTACAAAGGTATAATTGTGGACTGTTCTTCCTGATGCCCCTCAGCTCCAACTGAGGAACCCAGGAACCCCTGAATTCCAAAAATAGTCCCTACTGAAAAGTCTTTCTGTCCAGATCACGGTTTGGTGACTCAGGGAGAGAAACAAGAAGCAGCAGAAGCAGCCAGGGGTCCGAGGACCAGGCTCCAACTTTTCTAGGAGGCAAACATGCCTGCCAACCATGTGCAAACACCACCACAACCGCCCGGAGGAAAGAGGCCATCTTCCCCTCAAGGGAAGTTCCAGAGAACCGTGTGTTGAGGAGTTTAGTTTAGGAATGAGAACACACAGTCTCTCTCCTTAATGTCTACCCAGTGGGCATCTCTTATGGCCTCAAGAAAGGAACACAAGATGCTTACCAAATAAATACATGGTACTGGTTGGGATTCACAACAGGGTCATCGGGAAAGGTCTGCTGAAGCTGAGCCTCGAAGAGTCAAGAGAGGGAGAGTGGACAGGAATGGGGGACAACTTGTGTAATGAATGCCATGGGGTGGGAAAGAGAAGGTCCAGTAGAATGTCCTGTATAACAAGCCAGCCAGTTTGGCTGGAGCATAGAGTTTGTGAGGGACAGAACTCTTATCAACAGCCTGGGAAAAGAGGGTGGAAGGAAATTGTGAAGGGTTTTAAATTCCAAATGTTAACCTAAAGGCAGGGGACCTGATCCCTGTGCTTATAGGACCTCATTTGGAACCCTGTGTACCTTTCCTCATGATGGGGGGAGAGGCAGGCTCCAATCAGAAGACTGACCACTAAGACAAGACCAGCCCATTCATTGCATTGTTTTCAAGTTTTATTTTTTATTATGAACTCTTATCACATCTTTTGGTTTTACATCCTTTCCATTTATAGTTGTAGTAGAGACTGAATTGGCCTATAGAAATCATTCCAGGGAACATATACCACCCCTTGCTCCCCCAGAAAATTCTAGGGAAATTCTAGGGAACCTTGTAGGGTTGTAGGGTCATTGTAGGTCCTTTTGGGTACAATAAACTTCTTGGCTGCTTCTTGCCATGTGACAAGTAGTGCACCCTGTCTCAAGACCCTCATGAACAAGGTACAGGGGTGGGTCATGCTTTTTCCCAGCCCCATCACCACTCTCCACTGTGGTGAGTGGATTCAACTTGTCAACCTTCTACTTGGGCTCCAGCTTTCTTTTCTACTTGGTGCTTCTTTTTCCAGGTCACTCTCATGGTGGCTATATCCAGGCTTGGAGCCAATCTTGTGGGTCTGAAAGGTCCTGAGGTCCTGGGTCCATTGAAAAGAATGGTTACTTGTGGCGGGTCCAGGAGACACTTTACTATGGAATCCTTGGAGTGCCAAGTTCAGAGAAGGTTCAGGTTTGGAGTGGAACGAGAATAGATGATATGGACCTGAAAAATGTAAACTGCCTATGGCAATTTTCTGATGAGATTGAAGTATTAACCTCCTGCCAGACTCTAACAGTGTTATAAATTAAATTCGATAAATCCTGTTTTATGTTTGTTTTTGTCAAATGCTGCTTGTGAGTGCCCTGGGATTAGCATTCCTTTTGTGTGTAGGAGTAAAATGACCATCCAAGGTAGGATTCATGTTATACACTGAGTACCTTTTTGACTTCTGTCTTTTGGAGGAACCTCTAAAATTGTCCCCAGAGAAGCTGAGATGGGGCACTTAATGAACCAAAAGGCTGGAGAAAGGAGGATCCCTTCTCAGAGGCAGGGTCTTCTAGGATTGAATCTGGTCCAAACCATATGCCTAGGTACAGGACAGAAAAAGGTTGGTGCTCCCCACTCCTCCCCCCACACGTAGACTCAGTAGCAGCTCCCCAACCTTTGCCCAATGTACCCCTCTTGTCCTCTCAGATAAAAAATACAGTGTGTGTGAGCGTCAATAAGTATTTATTAAGAACTTTCTATGTGCAGTGTACTAGACATTCAAGACAAAAGATGAAATGGTCTATGTTTTCATGCTAATATCCTACTATGTGGGAGTGGGAGATACATGGAAATATATGTTACATACAAAATAAAATGCGAATACTTAAGTGGGGGGAGGAAGAAGGAAAGGGGAGAGGGAGAGTGTTATGTGATTAGGAATATCAGGAAAGACATGCTTTAGGAGGTGATGGGGATGGAGGGAGCATTCATATAGCATATATAGAAGCATTTATACAGCACCTACTATGTGCTAGGCACCATGCCGAGTGTTTTACCGATATTGTTTGATCCTCACCTACCCTGTGAAATAGGTGCTGTTATTATTCCCATCTATAGTGCAGGAAATTGAGGCAAAGAGGTTAAGTGACTTGTCTAGGATCATACAGGGGCTGAGGCTGAATCTGAACTCGGGTTGTTCTGACCTCAGGACCAATGCTCTATCCACTGCATCCCTTGGCTGACTCAGCCATGCTTTGAGGGAAGTGAGGGCCTTTAGAGGGCAGTTAGACTGTGCAGGGTATATAACACCGGGCTTGGACTCCAAATCTGACTGAGTTGAAATCCAGCCTTAGACGCTAATGCTGTGTGACCCTGGGCAAGTCACGTACCCCTGTTTGCTTCAGTTTCCTCATCTGTCAAATGATCTGGAGAAGGAAATGGTAAGCACTCCAGTATCTTTGCCAATAAAACCCCAAATGGGGTCATGAAGATTTCATCAGACACAATTGAAACAACTGAACAACTAAAACATAAATATGTAAATAGCAATGTTGTTTCATTACTTATGGAGTCATCGAACACAATGCAGTCTCCATGCGTATCTCTTCTTACCCTGTTTTTACTGTTACCTTATATGTGTTTCTCTGAAGCAGAATAGTGTCCCAAAATTCAACACATTTTTAAGCTTAATAATTTCAAAGCATAAATGTTACAAACTTACAAAAATAGCATTTGAAGATTTAATTATAGAAATTTACACTCATGTAGTTAGGTTAATTTTGAATTTAAATTTTTAATTTAAAAAATGTGGGGCACCTGGTTATTATGTACTGGATGACCATTTCTCAGATCAGTGCAGAAGGTCCTCTTGCTTGTTTGGCCATACTGATCACTTGATCTCCATCCATTAGACGTTTTTGTGAGGTCACATAAAAACTGTCATATATGCATCAACACCTTGTTCTTTGGATGACCAAAGGCTAGGATTATAGATATGGTACTTTTAGTCATTCAGCAGCAGTGGTTGAAAAGTTTTTGCAAAGTTTGAAAATTGACTAGAGAGATGTATCGCAGTGGTATCAAACTCAAATAGAAACAGAGCCCTGCAAGTCACATATTGACTTAGAAAAACACAAATTAATATTATCTGTGTTTTATTACATCATATTTGTTTTGCTAAACATTTCTCAATTAGATTTTAACCTGGTTTGGGCTGCACTTGGGAGTTTTGTGGGCTGCATGTGGTCAGTGGGCCATGGATTTGACATGTCAACATCATATTAATATTTAAAATTTTAAATAATGAAGCTTTCAAACATTCTGTAAGTTTGTAGCATTTATATTTATGAAGTTATTAAAATTGAAAATTGCTCTCAGACTTTTGGAGCACCTTATATACTTTGCTCTAGTCCTTAATTTTAATTCTGAGTGAATCTTTATGCCTCAAGTGTGTTTACTGGAAACAACATGTTTTTGAATTCTACTTTTTAATCCACCATGCTGTGAGGGTTTTAAAAAATTTTATGGTGTTATCCTAGCTCCCTTATTGTCTGTCATCTCCAGGTAGCCTTTGGCTATTTCCCACCCTGGAGTCTGACCTCATCCCAGTCCCATCAAGCTCCTCCTTAGACTCCTCCTCAAGACCCTACCTAAACCCCTCCTCCCATCACCCCAGGACCACCCTAGATCCCTCCTACAATCTTTCTGTATATAAGTCTCATTTTGCCTCCATGAAGGCGCTCAGATTCAATCTGACTCACTTGTGAAAACAGGTGTCACAAAGAATGATATTTCTTAGGACAACCCAATATGGCAAATCCTTAATAAACTTTGTCTCTTTCCTTGGCTGAAAAAAAAATTTTTATGTTGAATTTATCCCATTCATGGTTATGGTTATGATTGTCAATTAGGTATTTCTCTCCATTTAGTTCTGTTGTATTTTTTCCTCTCACTGCCACCCCTTCCCACACACACACACCTTTGCAAAAGAAGGTAAAGATGAGTGTTCTTAACACTAGTGATCTACTTCTCCCGTTCTCTTTCCCTGATCATTCTTTCTATCTTTCTGCCTTTCCTTTTAATCTCCCCTTTACACTCCACCCGCTGATGTTGGAGGGATTTTTTTTATTATGACTATTCCCTCACCAATCCTTCCCTTCCTCTTAAACTCCACTCTCTGGCGTAAGAGTGTGGGTGTGTTTATGTGTGTATGTGCTCATGTGTGCTCACACATGCATACATGCACATGTTCAACCATCCTTTGTCCAGTTCAGATAAAAGTGAGGCTTATGGGATGCCTGCTTCCCCCACCCCTTTCCCCATATTCATATAGTCTTCATCTCATACACTAATTTTATGTGAAATAGTGTGTTCCTGCCCGTTTTTCCTTTCCTCCCTAGTATATTTCCTTTTTCTCCCCTCCAGATTATAAAAAAGGAGCAGAAATGTTCACAGGCAATCAGCCTTTCTTATTTAGTTTTATTTATGACCCTTGAAAACACTACTTTTTTCTTCACCATTAAAATGTAAATAATTCATCATCATATTGTCCCTTTCAAATGGTCAAATATATTTACCTTACTGGGGCAGCTAGGTGGTGCAGTGGATACAGCACCAAGCCTGAAGTAAGATCTGAGCTCAAATCCAGTCTCAGACACAAGCTGTGTGATCCTGAGCAAGACACTTAACCTATTTGCCTCAGTTTCTCATCTGTAAAATGGGGACACACTGGAAAAGGAAATGGCAAACCACTCCAGAATCTTTGTCAAGAAAAGCCCATTGATAAAGTCCAAGGGGTCACATACAGTCAAACACAACTGAAGAACAACGTCAACAATTTACTTTTCTGGATTTCTCCTGATTCTTGCATTTGCATTAGACTATGATCTCCTTGAAAGCATAGACTGGATTTGACCTTTTAGGGTTTTGTCTCTTTTTGCATCTTAGCATTCAGTACAAGCACTTAATAAATGTTTGTTGACTGGCTGCATTTCAAAGACTCTGCTCGGTTCTGGCCCCTTAATTAGGAAAGCTTAAAATTGCTTTACATCATGAAACATCCACTGTGTGATCGTTTTCTGTTTTGCCATATAGGTTATTCTTGGTTATAAGCCTTTTTTCTTTTGCCTTTGGGGATACTGTAGTCTAGGCTCTCCTCTTCTTAATAGCTGAAAACTGCACCAAGACTTGTGTTCTCTCGGTGCAGTGGAAAGATTCCCGGATGTGGTTGAGCACTTCAGTGCGAGCCCATCTCTTCAAATCTCTAGACCTCAACTTACTCATCTGTAAAATTAGGAGGCTGTACTAGATGACCCCTAAGGCTGCTTTCAACTGTCGAGCCTGTGAGCCTTTATCAAATTCTGGTAAAAATTGGCTTTAAGCATTAACTGTGCCAAAGCCCTTGGAGCTGCCCATGGTGCTGAGACCTGGGAGCTGTTCCCAGTCCTGAAGTGAGACCGCTGCTGATTCCGAGCAGGCTGATTCTGAGCAGGCTAATGCATGCAGGAGAATCCGACTCTTGCCTAGACTGCCCCAGTAGGACAAGAATATACAGATCACCTCTCCTGTTTGCTCCCATGGCCACTGCCAAATAATATCCTTCTCATACTGGAGGAGAGGAATCAGAGGCATTGGTGAATTTAGGGCAGGAATAAGCCTTTGTTCTATAAGGGTCCAATCCTAGACCACCAGAAGACCTTTGCTGACCATGGATAGTCTCTGTATTTTCATAGGGTTTTTGAGCCTGGAAGGAACCTTGGAGACTACCTAGTTCAGCCTCTTCATTTTGCAAATGAAGCTCAGAGAGGTCACAGGATTTAGGGCTGGGAAGAACGTTAGGGATAAAATTTGTCCAGGATCAGGATTTGTCCACTGAGTGTGAACTCGATCTGAGGTGCATCACAATGAGGGCAGCTGCTCAGACTAACACACATTCCCTGGCTTACGGGGGATTTCCCTGTCAGGAGGTCTAGATAAACAAGATTTACAGCTGAAAAAAGGAAACTTCCCATGGGATTGCCTTCTGCTACCTCTGCCCAATTTGTGTGTCTCCAATGGCTTTGTCTTTGTATCCTCAGCACTCTGCCCACAGGAGGAGCCTCATGCATACTTGTTCTCTCCTTGATAGGTCTAAGTTAAGTGGTCCTTACCCAGGTAGACCAGGTTCCGGAGTGACTTCAGGAGTCACACTAGATCAGGACCCCTCAGAACATCCCCAACAACGAGCCGTCTAGCCTCAGTGCGAAGACCTCCCAGGACAGGGCCTCCCAATCTCCAAAGGCAGTGCAGTCTAGTTCTGGATGCCTAGAATTCATTGTTGGAATGTCTCTCCTCACCTCACTCTTAACCTGCCCCACTTCAACACCCCCCACCCCCTCACCCCCGCCCCACTGCTCCTCATTCTGCCCATAGGGACAAAGCAGATGGTCCCTGAGCTCCAGGAGTCCCCTCCTCGCAGAGGAGACAAGGCGTACCCATCAAGGCACACACGCAGAGGTTCAGAGCAGACAGAAGGTCATCTGAAAGGGGAAGGTGCTAGTGGTTGGGGTGAGGGGCAGGAGGGGACCAGAGCAGGCCTCCTCACCACCATCTGTCCAGACAGCCGTTCCACTCCAGGCAGCTTATAACTTTTACCTCCCTCCTGGAGACTCTCCCTCTTGGGATCCCTCTGGGGTTGAGAGGAACAAGTCTGGCCCCTTCCTCCATACAATGGCTATGAGGCTCAGTAGAACACTTCCCTTCTCCAGGATAAAAGTCATTAGTTCTTTTGATTGACCCTTGTGTGACATGTTCTAAAGTCCTCATATGCTGGCCATGATCTTTTGGAGCCCCTCAGCTTGATTTTTCTAAAAGGAAGACCCTCAACCTGAATGCAAGGTGAACAGACCTACTTCCTTACTGTACAGCATTAGATGGCTGGGCAGTTATGTCCAATGGTTGACACATTAAGCTTGTAGCCCACTAAGACCTCCAGACTGCTTCCCCAGAAACTGCCTGGTCACACCTCCCTCATCCTGTACTGGGGAAGCTTATTTTCTGAACCTAAGAGAAGACACAGCTTCCCTCCTCTTCCTCCAGTTCAAACAACCTTTGAACATAGTAGGTCTACATGACAGCTATAGATAAGATGTTATTGTTGTCATTTCAATTATGTCTGACTCTGTGACCCCATTTGGTGTTTTCTTGGTAGAGAAACTGGAAAGGTTTGCTATTTCCTTCTCCAGCTCATTTTACAGATGAGGAAACCGAGGCAAACAGGAATAAGTGATTTGCCCAGGGTCACCCAGCTAGGAGTGTCTGAGGCTGAATTTGAGCTCAGGACTTCCTGCCTCCAGGCCCAGCGCTCTGTGCACTATGGCGCCCCCTAGCTGCCAAAACCATTCCCTACATCCTGACCTAGTCTCTCTCCTGAGCTTCTGTCCTACATCACAAATTCCCTATTAGACATTCCAAACTGGATGCCCTGGAGGCTTCTCAAACTCAATATGCTCCCAAAAGAATTCATGACCTTTGTTCTCATCAGCTCCTCCTCCAAACTTCTGCATGTATATGCTGGGGGTAGCACCATCTTTCCAACTATCCATGCTCTGGTCATTCAGCCAGTACCTGTATTCTCACTAACCTGCATCCCTCTAACCTACACACAGGAATCGCCTAAGAGACTTTGCGAAAAGTTTGCTGAAATCTAGAGACTGTGTCTAGAGTATGCTCTGGAAAGCCTGACTCAGTTGCCTGTTGACAAAATGGATTATCCAACATGAAATCAGAAAGAGCCGGGTTCAAGTCTTGCCTCAGATACCTACTAAATGGGGAAGCCTGGGCAAGTCCGTTAACCTCTCTCAGGCTCAGGTTCCCAATCTGTAAAATGGAGACAGTAACAGCACCTGTTCCCCAGTAGGAGCAAGTGAGCTAAGGTGTACAAAGGGCTTCACAAACCTTAAAGAGCACTGTCACCATCCCTTCCCTTTCTGACTGCTCACAAAGCCTCCTTTTCAGAAGGTGGCTTAGAATGTTCCTGGCCACAGAAGTCACCTGACCCACTATCTCCTCTAGGGAGCATAACCAAGGCAGACACTTCCTTCATGCCACCAAATCTCCATGTTGAAGGAACCCAGTGGCATCCAATCCATTCTGTAACCCAATAAGAGTCCCTTCTCCCGTGCATCCCCAAAGAGGTCATCCAGCTTTTGCTTGATCTCCTGTGAGAACAAGCTCCCTCCTGGGACAGACCCTCTCTGGAAGGAATCATCACTGGTCTGAGTAAGTCCTTTCAGCTCTTCAGGACCTTCTTCCCACTGCTCCTCCCTCTGCCCTCTGGGGCCAAGCAGAACAAGCCCAGTCCCTCTTCCAGGCAAAAGTCCTTCAAATACTGGAACACCATGACCAAGCCCTCTCTTCTCCAGGGTAAATGCCCCTGAACCAATCTTCATATGGTATGAAAACCATCTAGTTTCATGCCTCTGGACACTCTCTGGCTTATCAATGTTCTTCCTAAAATGGGACACCTAGAATTAAACTCATAATACTCAGGCCCTGCAAGATTATCACCTAATCTACTCCTGGATACTAGGCATCTATGCCTTACACAACATGAGCTTGTTGGTCTGCCTCCTCACAATGCAGACTGATATTGGGTTTATAGATCTCCCAAATCTCAGGCTCCCTTTCAGACTCCCTGAAATACAGTTATCCCTTCCACATCGTGAGCGTTAGAGGCACAGTCTGGAAAATCCATGTAAAATTTTTTGCCCTTCCTTTTGCTTTCATGGAGTGTTTACAGTATTAAAAAAATAAATATGTTGATATTATATGATACTATATGTATATTTTAGGCATTTCTGAGTTTCTGAACTTTTTCTGTGTTGTCTACTGGCCTTCATGTATCACCCGCAGCTTCCACAAAACTCCCCCCAAATTCCCATTAAATTTCTTATGCCAACTTGCAATATATCAAAACCACAATGAGGAAAGTGGCATTGTGGAAGGGATAACTGTAAAGCCTCAGTATCCCCCTCTCCATCTTATACTCACTAGGTTGAGTTTTTGAATCCCCAAGAAAAGTTATCGCATGGCAGTCAGACCAACATTCTAGCCAATCGTGAACTATGAGGATACTGACTTTGGCCGGTGATGTGTTCCTATCCTTTCCAGTTTTGTGACATGTGAAAATCTGATCAATGTGTTATCCATGCCACTGATAGATGACTAAGGCACTCCAGAAAAGATCACCTCCCAAGCTGACATTGACTACTCTGGGTCTGGCCAGTCAACCAAATCCACCTAAGGAGACTACAGTTTCACCCCGGCTTTCTCATTAAGTCCAACTTTCTTTCCATTACAGTAGGCTGTCCTATGCTGTGCAATGTCCAACAGCCTTCCCTCAGTCTCCCTTGCACTCCCTTCTCTGGCTTAACTTTGAGACACTTCATTTGCATCTAGGTGTCATCTTGATTTCCTACTTGAGTGGCTTAGTCCCTGACATACTGCCTGGCTCACAGTAGGCACTTAATAAATGCTT